>NW_025335440.1:5076680-5131203 GCF_004798865.1 Varanus komodoensis
GGGGGGGGGGGTGTCACCTGGGTTAATATATTTTTGATGGTTGTGTTCGACCCAGAACAGAAATGAAACCGCTGAGCTGCCTCATTCCGTTAGGGCTGCCTGGCTGTGTTCTGTTGGAAAGGTCCCTGGGCACATTTAGAATAGCAGGCGGCGCTGATCAAAAGAGCCGCACAAGGTCTTTCGCTCTCCGAAAAATCGGTTTGGAAGAGCAACTGCCGGGGGCAGGGCACACACCGCGTTTTGCAGTGCAAACCTGGGTTTGCAGGATCTGGATCAACTTTCTAATTTCAGCATTCAAGGCAACCTGGGTCAGGGTGCTGTGTGGCCTGGGCAAACTCTAAGGTCTGGGGCATGGGTGTCAGAAAGCTGAACTGGGGCACCAGGACCCAGACAATAGTCGGCACACTTCATGGGCAAAGTCCAGTCAGCAGCCAAATCCACATCTTTATCCAGAGCAGGCCAAGGTCAAAGCAGGAGCGAACAGGGAAGCGGGCAAAGCGTAGTCCAGAGAGCAAAGTGTAGTCAAAACAAGCCAGAGACCAGGAAGCAAGACGACAGGACAAGGGCCAGGACACCTCTGGAGCAGGTGCGAGTGCAGGTGCGAGCGCGGGATCGAGGTCCAGCAGCAGGAGCGAGAGCAGACAGGGTCCAGGCACCACAGAGAGCTCCAGCGCACTGGGAGCCAGTGGGAGCTTCTGCAGGGAGAGCCACTTCCTCAGCAGCTCTTTCCCAGGGCCCCCAGGCGGCGTGGGTGAAGGCCCTGGCAGCTGCAATCGAGCCCGGGAGGGATCCTGCAACTTCCAGGGCGGTTGGTCTGGCATTTGGCCAGCACGAGGAGTCCTGAAGCTGCCCAGAACCCGACAGGTGTTAGCGCCCTTCCAAGTTTTCCTGGGAGGCTTTGCAACAGAGGCATACTCATGGACCAAACCTGCATCGCCTCTTGAGGACGTTGACTTACCGAGATACCAATGTAGACAGCCGTTTTCTTTCCAAAACGCGTTAGAAACCACTGCCAGAAAGGGATGGTCAAAGTGGCAGAGAGCTGCAGGAGAGGGAACAAAAAGGGGGAGGAACGGTTGTTGCCGAGTGTCAGCCAGGAGCAGCCTTTGCCACCGGTCCTCCAGGTGCGCCGCGCGTGGAAGAGCAGGCGCTTGCATGCGGCGTCAGTCAACTCGGAGCAAGTGGCCCCAGTCCATGCTCGCTCGTGCAGGTGGGCCGGAATCCACGCTTCACCCATAAGAGCGAACACAGAGAACGGGAACCAAAAATGCTTTGATCACTCTGACCGCAACTGCACTGGGATCACCGGAGGTTTTTCCGTAGACCGTTGGTTGCATCACGGCAAGGAGAATTGGGGAGAGCTGTCGGATGCCGGTATCTGGTTCCCTTCACGAGCAAACACAACTTCTCTTTCTTTTAAAGCTCCCCCGGCACTTGCCTCACCTGTGATCTCTGCCTTTATGTCTGCAGACACTCATTTGTGACTTCCGCACTGGCAATGCTGCCGTGGCTGCTGACAGCTGCCGGTTCTCAGGCAAGGGCGCCAGTCCTCCCTGCCTGCCCCTTATGCCTGGCACTACCTCCCAGAATGCCCGCAGGTGAGGGAGCACCTCCGCGGCCCCAGAGCCCTCCTCCCAACCCACCAGTCCCTCATGAAGCCTCTGGCCAGTGCCTCGGCCTTCTTCCTCTGCCTGCCACCTATTGAAGCCACTGTCTGCTGCATTCCTCTCTGCCTGCATCAATGTAAACTGAAGGCTCCTCCAGGCGGGGCCTTTTGCAGGTGGTGGCTTCTGAAATGCTTGTTATTTCAATTTAGAACAAGGATGGGGAATGGCAGCTTCCATTATCCTTGATCATGAGATGTGCCGGCTCGGGTTGATGGGAGTGGCGCACCAACAAGACCTGGTGCGCAAGAGGTTCCACACCCCGATTTATAACTTATTTTAGAAAGCTTTCTTTGTTTTCATGTTGAAATCTTCGTTCTCCCTTAGTCTGAGAAAACAGACAGGCCGGGGAGGTGCTGGGAGTGATCCAACCCCCAAACGAAGGCACTGAGCTCTCCATGAGAAACTCCAGCATCAGGTTCCTTTCTCCTCATCTCATGAAGTCCTGCTGTCCGACCTCACATGGTCTTTGGCAGGGCAGGAATTTGCTCATGGCAGTTTGAAAGCGCTCCTTCCTCTTCCTACTCAATCAGAAAGGGGAAGGGAGATAAACAAAGGGCAGTCAGTCCTCTTGGCTACTTCATAAGTAAGACTGATACAGGTTTTTGCTCCCATAGGTGGGGCATAAACTGGATGGGGAACCACCTGGAAAAAGCTCTGATGAGTATTTCAGGAGATGTGTCACTTTCCCGAGGGCACATGCATTCATCTTGGCCCATGGCCACATCCAGCAAAGCTACACATTTGTCCAGCGCCAAATACAAGCCCTTACCTGCCCTTCATACCACTGGCCTAGGACACACAACACTAATCCATGGCTTATTTAACCCAGAATTAGTTGCTCCACACAGGGCTCATCTAGCAGATGACAAACCACAGTCTATTCTTCTGATCTCTCCACTGTTTTCTTCCTCCTTTGCCTGCTCTCTCCTTTGAACATTCACACAGCTGCAGAGAAACTGGAATTGAAAGCAGCTTTGTGTGTGTTTTTATTATGCCTGCCTGCCTGCCATCTCTGAGGCCTCGGAAAAACCACTCTGAGCACCTCGCAGTTCTGGGCTCACATGTAGTGACAACTGCTTGACAACCACAGGTCCTCTTTCTGGATTGTTCATCGTTAATGCACCACACTTCATTAGCATGCCTAGCTCACACATCATGACAACTCAGAAATCAGCAACCCGTGCCATGGGTAGCCAGATGTGCAATCCAGGCTGCTTGCTTTGCTGCACTTTCCAAAAGTCTACCAGCCACATCTGGCATTTGTTAAAAGTTGTGACGCTAGAATCCTTTCTTCACCGATTCCCTTTGGGTCTTAGAAAAGGTGTGCATAGCCCCAAAATGTTCAAGAGGAAAAGACTATTCCACATAATCCTTGTGTTTGCTGCAAGCGTGCACAGCACATGAGGCTGGAAGGGTGCAGGGAGAAGAACAGCTGATAGGGACAGAGGTCTAATCAACCCAAATTAACACTGCAAACACTAGAGGATTTAAAAGAGACCACACGGCAATTAGGCAGCAGGTCTGGGATCTTGCTTTTACATGACTGCCTCATGGAGGCCACACACAGAGGGAAGCATGGAGAAGGGATCTGGCATCTGCTGGCTGGACAGAGTGAGGCCTTTTCTTCCCACATCCTCCCCACACCCCAAAATGTTCTTCCATCTCCTTCCTCTTTTGCACCTTCAGCAGCCCAGAACAAAGCTCTTGAAACTCTGTTCTGAATTTTAATAACCCTTTAGGTAGAAACCTCTCCCCACTGGCTTCTCTTAATCTCCACCACTCCCAGAACATCCAGTTTTGCTGCTAAGCTGTGCTCAAGGGGGTTGCTTTGAAGCTTCTGCCAGTTTAACCCTGGTGCTGATGTTCCCACTAGGAGTCTTTCTAAACACTGCAAGGAATGAGGCCTTAGACTGCAGCTGGCGTGGTGGTTCTGGATGCCCGAAAATGAGAGTAAGGGTTCCTTGCATGCAGAATAGCAGCACGTCAATACAACTAGTTTACTGCACAAAGCAAATGGCTGTCCATACCCAATCTATCCAGGAGAAACTACCTTACACGGGGTTGGACTACTGGGCCATAGAGCCCAGCCGTGTTGACACTGGCTGGCAGCACTGGCTGGTGCTCTGAAGTTTTTATGTATTTATTAAAGGCTTTTATATCCCACCCTTCCCAATGTCTCAGGGTGGTAATAAAATAAAATAATAAAATAAAATAGATGCAGCATCCATACAACAACATAAAGAATCAATCTTAAAACACTACTAACATTTAAAATAATGGGAAAATAAAAAGGGGTTGGTCTGGAGCCAAATTAAGAAAGCACTGACATCAGGCCCACTTCTGAGAAGCACATTCCATAGCTGGGGGACGGGGACCACTGCAGAGAAGGCCAGGTTGTTAACAGGGACCAGCCGGTGTGAACACAAAACGCCGGTCCTTTTCCACCTATTCTGGCTTCCAGTTGATGCCTGGGCCCAATTTAAGGTGCTGGTGATGACCGATAAAGCCCAAACGGCTTCGGGCCTGGTTACTCGTATGTGCCCATAAGATCTGGGGTACACGCCCTTCTCCGGGTGCCCTCCCTGAAGATTAGGAGGGTGACTACCCAGAGAAGGGCCTTTTCTGCAGTGGCACCCCAATCGTGGAATTCACTCCCCAGAGAGGTTCGCCTGGCACTGCCACTTTATTCTTTTTGGCACCAGGCCAAAACCTTTTCATTTTCCCAATGTTTTAAGACCTGACTGTTCTAAGTGGGGTTTTTATTATTGCTAAATTTTAGGACACTGTGTTTTAATTATTTTTTTTCTTTTCTTACATTTTATTGCTAAACCGTCCTGAGATTTCGGTAATGGGATGGTCTACAAAAGTTTTAAATAAATAAACTAACTTTGGGAGTTTCCGCACACCCCACAGGGGCTCCCTGAGCCAGAGCCTTTCCCACCGAAGCACCTGGGGACAGCAGCAGGGGGCTGGGGGGACCCCGCACCTCGCCTCACACATGCCACCACAGGCAGCTCGGCTCCTTTGTCCCGCCAGAGAAGCGCAGCAGAGACTCTCTGCTGCCCACCCCTGTCTCCTGCCTGCGCACCTTTCAAGTCCCTCGGTTCCCCAGAAGCCCGGAGGGACCCGAGGGGCCCGGCTGCCAGGGGCTTTCTGGCTTGGCAGCATGTCTGGCAGCACAATGCCCCAGCCCCTCCCTCCTCTCCTCCCCGCATCCATCAGCCTTTCCCTTTCCCAGACAAATTGGCTCCATGGCTTTCATTCAGAGCCTCCCTCCCGCCACCACTCAGCCCTCCTTTCTTCTCATGATTAAGGGTAAGAGGGAAAATGGAAGGTCTGGAACAAAAGAGTCGCATAGCTTTTGTTCTTCCCCCCTTTTCAGGGCCAGCTTCGGAGGCACACAAAGAGTGCACTGTTCTACCAAGCTGCGGCTCCTCCATCTTGAGCTCAGCAGCTGCCCTGTTTTCTTTAAGGCTGCTCACCGGGCTGCTTCCCCCAGATCCCTGGTTATGTCCAACAGCCCCAGTATTTCTCTTGTGCTTGCTCAGGAGTGTGTGCCTTAGTTTTACGCAGTTCACAAGCTCCTGGAGCTCTTTGGGCCCTGCCGCTCAAGGCTGGCTTGCACCACTGTGGGCTTGCAGTTTAGGGCTAAGTGACTGCGGGAGGAGCCAGCAAGAATGCTTTGACATTTCCTCCAGGAAAAGGAGAATTGTACTGACACATACCATGATGGCAAGCAGAACGTTCTGGAACTCATTCCGGAACCCCAAGGTGTACGTGCAGAACAGAGCGAAGTTGCCTTCCAGAAGCTGGAAAGAAGACAGGCGCAGTAGACGGTCAGGCCCTCCATCTGGGAGAGGGGCAGCCACCACCCTCCCCAGCCCGCCCCGCTTCCGCCCTGCCGGTCTGCAGCTCCCCGAATCACCCGCCCAACAAGGACTTCCAGGCACAGCGGCCTCGTTTCTGAGGAATGCAACCCTGCAGTGTCTTTCTGTGGAGTTCGTGGGGGTACACAAGGGTCTCCCTCCTCCCTCCTACCCCCACAACAACCCTGTGAGGCGAGTCAGATGGGGGGGGCTGGCCCAATTCATGGCTTCGTGTGCACTGGAACATCAGTCTCTCTGGTCCCAGCTGGACTCTCGCACCACACCCACCGGGAGCCCCCACAAGGGCAACCACAGCCAAGCCAGCCTGGGGGGAGGAGTGGCTGCAGCCTTCTCTCTGGAGTCGGCAACAGGGGGCCCTCCATCATCCCTCCCCACCAGCTAGGGATGCTTGGAGCTGCAGGACAAAACTTCCGGTGGGCCCACCCCTGCCATACACATAACTTTAGGAACAGAGAACATCATGAATCTCCCTCTGCCCTGGCAAGGTGGCTGAGCCAACGTGAAGAGCAAACAGGCCGACAGGAAAAGGAAGATTCGGATTTTCTGAGGCTTGGAGCAGAGACGGCGCTATCTGCTGCAGGCTAAATGCAAGGCAACGCTACTGCCCCCCCCCCCACCGCAAAAGAGCTTCCAGGGGAATTTGAGCTCCCAAAGCATCACCCAGATTCCAAAGCCATGGTGCCCCCCAGGGAAGTCACTGAGCCGGACCCTGTGCCCAGGCAGGCAGAGACGGGTTTCTCAAGCACGGATTCATCCTGGGGGACCTGCTCCATCAGGCTGCAGATTCTGCCCTCTTGTGCTGCAGCCTCTCTTCTGTGATTCTGTTAATTTCACCACAACACAAGACGCGTGGAATGCCCGAAAGCCCTATTCTGGATCAGGGATTAGACCAGCACACCTGCTCCAAGACACTGCAGGCCACCTCTCAAAATTTCTCACAGCTTCATCCAATTTTTCCCCTTTTCAAATTATTCTCTCCCCCGATCAGTGTGTGTTTAAAATTTGGTTTACAAATACAAAATGTTGTGTGGTCAATTTTAATATGTATTCTTATTGTTACTTTTAATGTACTTTGTGAACTGCCCATAGAGCCTCAGCTATGAGGTAGTGGAGAAAATAAATAGATAATTGGCATCCCTCAAAGGACAAATGCTCCCCATTAACTACTTGGGTGGTTTGAACAGGTTTACTAGCCCTGGGGAGAAAGAGGAAGGGACCTCCAGGCTGCAGAACCAGTGAAACACTGAAGACCTTGCTTTCCCCCTGCCCCGCTTCACTCTACCACCCCAGGCTTGTGCGGAGGCCCACAACAGACGGCACTTTCCTACGGAAACAGGCCCCGCGCACGGAAGACTCTCACGTCAGAGGAAAAAGACAACAGCCTCCTATTCCAGGTGCCAGGAACCTCTGCCATCAAGTGGGCCCTTACTGAGCCGTCTGAAGGGAGATGGCTCAGCATACAAATGTGTCACTTCAGTAAGAACAAGGCTCCAGAGCAGCTTTGGTTCCAGCACACAGGAGAAGGGGCACTTCGTTTACTGCTGCGGGGAGGTACCTGGGCAGGTGGCGGAAGCCTTTCCTTACCATGAAAGCCAAGGAGGTAAAGAGAAAGGCAGCAATCAGCTTGATGTAGGGGCCATGCTTCATCACCAGCTTCAAGCCCTGGAAGAAGGAAGCCGGCTTGTCCAGATGGAGCTCTGAGGATTCTGAGGAACGATACAAAAGCAGCAGGTCAAGCTTCTGTCCCATCAGTCCTTCGCCAGACGTGAACGTGTACGGCGGTGCACCCTGAAGAGCTGAATTCTGTAGCCACAATCCTTAAGCCTAACTTGTCATGCTCGGTGGAATGAAGTTTGCGCTCTTCTGTACTGCTGCCTGGCATTGCGAAGGCAACCACCCCACCGTGACCATGTCCAGCCCCCTCCCACACTCTAGCACGTTTCCAAGAAACCTCTCTGCAGCTTAAGGGGTAGAAAAGGGCTTCTTTTACAAAAGGAAAGAATCTAAAAGAAAAGAATTTTAAATCTTCAGTTGTCAAAGAGCTGCATTCCACTCTTGCTACTGAGCTTGCCATTTCTTCACACTGGAATCGTTGCTTGCACATTACAGTGTCGCAAGGGAACAAAGCCAAGGGAAGCCACCCTGCTAATGCTTTGTGTGCATGCGCAATTTATTTGTGTACAAGCGATGCAAATCATATTACTATGGTGCGTGCAGTCGAGAGCTAAATCAAAGTGGGTGTGGTCTAATTCCAGTTGCAAATACTCAGTAAAGCAAAATGTTACATAGATATTCTTAAAGGGGCACTGGTTTTCAGTGAGGCAACCCAGTTCTTTGCACAGATTCCAATTCTCTTAGACTGTCCCTTTAAAATGTCTTCGAGGAAACTCTCAAGCCCATGACACAGTGCTGGGAGAGAAGGGCCAGCCACCTAGGCAGATGGCATGCAGAGAAGAGGCGGGTGGGCCCAGGAGTACTCATAAAGAGGGTTCTTGGAAGTAGTTGGTAAACTGGGTCCAGCTCTGTGCATGCTCAGAGACTCATTCTGTGGTGACTGGGCTTACTGGATGTACTTTGGAGAATGAAAACTTTTTAAAGGAACAGTCTGTTGCTTTGAATGTGCAAAGTGGGGAATCTAGCTCCTGACAGTCCGGATTAAAAAGTTTCCCACCCTTTTTGAAGTTCAAAAAGCTGCCGTCAACTTGGTCAAAGAAACCTTCCAGCAGGACACCCCCTTCAAGGCCAGCTAATGGACACTTCCCAGATGTGGAGTGCTTGAGCGATTCGGGCTCTGGATCCCTCGAAGTGACGACATTTGCTCCTGGGGATTGCCTTTGATAACCCTCCTCCAAGGATGGCCCTGGGGACCCTCTGGGTTTGAATGGTTCTCGGCTAGAGGGCTCAAGAGCAACTCCAATCACCAGGTGGCTTTTTCGGAGAGAACAATGCAGGGCAGCGTTCAGGGGGAGCCGCTTCTCCCGCAAAGGCTGGTTTGAGCCAGAAAGCGGGGAAATTCGCAGAAGGAACGTGGGCCAGGCAAGGCTGGGCTTATGTGATGGGGAAGGGTTGCCCAATCTAGTCTTGTGCTCCCTTGGAGTGGCCCTGGACATTTCCATGTCTTGGAAAAGGCAAGCAGAGGCCGTCTGCAAGCAGCCTGTTTGAAGGCTGTGGATGCGGGAGGAGTGTGTGGCTCAGACTGGGCCTCCTGTAACACAACGCCACCGAGTCAGTAATGCGCAATCCACCCTTCAACAGCATTTTTGGAGTGTTCAGAACGGCTCCCAGAGGAGCTCACTGGCTTCAGACCAAAATCGTGGGGTCCAGCTTCAAGAAACTGGATGAGGAGACTGAAATGCAGGAAGAGGAGGAAGAGGGAACTGCATAAGCTGAAACCTGTTCCCACTGGCCCAGGCATGGTCTGGCCAAGCCTACAGAAGTCCCGGGAGGAGGAGGGGCCATTCTCAACGGGAGATCACATTACCTGGCATCCCCAGGTGGAGCTAGGAAAGATGTCTGAGACCTTAGAAATTATTTCCCGTTAGAACAGACATTCGAGACAGACTAAAGCCTTCTCTTTGGTGACAAGACCAACAGTCCAACGGTGTGAAAAGTAATTTCCCAGGTTCCCACCTTAGAAAGAGCACGCTCCTGTCTGCCTCATTCTTGCGCAGGTCCTTTCCTGGACCAGTCGTGCCGGCCTTTCCCTTTCGGAGAGGCCACGTGCGTCAATCTGCATGGCTCACCTCGTCTCTCCCGCACGCCGGCAAAGAGAATGGCAGCACAGAGGATGTATATTCCACCGATGACCCCGGCTGCGAGCATGTAGGCGTTCCTCTGCAGGAGGAAAAGGAAAAGGGACGCATCCGGATGAGGCACGAGGCTTCCAGAGGAGACCATCGTTCAGAAGGGTGTCACTGTGTACTTGCTTCACGGAGAGCAGAATTAAAAGCCCCATTCTTCACTCCACACAAAGCCAACCACCTTTATTAGTGCAGCTCAGTTTTGCCCTTTGTCCAAGGACACAGAAGAACACTGATTTAGTACCACAACTCCGCAGAACCGGCTGGGTACATATATACACTTGTATATAAACTGCCCTGGAAATTTGAGGGGTGGCGTGCAATGCTCGCAGCATAGTTAGCACATTGTCCCATGCACGGCTCTGGCAGCTGGTGGGGGATCCTAGGGCCATGCGCTCCACGCTGCACTGGCTCTTCAGCTACGCTGTGGCCATTTCAGAGGGGGGGATTTGCCCTCTACCTGTGCAAACAAGTGAAAATTCTCGTCCTAGGTAATAATCGTAGCCAAATGAAGCGGCAGTTATTCCACAATAAATCAGGCATGGTGCAAAAGAGGATGAACCTGTGCAAGACAAACCAGGCTTACAAATTAGACACCAAATCTGAGGAATGTGTCAATAGCTCTGGGTCCTTAGGAAAATGTGAAATCTGGGAAATTGTATCCAATCAAACAACTCTCTTTGCCCTGCTGTTCATACAATCCTCCTCCTCCTCCATCACATTTCTATACCTTCCATAGCCAAAGATCTCTGGGGTGGCTTACAAAATGGACTAATTCCAACAGGGGTTTTTATCCTACACATAATTTTCTTGAAGGGGAATACCGATTGCCGTCTTTTCCTTCGTCACTCTTTGGAATGAGCTCGAGGGGAGGGAAATGGAGGAAAAGGAAAAGCCAGTAAGTGCTCAATGAATTGAGAGTTCACACTTGGCTGCCAAAAATAGTGTGTAAAGGAGAAGCCCGAACTCAGCAAGGTGCAGGTCAAGGCATCCGGTCCAATGCCTTCCTCTTCTTTTAAAGGCTGTGTTATAATGGTGCCGAATGCTGTCAGAGTCCACAGGCCTGGGACACAGTCCACGAGCGGTGCAGTGAAGCCAGTGCAGTGAATGCACTGGCCAAGAGAGCAGGGCTGGGACTCAGGCGATCCGGGTCCCAGTCCCCGCTCAGCCATGGAGCCAGCTGGGTGACTCTGGGCCAGGCACAGCCTCTCAGCCCAGCCTACCTTGCAGGGCTGCTTTTGTGAGGATAGGATTTGAGAGCAGAGGAGGAGTATGATGTGCGTGGCTTTGAGTTCTTAGAGAAAGGGACAGGATATAAATCTAATAAATAAATAAAAATAAAACTGCAGCACAGAGGACCAGAGCAATGGCCTATCTTGTCCAAATTCCTGTTTTGCACCCTGGCCAAAGGATATGGAAGCCCGCCAGAAGGATATGGAGGCAACGAGTCCTCCTTCACGGGTGCCCCTGCATCTGCCGTGTCCACCAGGCGGTCTGTATGATGAAGCAGCAGCTTTCTGCTCAGCCCAGCCCCGGAGCATGGACCCTCGCTAGCCCCTTAGCACTCAAGAGCTCTCTAAAGGAGACTGTACCGTATCTGTGAGCGAGCCGGTGTCATGGGTGATGTTGAGCTCCCCCACGGCGACGGAAGAAGAGTTGAGCACCGGCAACAGGAGAGGGTCTGGAATGCACGGTGTGTCCGCTTTGCCCACGATCTGCCCTTGGACGGCGGTTCCCAGGACAGTCCCCAGCACTTCCACCGTCATGCCTGGGGGAGGAAGAGGTGCGAGCAGGCAGTGGTCAGGTGGGGGAGGCTGCTGTCTGGCCAGCCTTCCTTGAAAGCAGTCCCAGCAAACCTCGGTTTGGCTGCCCAGCCAGCCGTTGGGAGTGCGCCAATTAAACCATTTCGTCTTAAGTGCTTCAACTCACGTAGCTCACTTTTGCAAGCAGGACTTCCTGGGAAGTCATGTCCAGACACCATACACGTAAGATGAATATTCTCAATAGTCAGAGAACAACGTGCACCCTTCTCTCTCCTTTCTTGGCCACTTGAAAGGGATCCTTCATAGAAATACAGTGGGGAAACCACTGCACACACGTTCGCTATGAATCAGCCCCGAAGCAACAGGTAGATGGGCAGGGTTGCCTGCAAACCCCTCATGAGTGAGGTCATATTTTGATCTCCAGGGTGAAGATCCTGCTGTTCAAAAGGTTTGTTCTATGTTTTACAAGGCAGAAGTCTGGACTGCATCGCTGTATCTGGAGCAAAGGACGTAAAAAGCTAACATTCACCTCAGTGGGAGAAAATTTTGCGGGCAGTGAAGGCTGAGGGCTACACTGAAAGGGCTAAATGGCGACATGCAGGGAATTCGCACCTAAGATAGCCTGTTTTAAAGGCTTCTCCTTAACAGAGCCCTGTGTATAGCAACAGCACACCTGGAAAGAAGGTTTAACCTAGTCTACACTGGTTTGCTGCATGCAGAAACGATCAGAAAGGACACACCCACTCGGACACCCTACAGCTTGTTCTGTTTATGTGCAGAACAGCCCCATGCAAATAGGAATCTAAGAAAATCAATTTACTACATTTCTATGCAAACCAAGAGGCACACCTCTATGGCTCACACACATTAAAGAGCCATCGGTGCTGTCGGAAGCTCAGGCACACCCCTCCCAGCCCAGGGAGCCCAGCGGGTTGACTGCCGCATTTTAGGAGAATGCAGCCAGGCCGGCCAAGGAAGCTCCCAGCACAGATCGGATCAGTGGGAGTCAAGGTGCCAGCCCAAAGCGCTCCAGCCCTCCGACCCTCTTGCACAGGCCAATCCCAGACCAAGAGGAACAGATGCTTTTGCGCGCGTGCTCTGCATTCCTTCCCGCAGGCGCCGACACCTGCCTGCCTGCATCATCCATGTGCAACCAGGAGCACGTGCCCGGAGACGCATGTGCCACGAGGGACAGCTGGGGCATTTCATGCTGCCCCCCAGCAATTGCCACCCGAAGATCACATTGGCTCTCAGCCAGTGGGAGCCAGAGGAAGAAAACAGCATCCCACCCCAGGGGCTAGAAGCACTTTAACAGCACTTTTGTATAAAGACAGGAGGTTCTTACGGTAGGCAGTGGCAGAATCTCGCTCACTCTGCTCTCTGCTAATGAACATGGTGAGGGCCGAGTAGGGCACATGGAAGCACTGCAAGAGAGAAAAGGAACACGGGAACTTGAGGTGCTGCAGGTGTCGTGCAAAACACAGCTAGGTCAGGGCATGTGCCAGGGGATGGCCGGAATTTCTGAAAGGAGGTGGGTGTGAAGAAGAGCCGATAAGCAAGTCTTTGGGACAGGTAAGTGCCTGACTTCTCCATCTGGAGAAGAGACCCCCCCAACAAAACAGGCTAAGGGCTCAAAAATGCACATAGCTTGCATGCAGTTTTCGTTTGATTTCATTTTGCCCATGTTCCCCCCATTTTCGGCATCTATGATATGTGTGTATACAATGGCTGCTGAAGGGGGTTCAGGGGTGAAACCGGACCCCTGACCTCCTAAAGTTGCTCCCACACTGCAAATTGTATATTACACCATGTGGGCTCGAAACTTAGTTTAGGAAAGTGAGAGTGCAGACATCAGGAATAGAAACTCTATACCAGGTGTCACACTCCAATTGATACAAGGACTTGAAACAGCAAGGTGGGTGAATTCTGATGAATTTCATTGTACCACAAAAAGAAGGCAGACTCACCGTCACCAGAGTCTGGAAGATGCAGTAGAAGAAGAGGTACCACATCACTTGCCCTTGAGAGACGTCTGGCACAAACCATATCAGGAAATAGGAGATCACAGCAAAAGGAGTAGAAAATACAATCCTATAAAGAGTTAAAAAAGAAAAGTGATTATGTCTTGAAAACTAAAAAAAAAAGTCCTAGTTTTGTTATGTGTTGGGATGGCTTTAAATGCAGGGGCGTCTGCCTGACCATTGTTACCTCTGCAGGATCTCCTACAAGCGCTTTTATGCTATTCACTGCATCCCACCATTATTAAACTCAGCAGGACACGGAAGGGAGCACAAGAAGAGCATTTCAATGACAGCAAAGGGGGAGGGGACCAAGCACACTACCCAGAAATACTCCTTTCCGGGCAGATTTAGTATTTACTTCTCTTAGAAGCAGGTAACACAACACTCATCCTCCTGTTGCCAAGAGATGCCCCTCTCTCTCTCCCTCTCACATGTGCACACACACAAACACGGACACAGGCTGTCACCTGCCAGTTTCAAGACAGGAAGGTCCAGTGAGAGGGAGAAGCTCCCAGGCTCCAGCACGACTCACAGGGACAACACTGGCCGACTCGGAGGACGGAAGCACCGACCTGGGACACAGGGCACGCTTGCCAGAGCGAAAGTGCAGCCAGTCAGTGACGACCCTCTCTGTGATGATCAGTGCTGGTGGGTTTCCCGTGTGCCTGACTGCTTGCGCTGCACCATTTCCACTCCAAGGGATTAGATGACCTTCAGGTTCTGCCAGAAGCCCTACAAGTTTGTAATTCCAGGCCTGTCAGAGCTGAGAGGAAGCGGCAGGGCTCCAAAGAGCATGAAGAGCTGAGTAAGCTTTTGTGGAGAGGGGCTTTGATCACGGAGACCAAGCCCCCCTCAATGAAGCCGCAGGAGGGAGCCTGCCGACTGACTGACGAGATGGTGTGCCTACTCAAGGAGGGAGGCCGAGAGGGTTTGCATGCCATGTGTGCCAGACTGGGAAAGCGGAACGAGGAACCAAATGGGGAGGGTGAGAGGCTGGAATTACTTAACTGGCTTTCTTCCGGCCCAGATTTTACCCACATGATGCCACAAGGCAAACCTTTAGAGCAGCCTTGCATGGTCCTCTCTGGGGACAAAGAGCTAGCAGCTGGCAGCCAGCATGGAAAAGCTGATCCCACTTTCTCCTTTGCAGCTACAAAACAACTAGCAGAGGCAGGTGTGAATTCTCACTACTATTTAGCTTTATTTGTTTGCAAGCAAAGGACTTTGGTTGGTGGACTCATTACAAGGTATGTAACTGGAGGCACACAAAAATCACCAGCAATGTGGGGGGAGGAGTGGGGGGCAAACAGAAACCTGCCCCTCTGCTCGGCAGGCTGGCTCTGAAAGAGGGGCTCCCATAGGGCTCCCGGGGGTGTCTCATTGCGCTGGGCTCTGGGGAGAGAATGGGCATTCGCACAGCACTCTGCAGCAGCCCAGGAGCTGGAGAACAGCCAGCTCCATAGACCCGAGCCCAGGCAATCCACTGCTGCCCCATTTTTGGGAGCTGGGAGGTTCACCAGCACGAGCAGAAGAGTTCACAGGGCCTCTTTTCAGCTCCTGCAATGGCTCCGGGGCTAAAGGTTGTTCATGTGCGACCTTACAGCCCTTCCCCTGTGCCCCTGAAGCTGGCGCAGGGCTTCCCCCTTGGGCTCAGAGAGTCTGCCCCACCATGTAACTCGAGTGTGTGTGTGTACTGCTTCTGATGGAGGAGGTGGCTGATAGCCCATATGACTAGTAGCCATGGATCGCCCTCTCCTCCATGTCCAACTCCTTTTCAAAGCCATCTGAACTGGTGGCCACTGCCCCTTCCACAGTGGCCATGAATTGCAGAGTTATATTATTATGTGTTGTGTGAAGGTGGCCTCCCTTTTATCTGTCCTGAATCCCCCACCAATCATCTTCATAGGATGGCCCTGTTGGGTCCTACTATTATGGGAGAGGGAGAAAGATTTCTCCCCCTCCACTTTCTCCCTACTGTGCATAATTTTCAGTGGCACAGAAGAAGATACAGAACCTGGGGCACAGGAAGGAGAGAGAGAGGGAAAGAAAAAGAATAGCCACTCAGTTGCTAGGAGAGAGGTAAACACTTAAGCCTTCCACAGAAGAAGCCTGGTGAGGTTTCCCTTATGCTTTAAGCATTATTAAGAAAAGATAGTCTTATCTCTTCCAAGCTAATCAGCATAGAGAATAGAGGGAGAGATCAAGTTGCAGCGCCACCAGTACCAGGCACAGGCTGGTGGCTTGGCCAACGTGCAAAGGGTTAATGTTCAGTTCAGAAAAATGATCTGCTTCCTTCTCTCCTTTGATCACCAAGCTAATTAACAGAGGCATCCAGGAACAAAGCATACTGAAAACTAAACTTGGAGTTTGGGCTCTGAAAAGGTTCCAAAAAGAGAAAGATGACAATTCAGCCTAGAAGCACAATCCATAGGGAAGATCTCCTGCACAGCCTCATCAAAAAGAGAAGGATCTACGCAAAAGCACATAACCATGTATGAATGTTAGTCGCAAAGTCATGCCTGACCCATCGCTACCCCATGGACAACATCCCTCCAGGCCTTCCTGTCCTCCACCATCCCTGGCGCCCACATAAGCTCACACCCACTGCCCCAGTGACCCCATCCAGCCACCTCATCCTCTGCCCCGTCCCCTTCATCTTTTGCCGTCAATCGTTCCCAGCATTAGGCTTTTCCCCAGTGAGTCCTTCCTTCTCATTAGGTGGCCAAAGTATTTGAGTTTCATCTTCATCATCTGGCCTTCTAAAGAGCAGTCAGGGTTGATCTCCTCTAGGACTGAGCGGTTTGATCCCCTTGCAGTCCAAGGGACTCGCAGGAGTCTCCTCCAGCACCACAATTCAAAGGCCTCAATTCTTCGGTGCTCAGCCTTTCTTATGGTCCAGTTTTCAAAGCCATACATTACAACTGGGAAAACCAGAGCCTTGACTATATGCAATTTGTTGGCAGGGTGATGTCTCTGCTTTTTACTTTGCTGTCTAGATTTGCCATAGCTTTCCTCCCAAGGAGCAAATGTCTTTTAATTTCTTGGCTGCAGTCCCCGTCTGCAGTGATCTTGGAGCCCAGGAAAATAAAATCTCGCACTACCTCCATTTCTTCCCCATCTATTTGCCAGGAAGTGAGAGGACCGGATGCCATGATCTTAATGTTGAGTTTCAAGCCAACTTTTACGCTCTCCTTCACCTGCATCAAGAGGCTCTTTAGTTCCTCTATACTTTCTCCCAGTAGAGTGGTATCATCTGCATATCTGAGGTTCTTGATATTTCTCCCAGCAATCTTAATTCCAATTGGTGATTCATCTAGCCCCGCCTTTCTCATGATGTGCTCTGCATATAAGTTAAATAGGAAGGGTGACAGTATACAGCCTTTCCCAATTTTGAACCAATCAGTAGTTCCATGTCCAGTTCTCACTATTGCTTCTTGTTGCTTCTCAAGAGACAAATAAGATGATCTGGTACTCCCATCTCTTTAGGAACTTGCCACAATTTGTTGTGATCCACACAATCAAAGGCTTTAGTGTAGTCAATGAAGCACAAGTAGATGTTTTTCAGGAACTCCCTAGCTTTCTCCATGATCCAGGGTATGTTGGCAATTTGATCTCTAGTTCCTCTCCCTCTTCGAAATCATGCCTGTACTTCTGGTATTTCTCAGTCCACATACCGCTGGAGCCTAGCTTGTAGGATTTTGAGCATCACTTTGCTAGCATGTCAAATGAGTGCAATGGTGCGGTAGTTTGAACATTCTTTGGCATTGTCCTTTGGAATTGGAATGTAAACTGACCTTTTCCAATCCAGTGGCCACTGTTGAATTTTCCAAATTTGCTGGCATATTGAGTGTAGCACTTTTACTGCATCGTCTTTTAGGATTTTGAATAGCTCAAATGGAATACTGTCTCCTCCACTAGCTTTGTTGTTGCTCAGACTTCCTAAGACCCATTTGACTTCACATTCCAGGATGTCTGGCTCGAGGTCAGTGACCACCCCATCATGGTTATCAGGGATGTTAAGCTCTTCCTTGTATAGTTCTTCTGTGTAATCTTGCCACCTCTTCTTAACCTCTTCTTCCTCTGTTAAGTCCCTGCCATTTTGGTCCTTTATTATGCTCATCTTTGCACGAAACGTTCCCTTCATATCTCCTATTTTCTTGAAGAGCTCTCTGGTCCTCCCTATTCTATTGTTTTCTTCTATTTCTTTGCACTGTTCATTTAAGAAGGCATTCTTATCTCTTCTAGCTATTCTCTGGAATTCTGCATTCAATTGGGTGTATCTTTCTTTTTCTCCCTTGCCTTTCGCTTCCCTTCTTTCCTCAGCTGTTTGTAATGGCTGCTCCATTTCTTCTGAGGGATTCTTCCCCACAGTAGTATACCTGATGGTCATCCGAGTTAAATTCAACCATGCCCTTCCACAGCTCTCATTTCCCTCTGCCAGGTTTGCACTGAAGACCTTCTCGGGCACCACTTCCTGGGAGTCTGCATGGGATGACCTGCCTGCCCATCAGCCAGTGCGCCACGGCCACTGGACCACTGGGGTGGGGTCTCGAGATCCAGATTCCAGTCCCCACTCAGCCCTCCTGTGCACTGAGTGACTTTGGGCCAGCCAGGCTCTCAGCTTCTCCTACCTCACAGGGGTGTTGTGATCGTAATATGCAAAGCAGCTTTAAGTGGGCCACCTTGGGCTCCTTGTAGGAAAAGGGTGGGCTATGGCTATCATCAGTAACTAAACCTTGCCTTATGCCTGGAGGATTCACCACCAGCTCCTGCGTTGATTGACCCAGTGCAAAAGCACAGTTCTTTTGCCTCGGAGACTCCAAGTGCTCTGGCGCAGGGACCGTGCTGCCAACTTATTCGATGCAGTGCGAGATGGGTGTGCCTGCCCAGTAAGCCGGCAGCAGTCTCTCAAACTAGAGTGGGAGGGTCATGGGAAGAGCTCTTGCAGAGGTCTCTAGAAGGTTTCTGGCAGGGCAGAAAGTACACTGCCCATTTCTTCTTCTGGACTGCTGCCCATGTGGCTGAGAGCACATTTGTCCAGGGGCGTAGGGGGGAGAGAAACTTCTTCCGCATCCTGTACACAGAAGGAAAGGCAGGTAGGCAGGACAAGGAAAATATTTCAATGAGACACATGGGCATTTTTGCTCAGTTAGTCATCGCCCATGACGTGGAAAGCAAAGATGACGTGTCTCGGAAGCCGAGGAAACTGGCTGCCCCAGCTGCTCTTTCGGCCTGCGGCTTGAGCGCTCACTGCTGCTTCCGGTGCGCTCCGTTTCTGGACACTCCGAGTTTTCAAAAGTGCCCTTTCCCCTCTTTGTCCCCACCCACACTTTTACTTCCACAAACTACATAGTGACGTCACCACAGTGGGGGAAACCTCATTCTGTGCAGGGGGGCAAGAATGACATTTTGGCAATCCCAGCGAGACACCCCCTTTTTTTCAATTTTAGCATGGATGGCAATTGCTGAATGGAGAACCAGCTCGCTCCTTTCCCGTCCTCTGCGCTCCGCCCAGCCAAGAAGCGCCGGCCCGAGTCCTTCAGCAGTTTGACTTCTAGTAACCTCCGACCCAAGGCGTGGCGATCGGCTGAGATATATGGAACAGGCCAGATGGCGGGCACACCCCGGCTCGCCATTGGCTGCGCCCGGATGGTGTGTTCCGCTGGCAGCCTCTTCCCCACATGTCTCCACCCCCCCAGCCCCCCCAGTTCCCAGCCACGCAGCTCCGCTGGCTTTAACTGTTTCTTCTGCGTGGACAGCATGGCCTTCTTCCGCATGTTTTGTTCCTTGCAATAAGGGAAGGAAGTGTGTGGACAGCCTTGCTTCAAATTAGACTGAAACTACTATGGGAAAAACCCAAGCTCAACCTCCACCCCCCGCCCCCCGCCTATGACTGCAATTCAAAATTGCAAAAGTACTTTTGGGAAAGCCAGCCTCGCTTCTGTGTCAGAGGGTTAACCTCTGCGTAGTAAGAGCATGTTAATTAAAAATAATAAAGGGTTCTTTGTGGCACCTTAAAGATGAACACATTTCTTCTGGCATAAACTTTTGTTGGCTGTAAAATAAGCTTGTTCTACTTTAAAGTGTCACGAGGCACCTTTTTACTTCTTTGCAGTAAGCTAACAAGTTTCCCCTCTGGCAATTTCATAAAAGGACTCTTCCAAGAAATGCTTTCGGCATGAGTTGGTCTGTGGAGAGGGGTCCCATTGGTGAAAGTTCCCAAGCACGTTGCAAAGGCACACCCAGTCCCTGTGCAGAACGCTGGCCGGGTTTCTTGGTCTTCCTTATCAAGCCAAGGAGGGCGGATAAACTGAGGAAGCCGCCAACCCTACACATCCTTTGTGACCCCCACATTGGAGAGGGAAGGGGAATAGCAGCAGGCCTGGCATCTTTCAGGGCAAGTTCATCTGCTAGCATTTGTACCCGCAGAACGTGTTTGAGCACTGACAGAATAGGAAAGCCAAGATAGAGTTATAGACGTCACGGGCAGTATTACAAATAAAGTTGCAAGCCTCTATGTCTTCCTGGGAGTGAGCGCCAGGTAACACAGCGGGACTTGTCCAGTCCCACGAAGCTTTGCATGACAGGTATACTCCAGAGCGATGCATGAGAAGGGCAGTTCTAGGGGGAGAAATGCTTACTCAGAACGATCTGGACACAAACTTATACGCACTCCTTGCATCAGGAATCACCAAACTCCAAGAAGATTGCCATTCCTGGCCTCCAATATATCCAGACACAACTTTGGAATGGGCCACCCAAGATATCAAAGCTGCCAGTTACAAAGAGAGGAGGGGTGCCTTTGGGAAGCGATTAAAGCAGCAGTTTGGAACTACTCATGCTGGGTCTGGGAAAACCGCATTCAAAGCAAACATGCCTTGATCAAATAGCTTTCAAAAAAATAGATATACACAAGCTCTGAACTTTGTCCTCACCCTGCCTGAAAAGCTGCAATACACTGCCAGGAGAGTTCTTGTAAGGTGAAGTCCAATTCCACCTTGACCCAGGCTCAGAGCCCTGTCTGCAAGAAGAACTAGATAAGCGACTTGCAAAGGATTTCCCAAAGATCATTTGTGAGTAAAGCTGGGTGACGTAATCACTTTTTCTGCACATCCTTAACACAGGCCAGACTCCACAACCGACACAACCTTTTCCTGTGTGCATGACAGACAGCGGGGCGCGGCATCACCGCACCTGTTTTATGAAGAGTTGACTGAGCAACGCAACGCGTCATTCGGCCTGCCTGGATGACTCCTCGCTAGTCATTGCTGAAAAGCCAGCCGGTTCCCCACACTCAACAAATCCGATGGCTGTACAGGTGGCCGGGCGCGGACCATGGATGGGCACCACTGCACTGATTCACAGCAAACCTGCTACCTAGAATTCAACTGCTTGCGGGGGGGGGGGTGTTTTTCAAGTTTCTAGATCTTACAAATATGGAGGACAACCCAAAAGCTTGGACCCAGCCATCACAACCCAGACACCAACCAGCACAGCAGTACTCGGTACCTCTGTTCCCCACTGGACTGAGGGTGTGCTTGCATGAGCATCCATACTGATCCCCCGGAAAGCAGGCGTGCACCGGTCAAACCCTGTGGTCGTGCTCGTATTATTTCCTTTTCTCATTTGAGTTTTGCAGCTGGGGCTTTCCTTTTGGTCATGATGTCTATTATGAATGGTAACTGAAATTGTTAAAGCAAATCCTATTTTCAATGTGGGAGGCACCTTTACAAAGGGTCTAAAATGGCCAAGACAACATGCTGGAAGAACAGGAAGGTTGGGGAATTAAACAGGGATTACAAGTAGAATAATTGTTTAATCATTTAAACCTGCAAGGTAAATTTAGAGAGCCAGAGCTCCTTGGT
The DNA here is from genome assembly GCF_004798865.1 of Varanus komodoensis. Lineage (NCBI taxonomy): Eukaryota > Metazoa > Chordata > Lepidosauria > Squamata > Varanidae > Varanus > Varanus komodoensis. The sequence goes on from NW_025335440.1 coordinate 5,097,684, forward strand.
CTTACACGTGGAAATCTGTGGGGTTCTCTCGGACACTCATGCGGGGAATGCCTCCATGCAGCAGCGGCACCCAGCAGAGTTTTCACACGGGTGGTTCTGGACTTTTGCAGAATCAAGCAGAACCACCTAAGACGACTCTACATAAATAAAAAACAGTGTGGTGTGAAGAAATCCGCAGTGGCCGTTCACTTATATCATGCCTTTCCTCCAAGGAATGCAAAGCATCAGATGTGGTTTCCCAGAACTCCATGCTGTCCTCACAACAACCCTGTGATGTAGGTTAGCCTGAGAGAGCCACTGGCACAAGATCACCTTGGGAGCTTCCCGACTGAATGGGGATTTGAACCCATGCTCGGCCCACAGTCTTAAAGCCAGGGTCTCCAAGTGTGTCAGGCCTCCTTTCCTGGCACCTGTGCCCAGATTTTTATTTTATTTCTTAAGGGTTTCTTTTAATCACATGCTTTTGAAAAATGGAGCGGCTGCGTTGCCGCAAAGCGCCGCCTTGACTTGGCGTTCAAAAGTGCGACTTTCTGTTCTGGTGCTCAGACCGCGCTTCTGCCTCTCAGAATGTTCTCCGGCAATTTCTCGTGTTGCCTTCTGGACATGACTGGTTTGTGACTGGCCATGCCTGGCATGGAAGCATTTTGGGTACGGGCTGTCCACTCCCTCTGGCCGCTGGTTGAGTGTCCGTGAGCTCCTCTTGATATGCCAAAAAGGCCCATGATGCTCGCCCCTGCTAACCGTCCCGCTACACCAACGGGGGTCCCACAGGTCCCTCGGCCACCTTCCGACTCCCCATCCCCAGGAGGCACCCTGTCCCTTCTAGCTCCTCAGGGATGGCTCACATGGCCTGTCCCCACCTCATGCGTCTGTGTGGCACTGGCCACAGGGGGCCACTTCTCCTAGAGGAGCACACAGGGGCTTTCCCCAGGAAAACGAGAACATGGCCACAGCCCGTACGCAGCATCGCTTCTCCTGTGCGCAGCGCTGTGTCCAGGGGCCCTCCAGCCTCAAGAGCAGGGTCTTGCCATTCTGCCTCTGAGGTCGGGCAGCCTAGTCTGGGCAGGATTTGCCTGTGAGCATGTGGAGAAGTGGACAGAGCACTGGAGGAGATCTGGCTTCTAGTCCTCACCCAGCTTTGAAGCTCAATGAGCGGCTTCGGGCCAGTCATGGACTCCGAGCCGAGCGTACCTCACAGGGTTCTTTGAGGAAACAATGGTGTGAGGAATAAACCACACAGGGCTCCTCGCAAGGAGAAAAATGGTGGAACAGAAATTAAATCTAATAATAATCATGAGGAGAAAAAGGAGAAGCAGCCACAGCTGCTGCTTGCAGGAGAAAAGGGTGTATAAAGCCCTAAACGGCTTGGGTCCTGGCTACCTGAACGAGCGCTTACGTCCGTATATGCCCGACCGCCCTTTGAGATCTGCAGGAGAGTCCCTTCTCCGGGAACCCTCCATGAAAGAAATTAGGAGAGTAAGCACCCGGAGGAGGGCTTTCTCTGCGGTGGCGCCCAACCTATGGAATTCACTCCCCAAAGAGGTCCGCCTGGCACCGTCGTTACTGGTTTTTCGGCGCCAGGTAAAGACCTTTTTATTTAAACATCATTTCAATTGTTAAAACATATGATCTGGCCAGGGCAACTTCTTCTTCCTTCTCTTTCTCCTCCTATATTTTTATTTTATACTGATAATTTTAATTTTATATTGGTAAATCAATGTATTTTTTGTATTTTTATATTTAATGGTAATTTATTATGTACTATTGTATTTCAATGTATTTTATCATGTTGTAAGCCGCCCCGAGGTTTCGGCAAGGGGCGGCATAGAAATGTTATAATAATAATAATAATAATAATAATAATAATAATAATAATAATAATAATTAACCATTACCGTCACTGAGCGAACTCTTAGGTGAGTCCAGAGGCAAGGTGGTCTCCAAAACAGCATTTCCCACACACAAAGGGGAGACACAGCAAGTTTGGGGGACCCTTAAGGGTGCGGAAGAAAACCCCCAATGGGGAACAACACCCCCTCCCACTCAAAAATGTATACAAGCCTGCCCAACTGTAGCCACGGAATACTAGCAGGCCCTTTGGAGAGAGAATGAACCTGGATTCTCCCATGGAAGGGTGCAGGGTTGCTGGCATCCCACCCGGAAGCACCACAGGCTGCTGCTCTTTGTCACAGGTCTCCCTTGCCCATTCTCGATGCCAATATGGTTTGCCTGCTTCTACGCAGCCTCCCAGAGGGCACCATTTGATGCTAGCTAAGCAGAAACCTGCCCAGTCTTCTCATCTAATCCTGGAAGCCCAGCAGGGCAAAAAGAGGGACTCTTTGGAGGCCACAAGAAGCAAACACACAACAAATCTTCTCTTTCCAGGAAGGGGTAGAGGGCATAACCAAGCCTCGTGCCAGAAGCTCAACTCTGCAAGCACGTCCTCTCTGCCCAGTCCCTATTCTAAGACACTGCAGCAAACGCTACCCACACACTGGAGCTTATGCTGTATCTTGCCACAGCCTCCAAGCACCAGGGCTGATGCTAGGGGAAGAGGACAGCAGAGTTCAAGCACAGATGCTGCTATTTATATCGGCAGGTTATCACCTGGACTTCAATCGCACACAAACACAAGCGGTTCGGGGTCACTTGCCTGCCTCCATCAGGGTTACTGCCATTTGTAAACAAAGACTGCACTGCAGCTCAGTGCCAATTTGGGGTGCACTCCCGTTGGGATGCCTGTAAGTCCCTGAACCTGGGGGCCTGTGGGCATGCCATGCACACCAGGAAGATGTAATCCTTGCCCGCCTGTGCTGCATTTTTGCTAGGCAGCTGGTTTGGCCCTCTAGCAATGATATTTCAGGGAAGGAGGCTGCAATGGCTTTAGGATAAGATGTATCCTGGCCATTCCAGCCTCCCCTCTTCACCCCTTTCCAAGGTCGCTTCCCCAGCCTCACAGAGCAACCTTTTCTTGGACTAGCTGTGAGAGGTGCGAGTGGAGCACCAGCTCCCAATCCAAAGTGCTGCCTCCAGGCTAGGAATCCAAACTATCCCGTGGCTTTCCAAACAATGTTCAGGGGCCACAGGATTGATTATTCCTCCATTTTTGGTTATCAACAAAGACACTCTCCACTTGATTCAGTCATCAGAGAGAAGATAAGTAAGAGACACACACACACAAGCGCAGTTCCTATCCTCCCCACTCCTGTTTTGCAGATCTCCCACATTCCAGCATTCTGCCGGTGCAGGTGGACATTCCCAGGATAACCTCTGTAGGCGTTCTGCCGCTTCCAGCAGGGAAGGACAAGCCAGGTACTCAGGCTCGCTAAGCAAAGCATGGCCTCCCTCTGCAGCCCGCCCGGGTGAGATGCACTTCACTGCATGCTCACGAAAGGCCATTCCCAACCGTCTGCGGCCCCGATACACCGAGAAGCAGCGCGCCACATCTACGGAGACAGCCAGGCCACGCGAGGCAGGCAGCAGGATTCGACTCCACCGTAACAACGTCCCCATGTGCAGCCCCTTTGCTTTCTTCGGCATGGGAGAAAGGACCCCGTTCAGCCAGCCCTCCCCCTCCCTGCCGCATGCTGACGTGGCTCGCTTACCAGGGCATCAGGCGTCCCATGCGACTCCATGATGTCTTACTGAGGAAGAAGCCCACTAGCGGGTCAGTAACAGCATCCCATGCCCGGCCCACAAAAAGGATGATGGATGCAGAGAAAGGGTCCAGCTGCAGGAAGGAAAAAAGGTAAGACTGAAGGTGCAGAATCCCATGATGAAGTGCACTGATTATGTATTCCTGTTTCTTAAAAACAATACCCCCCCCTGCATTTAGTGCCTGTGGGGCTCTCCATCTGAACTTGTCCACTAGGCGGCACAGCCCGTGCCCTACCACATGTTCTGCAGACTTGGGGGGCAGGAACCCGTGCAGGCTTCCACGTGTGCGATGTGACCTGCTTATATATGGTGGCATTTTGTTTTCCGCTTTTCTCGGGCAAGCAACGAAAGCCAGGAGGTTTATCAAGGCCTCTGCGGGCCACTGTCCAGGCTGGTGATCTGTATTTGGCAACCCCAGTGGCACGTGGTACAGGCCTGTCCCAAGAGGCTATGCGGCCTCCATGGGCTGACAGCAGGGATAAAGTGCACCAGGGGAAGTGCCACACAAGCCACGGAACATGAAGTGCCACTGCAACAGAACAGCATTTTCTCAGCCAGAGACATGGCATGCACCAGAAATGTGCACACTTTTATGTAGAGTAGCTTCATCCCATGGGCACAGAAATGAACGCAGTCATTTGCAACCCTGAGAGCAGGAGGACAAAGGCTGAATCCAAGTCTGAATTTTGTCCAGAGGAGGGGGGGCACAGTCCTTGCCTCCAGTCGGCAGGATAACTGGGGTTGGGGTGGCAGTGCAAAATCCAGGCGGGTGGCAAAGAAGGGATCCTGCAGAACCAAAGGAATACCAATCCTACCAGAAATTATTTGTCATGGCAGCTGCCAAACCGGCTGGGCAAGGGTGTTGGAACTGCTCCTAGACTTAGACCCAGAAGGGGCCGAGAAGGTCATCGAGTCCAACCCTCTACTCACTGCAGGACCGCAAGTTAAAGCATCCCCCTCAGGCAGCTGTCCAGCTGCCCCTTGACGGCCAATCCAGTCCTGCCTTCTTGGCATGACCCTCTCCCCGCTCTACCCTGATTTTTTGGTGAATTCCCAACATTTTTGTGGTTTCCCCCATTCTAAAAGGTAGTCTTAAGCTACAGAGAGAAAATTTTGTCTCTTGGGAAGCATACAAGCAAATGTTGCTTGCTCCTAGGCTGCAACAGCTCTGACACCTGCTCCTCCCGCTACACTAGCCCTTTTGCTAGTTATAGGAGCTTGCAGGAACTTCTGAGCAAAGCTTTTCTTGCCTCTGTTTCTTCCTGAAGAGCTAGATTGGGGTCTGACTGGCCCAGGCACTGGATCAGGGCATCTCTTCCAGTGCCCCAAACCACACTCCTGACAAATACTACAGCAAGCTGCCAGCAGAAAGGGAGCCAGGCAAGTCGGGCAGCATGAGAACTAGAGGAAAGACCAGCTGTCACAAACAGCGACAGAAAGAGGCAAACCCACGTCTCTGCGGGGCCATGCCTCAAAAGGAAACGCTCTTCCGTGCCCCCCCGAATCCCTGCAGCACAGCAAACCTTCCCTTCCACATGCTAGAGAATCTGCTGGCTGGTTTTATATGCAGCTATTTTTACAGCAGTGCAGTCAGTCTTGGCTCTTGGAGAGAACCAGGCCCAAGTCCAGGAAGTTTGAGAGCAACAGCGCTAGATGCAAAGAGCACACAACTGCAGGCTTGCCCCAGGTGAGCTCAGGCATATGTCATGAACCAACACACTGCTACCAGTTGCTTCCCCTCAGTACAGGTACATGAACTGGTTGGGCCTACCTGTGCCACATCCAACAAGTAGATCTGCAGGAAGAAACCCAAGGCACAGCCGGTGATCTGGTACGGTGCTCCTCCGATGGCGTAACACACTTTGCTGCATACTGACAGCTTTTTTTTGCTTTCTTTCTGGAAAATTAGGGAGAGAAGGCAGACCCATCAGTCACCATGGATACCAAGCAATTGACCACAAGTCCATACAGAAGGCTAATAAAACTTTGCTTCTACAACTCAGTGTGGCGCAGTGGTTAAGAGTGCGCGTCTGGGACTCGGGAGATCTGGGTTCTAATCCCCACTCGGCTACAAAGCTCAGGCGGTGACTTTGGGCCAGTCACAGACTCTCAGCCCAACCAGAATTATGCAAGTCGACTTGAGTTCCTTGAAAGGAAAAAAGGTGGGCTATCAATGTAATTAACGGGGGGAATCATCCTCATCCCATCCTCCAGCAGAAAAACAAGCCACATCATTTCTAATGATCTGTATGTGTGTGGAGGGGGGAATTTTTCACAAATAATATGGTACTATTAAGAATCACATTTTTTTAACCAACAAGAGGAAACACGCATCTAAGAAAGGTGTGGGGATTGCAGGCCCAGAGGCTAAATCCAGCTCTGCTCCGTTGCCCAGTTGACTATGCCCCCTCCCCTTGGCCTCATCTCGGTGCCACAGTGCAACCGGCCAGCAGACAGAAGGACCACACATGAACAAACCCACAGTGGTGACACGGAGGGTGTTCCTGTATAAAATGCCATTTTGAAATCGACGTCTGTAGATATGAAATCAGCGAGGCGAAATAGATGCCCCTCTTGTCCTCTTTTTTGGCAATTCATACGCAGCCACCCAGACACAAGCAAGGGAGCAGCCTTTGGCAAGGAGTTTCCCAAGCACACCTAACTTATTCTGAGCAACTGTGGCACGAAATGTTGGGTCCAATTCAAAAGCCTTTGCCTAACCAAAACAGCTTTGCTCATGAAAGATTGCAAAGCATCTGTGGGCTTCTTTATCCTCACCAGGCCTAGCATGGCAGACAGCTATCTGGCAACTCCCATTTTCATTCGGAACCCCTTCCAGCCTTGGATGACCTTCAAGGAGCTCCAGCCACACCTGTGTATCTTCGCCCAATGCAAGTTTGAGTATAATACAAGGTCACTCCAGTTTCTTACTAGGGAAGGTTTGCTTGGCTTAGTGTTTGCAAACACACCACTGTTGTTGTTGTTTAGTTGCGAAGTCGTGTCTGACCCATCACGACCCCATGGACAACCTTCCTCCAGGCCTTCCTGTCCTCCACCAGCCGCGGAGTCCACTCAAGCTCACGCCAACTGCCCCAGTGACTCCATCCAGCCACCTCATCCTCTGCCGTCCCCTTCTTCTTTTGCCATCTATTGTTTCTAGCATTAGGCTCTTCTCCGGGGAGTCCTTCCTTCTCATTAGGTGGCCAAAGTATTTGAGTTTCATCTTCAGTATCTGGCCTTCTAAAGAGCAATCAGGGTTGATCTCCTCTAGGACTGACCGGTTTGATTGCCTTGCGGTCCAAGGGACTCGCAGGAGTCTCCTCCAGCACCACAATTCAAAGGCCTCAATCCTTTGGCGCTCAGCCTTCCTTACAGTTCAGCTTTCACAGCCATACATTGCAACTGGGAAAACCATAGCCTTGACTATACGCACTTTTGTTGGCAGGGTGATGTCTCTGCTTTTTAGTATGCTCTCAAGATTTGCCATAGCTTTCCTCCCCAGGAGCAAGCGTCTTTTAATTTGTTGGCTGCAGTCCCCATCTGCAGTGATCTTGGAGCCCAGGAAAATAAAATCTGTCCCTACCTCCATTTCTTCCCCATCTATTTGCCAGGAAGTGAGAGGACCGGATGCCATGATCTTTGTTTTCTTAATGTTGAGTTTCAAGCCAGCTTTTGCGCTCTCCTCCTTCACCCGCATCAAGAGGCTCTTTATTTCCTCTTCACTTTCTGCCATTAGAGTGGTATCATCTGCATATCTGAGGTTCTTGATATTTCTCCCAGCAATCTTAATTCCAACTGGTGATGCATCTAGCCCCACCTTTCTCATGATGTGCTCTGCATATAAGTTAAATAGGCAGGGCGACAGTATACAGCCTTGCCGAACTCCTTTCTCAATTTTGAACCAATCAGTGGTTCCGTGTCCAGTTCTCACTGTTGCTTCTTGACCTGCATATAAGGTTCTCAAGACACAAATAAGATGGTCTGGTACATACCACTACAAATGGTCAATGAACACTCTCACTGAGAGACAACGGATACTTGCCCAGAATGAGGGTGTGTCCTGTAGCAACCTTTCACTGCCAGAAGAGAGTAAAACTAATTAAGACCCAATCTTCCTGCTGACCAGCTGGAACGATGCCAATCTATTTGTTCTTTCATCTCTACTTGGGACAGAGTGAAGGAAAGCCAGAAGGAGAAAAGGCTAGAACAAGCATCAGATTCAAATATACAAGGCATCTGCTGGGTGTGAAAAGGCAAACCCAAAATGGTGGCTTCTGCAGAGGGACAAGAGGCAGTCCCATTGCAGGGCAGGTCACGGAGTGAGTGGACGACACAGTTATACTTGAGGGATTACAGCTAGGTAACCCAGTGGTCTTGAATTGCATCCTGAGAAGCCTTCATTTAAATATTCTAAATAATCCAAACCAGAACACTTTTTGTTGTGTGTGGCAAAGAAATTATTCACTCTTAACTCAGTAGTGCATCCTGACAAAGATGCAGGACAGGCTGGCCTCAAATGCCACTCCATCCAGTTTAAAACCCAGTTTGGAACCCAACTCATGACGGAAGAAGTCTGCAAGTACTCCTGATACACCCTTCACCCCCGCAGCTGTGCAGGAGATCGTCTGCTGAGAAAACACCGATTTTAAAAATGCTCTTCAAAAATTAAATATCACAAACCTCTCTTTGAAGCAGCCTGGTTCAAATTAAAACTTTAAAACCCAAGACTCCAGACTTGTAGGATCTAGGTTGGTTTTCTTAATTGAATGCCAAGGTCCTGCCAGGCAGAACCAAACTTGAAATGGTAGTTTAATGGCCAAGATTGACAAAAATGTGCACCATGACTCATGCACTAACAGATACATAAATCTACAAATCCTCTTTAGGACAATGTGTGCCTCTATGCAGACATCTATACTAATTCCAGAGAACAGGAATTTGTAACACAGTTCTTTTAACACAACACTCTAATGCAGGTCAGCAGAGACCTGGGCAAAACAATAAGCCAACATTCCTATTTTACAGAATGGGAAAACCAAGGCTGACAGAAAAACAATTAGCCAACCATGCCGGAAATTGTAATTTGCTTGCTCTATTTAAAACATTGGGAATCATAAACCCCTGGAGATCTCCTGGTAATTGGTGAAGATATCAATCTACATCCTTCCTGCCCCTGCTCCTGAGAAGACACAATCTCTTGGCAGTCTTCACAACAGCTCTGCAAAAGTAGGCCACTATTATTATTCTCAGTACTGCAAGCAGGCACAGAGGCTGTGATTTGCTACATAGCACATCTGTAGCAGAAGCAAGTTAACCAGATGTAGGAGGGGACAGCACTTGTGCACCTTTAACAGAAGCATGGAAGTGGGATTTCAGCAGATGTGGCTTTCTGGGCAAGCTCAGTCTGCTGACCTACACCACTATTAAAGGTGCAGGAGCCCATTCCTTTGGCAGAAGAAAAATTGATCAGGGAGAGGCTGCTGAGAAAAAAGACTTACAGTCCCAGTTTTCTACACTCCAGGTGGGGTCTTGGGCTGAACAAGCTCTCAAATCTCCTACCTGCTCTATCTAAAGCGAGGAGGAGAAAGGAATGGCGTACCATTTCTGTGGCCTGAAACCTGAACAATACAAAAGACCAACAGGTAATGAGGAGGAGGAGGCATGTCAAGGACGAACACAGATAAACAGACAACTGCTGTTGGAAGGTGAGGGGGAAGGCAAGCAACTGCTCCAGCTGTTGGGAGCATCAGCTGAAGAATTCCGGAGCATACAGCTGCCAAGTCAGCAGCACAGCTGCATCCACCCACAGAGAGAACAACTGGGGCAGCTCCTCCAGCGATGCTAGAAGGGAGGGGTGCAAAAGGGCCCACAGGCCGCTACAGCAGTGGCATGACGCCCCATGGAAGAGCAAGTTACTCTCACCCCATCCAGCTCAGCAGAGGGGCTCTGGCAACTTCCATCCCCAGCCTTTTGAGGTTCAGGAAGGAGAAAAGCTGATTTCAGGAGGCCCCAACCCACCCACTGGGCAGAGGCTCCACTGGGCAGCCCTGGGGCAAGAGGTCTCCCAGATTCAGCATTCTGCTGTTTCTATAGTTAGGACCCCAAGCGTATGGAATGGGCTTCCATGGGAGATGGTTCAGGCGCCACTGGTGCGGGTGTTCAAGGACAGGCTGGACGTGCACATGGTGGGCATGTCATGAGCGGAGCTGGCTGGAGCCGGGGTCAGACTGGATGACCAGGGAGACCCCTTCTGACTCACTGTTTCTATGTTTCTGTGTTGTGTTGCAAAGAGACCACAGCTTTGACCTCTTCAGCGGGGCTGTACAGAATCTGAAAAGCTTCTCCTGAGCAGAGGGGGAGGCATCACTGCCCACCCTTGTTTCAGGCCCCGTGCAGCACCTCTCGCCCCTTCTGCTCACTATTCCCCACTGCAGCTGCTTGCGGCCAAGGAGCTGGCAATGCAGGCAAAGGCAGAAATCCCACACCGCTTGCCCGGTCGGTGGGAAGCCGTTCAGCGATCGGATTGCAAGTACGATGCGGCCTGCCTTACCGTGCACCACCGCCCGCCGCTCATGCATGTGCAGATGCACCCACGGGCCTTACAGCCTCACCCGCCCACCGCCCCAGTCGCAGCGGCGATGGCCCCGCTCCAGAAGTCTGCAAAGCTGTTCAGGCCAAGGCTTATCAGCGTGGAAATCCGCCTCGGCTATCTCACTTTGCAGCCTACAGCACGCTTAGGGCACCTCATTATTTACAGTCCTGATTTCGTGCATTCTCACCCGTTCCCCTGGGGGGGTTACACTTTCGGCCCCGCCCGCCCGCCCGCTCGCAGACCTCAGGACCAAGTCTTAGAACGAGTCCTTGAAGCGCCACCAAGTCCTGCCCTAAAGACCAACGCCACTAGCACCGTCAGGAACACGTTCACATTCCTCGCCTACTTCTCCAAGCGGGACTGAAACTACTTTGCAGCCCCCCCGGGATGCCGCGTTCCCCTCATGTCGGGCGGGGAGAAGCCCCCACCCCGCCGCACCTCTGAGCGAAGCGAGAGACCCCCGGGCGTTTGCAGCCTGCAGAACTTTTCCTGCTGTGCCGGCCTTTTTATGGAAACGCACGTACGAGGCTGCATACGTGCCTCGTATGAATGAACTTGAACGCGCGGGGGCCACGGGACGGGGACAGGGGAGGGCTCCCCTTTGCCTTTTCTTCCAGAGCTCGCCCCGAAAGGCAGCCAGAGAACTCCGAGGCAAGAGGCCGTGCGGGAGCTGAAGCGGGGCCCACCCCGAGCACCCCACTCCGCGTCCCACCCCGTTCCTTCCCGCAGCGCTGACACGTAGGACACATGCCCGCACGCACCGCCCGCCCCAGCGAGGGCTAACCTTGGCCAAGCGGCTCGGATCCGCCAGGGCCCGCAGAAGGGCGTCCATCCAGCCGAGCCCGCTCCCACTTCGGGGGAAGACCTTGTAGGTCCGCACAGGACCCGCTTCCTCCCCCGCCCCGGCCGAGACGGGATTCGAATCCGCTGCCGCCTCTTCCATGCCACGGTCCGTATTCGAGGGCCGCGGAAGGAGCGCAACCGGCACTCCCACCTCCAACTCTTTGTCCCGGGACCTTACCCCGCAACAAAAGCTCCTCTATACCAGATCTGCCCCCGCTTACTGAAATACGAAAAGCAGACCCAAACCTCTCCATCTATTTCCCCCTCGCCGCCCACAACTCTGCAACCCGTGGAGACCTCCCTGCTCCTCCTCGGAAGTAAACTCCAGTGGACCCGAAGGGAGTCTCTTCCGCGTCCCTGAGGCATGCGAAACGCAGCTTTAAATCCCCCGGGAACAGTTTGCCCTTCCCACCCATCTCCCTACAGTTCAAGAATTTACCTTGGGACGAATCAATTCCTCTGGTTTTAAGATGCTTTGCTGCAAAAGTCCCGCGGTTGACAAGCTTTCTGCTCCTTCTCCTTTGGCCATTGGCAAGAAATTCAAGCGAAGCGCCCAACAAGCCCTGCGAGCACCCGATCTCCGGGCTTATTCCTCCCACCCGCGGGACGCTCTAGCGCTGCTTGTTAGTTTTGCTCGTCCCTCGCCCCGCACCACTTTCCCCTTTCACTGCTCGGGCCAGGCGGTTCGCAGCGCTTTCCCTCCCCAAAGCGGAGCAGGCACTGGAGGGGAATGAATGGGGCAGCGCATGAATGGCGCGCTGCTCTTAAGGCGGCTTGAATTTCATTCGCACGCTCCCCGCCGAGGCGAGGCCCCGCCCGCCCCCGCGCGCCGACGCCCCCCGAGCGGCAGCGGCGACGCCAATCAGCGCCCGCGCTCCAGCAAACACCCCCCCCGGGCCGCGCCGGCGGCCGCGCCCTGCCCCAGCCGGGCTCACAAAGGCTGGCCCTAATTTTAGCGGCTCCACCTGCCGCGCCTTCCACGTTGATTCCCGCGCCTGCCCGAGCGAGCCATCGGAGGCGTGCTTAGGCCGGTTTAATCCCCCTGCGCCCCTCCTGCTCCGTGCAGGCGCTGCTTCCCGCGAGAGTCGGAAGCGGAGCGACTTCGTTTTCCTCTTCCCCAAAAGTCTGCATGCAGAATCCCAGGCCCAGGGGGCTGGGAGGGGGCATGTGTCCCTCCGGGAGTCCCGGACAGATCCGCTGGGGCGCCCCGTATGGGCAGACCCTTTCCCTTCGTGTCGCCTTATTTCTCGCCACAGCAGAGCTGTCGGTGGCCTTCCACTTTTGCACAATTCCCCACCGTTGGGAAAGGTGGATGCGCCTGTTTCGTGGTTACTGGCCTGAGAATTTTAAGCAAAAACATGCTGGTATTTTCGCCTGCTTGGAGCCACCGTTTTTGCTGTCCACTCAGTGGAATGCGCGCCCCCAGCTTCCTTGAAATGGGATTCCGCCCTCCGGCTGGAAGGGGTTCTCCTGTCCCCATTAGGTGGAAGCCCCAGCGCCCTCCAGAGGCAGAGCTGCGGCAAAGGGTTGGAGGACGGAGCTAAGCGTGTCCCTGTGTGAACGGAATGCTGATAAAGAGAGTCAGCAAAGAGTGGCCCCACAAAATTACGGAGCTGGCTGGTCTTCTGTAGTTGCCGACCAGCGTTTGGTCGCACTTCTGCTCTAGTCTGCACCTATTGTATGACAAGCTGCCCATGTGTGCGAACCTGAGCGACTGCATTCTTCCTTCTGCCAGCCACGGCATCCTGCAGGTAGGGCGGTGAGTGGCTTCAGGCCCTGTGGGCTGCCCATGCGCCTCTTGTGGTCACATTCCTGAAAACCACAATTGGCTGCGGCTTCCTCGTGTGCTCTCCTGCCTGCACGCCTTCATTTTAAAATCTGGTTATCTAAGGCGCCTGGCTTTTCCATGAGGCATTTAGCATGTGCCCGTCAGTCATGAATCATGGGTGCTTTTGAATTCTTTAGATGACATTGTGATATTTTGCTTCTGTATCTAAAACACTTTCAACAAGTTTTTAAGAGCAGTGGAAATGGAGTGCTGCTGCTGCTGCTTCATTTATATACCACACCACAGCTGAAGTTCTCTGGGCTGGTTAGCATTAAGGTTGATAGCGAAAGAGAAGACCTGCATTCACTTGGGTGTTTGCACTGTTCTACTAGAGCACATCGCCACCTAGAGGTTATGAAGCAGAACAGCAGGGAAGGAAATGCTCTTGTCTCAGATCTCAATTTTGCAACAAAACATTAGCCGGTTAACAGTCTCTTGTAGGAAACCTCTGAGTGTCTCTGAGTATATTAATGACCTTAAGGCCATGTTCCTTTTACAGCTGATGAAACAAAGTGAATCCAAGCACTCAAGGACCAAAGGTCTCTTTGCCTCCCAGTTACCAACACATTTGCACACCCTCAGTTTTCCACCCGTGTGGAAATGGCAAATTAATCAACACACGTGCAGCATGATATATGATGCAGTAGGACAAACAGGATGAACATCGATAGTGCATTCAGCAAATACATTGTAAAATCATATAAAATCAAAATTTTAAATTTTATGCATTTAAAAATGTGTAAGATTAAAAATCATTTAGATTTCTGTATTTAGTCATTAAGCTGCAAAATATTTCAGTACAAAACACCAGTTTCCATATTTTACACTGAAACATCTAATTTTTTTAAAAAAAGTTAATTTTTTAAAAATAAATAATCCACATAGTTTATAGACTGGATGCTGTATTGGTGGTCATTTATTTGTGTTGGGAGTAAATCCATTTGTCCATTCAAATACATCACATTAATTTAAAATATTTCTTTAGGCAACAATCCGATGGCCTTGTGATGATAATTCAGGGATGGGGGGCATAGGATTATTTGGTAGCTCCACCCTGGCCCCTTTGCAGCCACCATGGGTCACAACGGGGGCTTAGAGGCCGAAAAGGCATGTGCCTAGGAGAGGAGTCTGGGGCAAGCCGCTGATGCAGGTGGCCGTCTGTGTCCAGGCCCCCCCCCCCTCCGCCCAGTGCTTTATCTAAATGGCTGCCTAAATAATGGGCAGCGGGAAGTGTGGCAGCGGCAGCACAGACTGGAGGGGTGGCGACATTGGCTTGCACCCTCCATTTGTGACCCACTGAGGACCAGCGTTAGGGGATGGGCCCCTAGAACGGGATTCCTGAACCTCTGGGGGGCCCTCTGCTGCACCCCACTGCTGTTCATGTACCTCGCCGAAATAAAGGTACAGGCGACCGGCTCTCTGCCCCAACTGACTTGTCATGATGTAAATTAGAACATGTAAATTTGTCCATTTCTTTTGTCTGATAGGCCTGGCCCCTTCCAGAGCGATAAACATCAATAGTGATATCAGATGTGCTGAAAGGAGGCCCAGTGGAAGGTCTGTTACAGGAGAAAGACCGTGTTCCACCTTTTCCATACTTGGCGCCTCCCCTGCTAAGAACTCTGCATCAAAATCCTAACTCTCTGCCTTGACCATGAAATAAAACGTGTTCCAGAGACGTCTTTCCAGGTACGTTTCAGGAATCCGGAGCATAAATCAAAGATGCATCCAAAGGTGGATGGAGATTTCAGTTGGGATGTGCATTCAGTTGCATCCCCATCGCTATCCAGGTTGATGGAAATGTGCATCCACATCTGCATATGCATTTGTTGGAGGGGGAAGTGAGTAGACTAAAACCCGGATCTCCCAGTTCCTGGACCGATGCTCTGGAGTCCACACCAACGAAAGAATTCTGATGGCCTGGGCAAAAGGTAGCATCAGAACTCCCTTTTTCCTCTCGAGCGTGCATGACAGCTGGATATGGACACAGGAGTTGACTTGAGTCTCTGGGCTTCCATCCTGTGGGGCTTGGCAATCACATTCCAAGCTCGTGCCACCTGTTTGGGCTTAGAGGGCAAGTTATTTCTAGGGTCTGGTAACTCTGCCTCCTCTGCAGCGGCTGAGTTTCATCGGATGTCACCCAGCACCAAAGTTCTCCTTCTCTGCAGTTGTTCCATCTGCTGGCCAGTCTCCGTCATGGATCTAAATGTTTCTCCTGGAAAAAAAGAAGTTTCTGCCAGGAGGAAAAGGCTGTCTCTCTCAGAAGGTTTTTGGTGCAGGAAGCTATATGCTCACTGCGGAGGCACAGAGCGGATGGGAAAGGAAGGGTGGGCATGTGAGTAGAACCGACTTCCTCTGTCCAGGCAGTGGAATCTTCCTGTCATACTTCCTCATCATTTGATGTTGACTGCTGATGTCACTCCATGGGATTTCCATAAATGGTGGTTGCTTATAGTAATGCAGGAAAGGATGGTACAAATCTCCCTTCCCCTGTAGATACGAGAAAATCTTTTCCCCTTGCAGGCTGCTCGGTTTTTTACTTTCTCATTATCTCCATTCGTGATAGTGTCTAAGAGGTAGGGTCGAGGGAGAGAATGTTCCAGGATCAAGACGGCAGGCCTAGATCCCCGGCAAGGAAGGGCAGGGAAGCAGGCCAGCAGGGCCGTGGCGAGGAGAGGCATGGCCAGGCACCAGCTGAAGGCCCACGTCCCAGCAGTGGCTCCTGGCACCCTCTGCAACCCGGTTCCTCCTCCACTGCACCTTCACGCTCTGCCTTACCCTCTGGCTCAGACCGTGGGGATGGGGGAGGCCTGGGAGACACCAAGGTGGACGTCTTCCCCAGGCAAGATGCACTGGCTAGCGAGGAGGAGGAGGGGGAAGAACAGCTGCGGACATTGGCGAAAGCCAACTCATGGAGGAGGGGGCCCATCCGGGGCGTCTTGTCCAAGGCTCTGCCAGACCTACTTGAATAACGGATCATCTCTGTTCCCACTCCTGGATTTTACAGCCCCGTTTTTATTCTGCAGCTGATTGGGCTGTTCGATCTTAATTGTTCTGCTTTCAATATTCGGGAATGAATGACCTGGTGTAGGTACTACAACTACACAATAATGGATAATAATCCACACACAAGAGCAGCAGACTCCAAGAAATCTGCAAGATGCAGAATACAGGGTGTGTGTGTGTGTCGCGGGGAATCCTGCAAAAAAACATTCCCATCAGAACTGAGACCGCACAATGGCAAGACGTTTGGGGAACGGAGGCAAAAAACCAGATGGGATGGGATTGCAGAGCAAAAGACGTCTTTGCAACATACACCGTTCTGCCGCAGATCTTCCTTACTGTATTCCCTTTCATTTGGTTTGTATGTCATTTTCTCAAGCTTTTTTTATCTTTAACAGTGTAATAGTTGAAAATAAACACATGAATGAATAAAGCAACTTAAGGCCAGAAATACACATGATGGACATTTCTGTATTTCCCCCTCAGGGCGTTTTGCTTTGTTGTTGTTGTTAATAAAGAGCAACCAAAGAGTGGGATGGAGATGAAATCGGGACCAGATGATCAGGGTGAGTCAGGGTGAGTTTGGGAGGCACAGACTTGCTTAACACGTCCCCCTGCTGCCTTTGCCTGCACAAAATGATTCACAGCCAGCTAGTCAGTGAGGGTATTCAAAGATAGGCTAGACGTGCCCATGGTGGGCATGTCGTGAGCAAAGCTGGCTGGAGCCAGGGGTCAGACTAGATGGCCCGGGAGACCCCTTACGACTCGCTCTGTTTCTTTGTTTCTATGTTTTCCCACCCCAAGGGAAATGGTTGAGGAACCTCATGAGTAGGTTTGCCATTACTGGTGAAGGTCGCAAGAATGTCACCCACAGAGCAGTTTGGGAGCCTTGCGGGGCCAGGGTAGGGTCCAATTAACTTGGCAAAATGAAGAAATAAGTAATTTGCAGACAAGACAAAACTGGGTGGAATAGCTAACACTCTGGAAGACAACAACAACAACAACAACAAAAAAGATTCAGGGTGACCTAAACCCTCTAGAACACTGGGTGGAAAGCAGCAGAGTGAAATTCAACAAGGAGAAATTCTGTGTTCTTTGTCTAAGGGAAAAGAAAACAACATGCAAGTTCAAGAACAAGGAAAAAGAAAAAGACCTTGGAGTTCATACAGTCATAAAATAGGAGAGATGGAAGGGGCCACAAAGGTCATTGCATCCAACCCGCTGCTGTTTCAGGTCACCAATGCACACCATCCCACTCAGGTGGCTGCCCAGGTTCTTTTTGAATGTCTCCAGTGTGGGAGTGCCCACCACCTCTCCAGGCAGCTGGTTCCACTGTTGTATCGCTCTGACAGTGAGGAAACTTTTCCTGATATCTAGCCTGAATCTGGGTTGTCACAATCTGAATTGATTATATCCTGCACTGTGGTATCAGTGAGAAGAGATCTTGACCTTCCTCTTTGGGACAATCTTTGAGGCACTTATAGAGGGATATCATGTCCTCCCTCAGTCTTCTCTCCTCAAGCTGAACATGCCAGGTTCTCCCAGTTGCACCTCATCTGGCAGTGCTTCCAAATCCTGGATCATTTTTGTTGCCCTCCTCTGCACCCTTTCCAATTTTTTGCATTGTTCTGAAATCTTGGTGCCCAGAACTGGACACAGTATTCCAGATGAGGAGTATAGGGGAACTACTACCCCTTGTGATTTGGAAGTAATACTTCTATTAATTCACCCCAAAAGAGTATTTGCCCTTTTTGGCAGCTGCATCACATTGCTGGCTCATATTTATGCTGTTGTCCACAATTATTCTGAGGTCGATTTCTTTTACAGTTCCATTGAGCCAAGTATTCTCCATCTTGTATCAATGCAATTGGTTTCTTGTTCCTCGGTGGAGGACTTGGCACTTGTCCCTATTGAATCTCAGTCTGTTACTTTCAGCCCAGCTTCCAAGTTTAGCAGGATCACCCTGGATCTTCATTCTGTTTTCTGGGATGTTCGCTATTCCACCCAATTTACTACTGTCTGCAAATCTGATTTTCTTTCCTTGTACTTCCTCATCTAAATCTTTAATAAAGATGTTGAAGAGCTCTGGGCCCAGGACTGACCCTTGTGGCACCATACTAGTTATTGTTGTTGTGGACGACAAGCTAAACACAAGCCAGCAATGCAATGCAGCTGCAAAAAGGACAAGTGCTATTTTGGAATGCGTTAATAGAAGCATCAGTTGCAGGGCAAGAGATGTACTAGTTTCCCCTATACGCCTCACTACTCAGACCTCACCTGGAATACTGTGTTCAGTTCTGGGCACCCAGGTTTTAAAAAGCTGCAGAGAAACTAGAAAGGGTTTAGAGGAGGGCAATGAAGATGATCCAAGGTCTGGAAAATAAGCCCTATATGTTGAAAGAACAGGGCCTTTTTAGTCTCAAGAACAGAAGACTACGAAGGGATATGATAGCACTTTACAGTTACCACAAAGGCTGTCACAAAGAGGAAGGAAAAGACATCACTCATCCCTGAATGTAGGACACGGAATAATCAATTCAAGTTGCAACAGCCCAGATTCAGGCTGGACATCAGGAAAGGCTTCCTCACGGTCAGAGCAATGCAGCAGTGGAACCAGCTGCCTAGAGAGGTGGTGGGCTCTCCCACACTGGAGACCTTCAGAGCAAAATTGGACAGTCAGTGGGATGATTATGGAATTATGCCCCAATTATGGAATACGCTCCCCAGAGAGGTTCGCCTGGCATGAATGCTTCTTCCTTTTCAGCTGCAGGCGAAAACCTTTTTATTCTCCTATTATTTTAATGTCTAATTGGTTTTAATGTGTTTTATACTGTATGCTGTACTATTTTAATTTCTATTTTACTTATTGTTTGTTGTAAACTGTCCTGAGACGCTAGTGTAGGGATGGCTTATAAAAGCTTTAAATAAATAAATAAATAACATGATGGGACTTGGCATCCAGCAACAGCAGGGGGTTGGACGCAATGGTCTTTGTGGCTCCTTCCGCCCCTCCTGTTCCATGAATCCTTGAATGGCAGTGGGACTTGTCTCCCTAGGAGCATCACGGCGCTTTGTCCTGTTGCCTCTCCCTCGGTGGTGAGGCTGGTGAACTCTGGCTGAGTTCTCTGACTGCGATTTTAGAAAAAGCCAGCACTGGGCCATCTTCCCCTGTATGGAGAAAGGAAGGACGGACGAACAATGCAGGCCATGTGGCGACATCCCTCGCGATCCGCAGGCATTCCTGGGATGACAGCATTCTTCTCAAGTGTTTGTGAAAGCTCAGCTTAGAAGGACAACGGGGACTGGAAATTCTTCTGCTACGCCGCAACGCAACGAGATCCGCAAAAGTGACACCACGCTTCTGTTCGCAGACTAAGTCACAAGAGCTGTTGCATGGCTTGCCTTCGCTTGGTGCAGGTGAAGGGCTTGGGCCGCTGCTGATGGCTCACTCGCCAGCAAGGTCCCACGGGCAGGAGCCAGGTGGAGCGGGAGTTGCACGCCCGCCCTTGCACGCTGGCTCTCTGCCTGTCCAGGTGAGCTGGTGGGGACCATGATGGGAAAGCGGGCGGTGGAGCCAGGGCAGCTGGTGAAATGAAAATGGTGGCGCGCTGCTGGAGGGACGCCATTCAGAACATCTCGCGCAAGGGCTCTCAAGACATGGAACCAGCTCTGGATAAGCCTGACTTGATTTCTTCCGTCGGAGTCATGAAACCGGAAGAAAATCAACCAGATGGCTCTTCAGCCATCGATGAAATAGAAGCCAAAAGAAAGTATCATCGATTTATTTATTTTCTATACCTGTTGTATATTTTGCAAGAAAAACTCAAGACGTTATGTGAAGAGTTGAAAACATCAGAACAATGAAAAACCCAAACAACCAGTATTTGCATTAAAATACAATAATTGAAATATATATTAGCTAATAATTTTAAAAACTAGGTAAATAAAAAGATTTTGGCTTGGCACTGGAATGAATAAAGCACTAGTACCAGGCAAAGCGCTTTATGTGACTGTAAAACTGTTAGATGGGTCCCCAGTCTAAATCCATAGCAATAAATACATATGAAATGTACGGTTATAGTAATTGTATCAACAAATGTGCCTATTTGAAGGTGGTATTGCGCTGTCACCTGTTCAAACAGGGAAAATGTTGTCAAGTCTAGTGCATTATAGGGAGTGAACATTTATCATTGCTGTGTTGTAACATTGAGAGGATGCAGGAAATTTATTTAAGTCAAATGTTTACTCATTTCCAGGATGTTCAATATTTAGTTTAAAAGCATGCAGAAAATACCCTTTTTAAAAAAAATAAAGGCTGTTCCAGTATAAAATCTAACAGTACAAAATCTAACCTCCTGCCCAGAAGAAGCAAGTTAGTGGGCATAGCCAAGTCACATTAAAAGGCACATTAGCTGCATGGTGTCACCAGCATTTAGCAGATTGAAACTATCCATTCTAAAAAGATTTGCAGGGTCCAATGGACCCAAACCAAAAAGACTTTGGCCAAAGACCATAGAATAATAGAATAGTAGAGTCAGAAGGGGCCATGAAGGCCATTGGGCCCCGCCCCTTGCTGTTGCCGGACACAAGTTCACACCATCCCACTCAGAGGGCTGTCCAGTTTCTTTTTGAATGACTGTAGTGTGGGAGAGTCGACAGCCTCTCCAGGCAACTGGCTTCACTGTCATATTGCTCTGACAGTGAGGAAACTTTTCCTGCTGTCTAGCCAGAACATGGGTTGTTGCAACTTGATTTAATTATTCTGTGTCTTACACTCTGGTATCAATCAGAAGAGATCTTGACCTTACCCTTTGTGACAGCCTTTGAGGTACTTATAGAGGTATATCATGTCCGTATTGCATTGTTGCCTTATATTTAGCCTATTGTCCACAAATACTCCAAGGTCAGTTCTGTTGGGCCACGTGTTCCCCATCTTGTATCAATGCGCATAGTTTCTTTTTCCTACGTGGAGGACTTGGCAATTGTCCCTATTCAATCTCAGTCTGTTGCTTTCAGTCAGCAATGTTTATTTATTGTTTTATACAGTGCTATTGTGTTAATTGTTATTGGATGTTATTAGATGCTTTTTTAGATTGTTTTCTTAAATTGTTGTAAGCCGTCCTGAGATATTTATATAAAGGACGGCATACAAAAGCTTTTAATAAATAATAAATAAATAAGATCACCCTGGATCTTCATTTTGTCTTCTAGGGTATTTGGTATTCCACCCAGTGTACTACCATCTGCAAATCTGATTTTCTTTGCTTGTAATTCCCCATCTAAATCATTAATAAAGATGTTGAAGAGCACTGGCCCCAGGACTGACCCTTGTGGCACCATACTAGTTAATTCCACCCAGTTTGAGAAGGTGCCACTGATAAACATTCCTTGATCTAGGAAGGAGCCAGGAGGAGCCAATTTTGTATCCACCTAATAGGTTTTCTACCTAGTCCACTTTCTGCTAATTTGGTTACTCAGAATGCTGTGGGGCACGAAGCTGAAAGCTTGGCTAGGTAGTTTATGTCTAGGCAGATTCTGAGTAGATCGTCCCCAGTGTCCCCTCTCTCCATTTGGGAGGTTACTGAGGCGAACATGAGATTCAATTAGTCTGACAGGATTTATTTTTGATAATTGCATGTTGGCTTCTGTTTATCACTGCATTTCCTTCAAGATGCTTGCAGACTGATTTTTTAATACTTTTCTCCTGAATTTTCCCAGGGATTGATGTCAGACTAACCTGTCTGGAGTTCCCAGGTTCATCATTTTCCCCTTTTTGAGGACAGAGACAACATTAGCCCTTCTCCCGGCGTCTGGCATCCAGAGATCTGCAACGTATTGGACGGGGTAAAAATACCCAAATAAATAAAAAAAATAAAAATCTGGCGCATTCCCTGTTTCCCAAGATTTATCCAAGGTAACAGCCAGTGTTTTTTGAGAGTTCCTCCGCTAGCTCTTTTATGACTAAGGGATGGAGTTCGTTGGGTCCTGGAAATTTGAATGTGTTTATTCCATCCAGATATCCCTTGACCACTTGTCTGCCAGTCTTGGGCTGCCAGCTCTCACTTTCGACTTGTACGTCCTCTTGGATGTAGATGTTCTTGTGGGAGAAGCCTGAGGCCAGGTAGGAACTGAGTGCTTCCGCCTGTACACCCAGCGAAACATAATCAGCAAAGAACAAGCCTCTGAGCATGCACAGAGCACTTTGCTGAACCCTCACTAGAAGCTACCTCTGAGAACCCTCCTTCTGAGTATCTCCGGGAAGGCCCCTCTGGGGGTGGGCTGGCCTCTTAGCTGTCAAACAAGTGGTTCCCGGTATTCATGCTTCTGGGTTCTTATGGTCTCATATCGTGCCAGCCCCCCTGCTGTCAAACATCGCTCTGCCCTTTGTCCCCGTGCCTGGCCCAGGTGCCGTTCTACAGGAGAGTGGCCACCTGTTTTGGAGGGCAGGTGGGGCTGGCGCATAGCTGCTGGCTGTAATCTAAGCTCTGTGTGTGTGTGTGTGTGCGCGTGTGCGCATGGGTATGCGGACTGAGATAGCAGCTGTCTCCTGCCTTAAGCAGCCACGAAGTTCCAACCTCTGCCCTGCTCAGGCCATCTACAGGCAGTCCAAAGGTTCTGGCATCTTAAGCTTCCAGCAGAGGGGGGAACGAAACGCACGGCCTCCCCGGCCCTCCATCTCTTCCTGCATTGGGCAAGAGAGCAGCAGCGTCCACTAGGACAAGCAAGAAGTTAGTCGTCTTGGGCTGCAGCGAAAAAAATTCACACTCATGTCAGCTACAGGAGCAGTGGCTGGTAGATTAGTGCAAGTTTGGCAGAGGAGAATCAATGCATCGATCTATCCAACCACTGTTTGGACGTGGGGTTGGCTTGTTTGCAGATCACAACCACGGGACAATAATGAAAAATGAGAGAGGTATGAGGCAACCAAAGCTGAGTGAAGAGAGGGTCAAGAAATGTTTGTAGTTGCTAGTTGCCAAGTCGTGTCCGACCCATCGCGACCCCATGGACAACATTCCTCCAGGCCTTCCTGTCCTCCACCATCCCCTGGAGTCCACCTAAGTTCACACCGACTGCTTCAGTGACTCCATCCAGCCACCTCATCCTCCGCCATCCCCTTCTTCTTTTGCCATCTATTGTTCCCAGCATCAGGCTCTTCTCCAGGGAGTCCTTCCTTCTCATTAGGTGGCCAAAGTATTTCAGTTTCATCTTAGGCAACTGGCCTTCTAAAGAGCAGTCAGGGTTGATCTCCTCTAGGACTGACCGGTTTGATCGCCTTGCGGCCCAAGGGACTCGCAGGAGTCTCCTCCAGCACCACAATTCAAAGGCTTCAATTCTTCTGCGCTCAGCCTTCCTTATGGTCCAACTCTCACAGCCATGCATTGCAACTGGGAAAACCATAGCCTTGACTATATGCACTTTTGTTGGCAGGGTGATGTCTACTTTTTAGTATGCTGTCTAGATTTGCCATAGCTTTCCTCCCAAGGAGCAAGCATCTTTTAATTTCTTGGCTGCAGTCTCCGTCTGCGGTGATCTTGGAGCCCCGGAAAATAACTCACAGGCAAAGGGCATAAGAATCAATGCATCAATCTATCCAACCAGTGTTTAGATTTGGGGTTGGCTTGTTTGCATATCGCAACAACAATTAAAGGATTTTCCCCAGTGTGAGGAAAAAATGAGAGGTATGAGGCAACCAAAGATGAGTGAAGAGAGGGCCAAGAAATGGTTGCTCACAGGCAAAGGGCAGAAGCGGAATGGGAAGGCTGAACGTTGGCCACGAGGGACATGTTGGCATGCACAGTTGAACTGCCATTTCCAATCATTCCGAATACTTGAGAAGAAATCGAAGAAGGGCAATGGAGCCCAGTTGGCCAGCGCAGTCCTGCTTTGCTAGCACACCATCCCAGATTTGTGAGTGCATGTCCGGGAGACACCCCCTCACACGCTATGGCCAAACGGGGACTCCCAAAAGAGGTTGCAAATTAAGATGGGCAACCCTTTTCCAAACCAAAGGGGTTTCCAGAAGAGTCAGGCATTCTCGCTCTCAGCAGCAAATTTCAGGAACTAGTTAAGGACATACCCCAAAGCTTTCCCAATAGTGGGGAAAAGGCACGCTTGAGCTTTGGGTTGCAGGAGCTGTGCTTCCTATTGCCTGGCGAGGGCCCTGCTCCCCCATCCCTGCCTCTGGCACATCGGCATCCACCTTCGCTGTGTGGACGCCTTTTTGCTGGATCTTGAAAGGTCCCAGCTAGGACCACCCAGATTGCTTCGTTGCATTCATACGTGGAGAGGCCTGAGAACAGGCTCCATCCAGCCCAGTCCAGCTCATTGTGGCCTCAGAGCCCTGCGAAAGAGTGGCAGGGAGGGCCATCAAGATGGCAGGCAGCTGACCACGTAGCTCAGAAACATCCATCCTCTCTGCCCAGCGGTTGGGAAGGTATTCAGCATTGCTCTAGCGCTATGTGGACGAGAAAGAAGAGCATTACACAACTTTAGAAGATGCCATGTACCCGAAGTAGCGAAGCCAATTAAAGGATTAATATGTCTTAATATGTCTTACAGATGATTCATCTGCTGGTTGTAAAAGAAGTGAGCAAGTGATGCAACTCTCACAAATGGCGCAGCAGCTTGAGGGAACGAAATACTACAAAGCCTGTTGTAATCACGGCAGCCGAAACATTTTCCATGAGAGAAAGTCTTGCAAAACTTAGGTGGGCCACGTCACTGGTGGGACATGAACATGGAGAGAGGAGATCCGGGGAAGGGGAATGCCTGTGGGGATGAGGCAAGAGGCAAAGGGGCAGAGCCAACTTGCCAAAATGGTCTGTACCTTAAAGCCCATCCAGACGGACCCACCGGTAAGAGAGGCATTTTCGACTGGGGAAGGAACTGCACAGAAGCCAGCATGCTGCCAAACACTTTGCGGAAAGAGGATGGCCCTCTGGAAGGGCCAGATTTGCTCGGCAGGCTTGAGGTTGCCTGCTCCGGATTCGTGCGTTTCTTGATCACAGAGGTGGGCTTGCATTTTGCAGCAAGTAAAATGTCTAAGCAGTTTCCAGAGGCCATTCCATGTACAGCAGTGGCCCTGCATCATTAGGGTCAGCACATCTGTGTAATCTGTCATTCATACTGAAGTTTGGGGGATGACTACATTTTTCTGGGAGAATGCTCATGATGAAGACCCCTGGATGATCTGCCTGAGAGAAGATGACTTTGGCAGCAGGCCAATTATTTCAAAATGGCTTCCGTGAGATATCCAGAGAACTCATCTTCTCAGGCATAGGCTGTTCCCTGGAGTCAGTCCATACCTGCATTTTATAATGTACAGCTTTCTGTGTTCTTCTTATGTTTAATTATAACAGATTAATGCCCAAGGCCTGCCTCCCACAACCTAATTTTCCCCCCCTCTGCGCTAAGACTACGCTCTTTGCCAATGCATTTACCAACTCTAAGTAACAGCAGGAACGCGCAGAATTGCCAGCTCTGTTTTAGTTAGGCCAAGCAGTATGGACTGATTTTAGTTGTTTAGCTGTAAAAACAATCAGGTTTTAAATATCTGGTGTCATTTGAATTTTTAATTTTAATTGAATTTTTAAATTTGCTTATATTTTTGTACTTTTTGCATGTACTCACTGTTGTTCACTGCCCAAAGAGCTTCTGCAATTGGGTGGTATAAAAACTAACTGAAGAATTGCATAGCACTTTGATTTTCTGAAACTTTAATATTCATTTGTGACAGATTCCACTGAATTAAGACTGTTCCAGGGAGAAATGTCACCACTGCTTGGATTTCCCTGATAAAGAACAAAAGGAATTGGTGTGTCCTCCTTCCCATTTTATTTTACTTTATTGGGTTTTATATCCCATTTATTAGCCCAGGGCTCTCAGAGCGGCTATACAATTAAACCCTAGTAAAAGAGTGTAATAATAGCGACCGATCCATTGAAAACAATAATCACCACAGCCAGTTTAGAAGCATTAGCGCCAGAAGAGCAGAAGCATTCTGTCGTGGGAAATGGCCGCTGCGGGCTACAGCTTCTGTCCACATTAAGTGTGGAGGCAGCCAAGACTCCTGCTTCCCTTTGCTGCTGCAGCGACCACATTCTTTGTGGCGCGGTGGTTGGCGGGGCAGTTTTGGGAGAGTCCTTTTCTGGAACTGCGCAGTTCTGGAAGTCTGAAGGCTGACAGCTGTGCTTTTAATCCTGTGTCATGCGCTTGCCCCCCATTTGGATCAGGACCATGGTGTTCCAGGAGCAGGGACCTGAAGCTTCCCCCAGCACCAGCACCACTAGTTTCTCCTCTGTGGTTCCACACGCACCCCAGAAAGAGATGGGGAGGCTGAAAAAAAGAAGAAACCCTATCCTCATTATTTTAATTTTTTTAACCCTCTCTGGAAGGATGGGGTTTTAAATTTTTATTTTATTTTTGCAGGGAACAGAAATATCTATTGTAGGGAGGATCCAACTCTGTCCTAAAAGAACGACAGAGCCCCAGTCCAAATCTGGATTGTGTGCTGTTTCCCAGGCACAGAAGTCCAACAGTGAACCTTTGGTCTTTCTCAATTGTGCATTTCAAAAAAGAGAGAGAGAAGCACATGCCCAGCCTCTATTGTTTATATTGCTTGTTGCTTCTGTGCTGTGTGGAGCCAGGGGAGAAGGAAAGAGCAGTGGCGGCGGCAGCAGAAATGGGGCGCTCAGCCTCCTAGGTAAGGCAGAAGTGCAGCCAGCTGGCCATCTGCAGCCGCAGAACGGCCTCTCCGCACCCTGGCGACATTGCCCTCGATGCCACACGACTGCAAGCCCACAAAACGAGCTTCCTAAACCAGGCAGCACACCACTGTTTGGATCTGGGGTTGGCTTGTTTGCAGATCACGGCCACTGGACAATAATTGAAGGATTTTCCCCAGGACGAGAAAAAACGAGAGAGGTATGAGGCAAGCAAAGATGAGAGCAGGACACAAACAATGCTGTGAGAGCCCCTGCCACCAGATCCTGCAAACCGCCCAGCCAGGAACGCCTTAAGAAAACCACCTGGATGAGCCCTTGCAGAGCAATGCCATGGTCCCCAGGCAGACGTGCACCGCGGGCTCCCAGGCCTGAGGTCGGAGAGGGCGCCAATCTCAGCGCTGGGCATCTGTGCTCAGAGACCCACCTCCCCTCCCAGCCAGCAGGGAAAGAACCACATGGCTGTTTTGCAGCCTCAGTGAAGTGGTTTAGTGGCTCTTCTGGGGGCCCGGAGGGGAAGAGGGCCACTCCGGCGAGATACCGCATTGCCCCTGTGAGGTAGCCAGTGGGGCGCCTAGCCACTTGGCCGTGCAGGAGGATGGTGGGGAGTGCCCCCCGCTTGGGCAGCCCCACAGCTTTGCACCCTTCGTCTGTGGTTCTCTTTGCAAAAGTGCACGGTGCATGTAATATCTCTCAAGGTTAACACCTGGTGTTTGCTGCTCATTTTTCTGCACTGTCCGGATTGTTTCTGGGGCTGGGTCTTCTGTTACTTCAATTAGGCACACGGCAAAACTAATGTGACTTTATTTGGAAAGGACAGTCACTGTGAAGCCCTGGGAAACAGTGGAGGAGAAAGTGAATGCTCCTTTCTGGCACATGCATGTCCCATATTTCACAATCTGTCAACCAGTAGAACAAGATGAGCTGCCTCTTGCTCTATTTGAGAGCTTTGAATTGCCCCGCAGACATGCTAGATTTCTATCTGCGTGTCTTTATTTATGGTGGACAAACATCCTAGCATTGGTGCCTGCCACAAATTTACCAGACTCAAATCAACAGGAAAAAGATGGGAGGAGGTGAATCATGGAGCAAAACAGGGGCATTTAGCGCCAGAGGCTCATGGTTCCCTTGTGCTGCTGCCTCTGGACTCCTCGGAAGACTCAGTTTCATCGACTAACTTCAGCTGGGACCATGTGGTTGTGCCTGACGTCACCTCTGCCTCCGATTCTGCTTCTGGACTGCGCTGACTTGACCCTGTACTTCTGGCTTCTGCCTGCCCTTGGACCTTTCAGATAGGTTTGCTCCCTGGACTGTGGCAGGGACCACAGCCCTGAACCAGCGTCAAACATACCACACATCCTTGCTCATGCTTGTTTACGGGATGAGGGTTGTTTATGGGTTCTTTAGACACCGTGAGCTTCCAGTTTTGCTTCCATGTCTAAACAGCATTTTCAATGAATTTTGTTAGAGCTGAGGAACTAGGCCATTTAATTGTGAAAGAGGAAGAAAGTGTGTTTTTGTGCTATTCTGCAATATCACAGTTCTACTTAGACATTACATAATGAAAAGCAAGAAACCCTTTTTGTATAGTGCTCAATCTCAATTGTGGGACACAAACAGAATGGCAGATTAACAGCTCTGTTAGGGCTCCTTTTCTTCACAGATTCTCCTTTTCTTTGCAGCTACGGATGTATTGACTTGGTTTAATCGGTCCCAACTGTATTTCACAGATTGCTATGCATCTTCCCTTTTATCTTCCACCCATTGATGGATCTGGATCCCTCCTGCCATTATAAAAAATACGCAAAAAAGTCAGTGGCCACTTCTAGCTTTCACTGGCAGGTAACATTTTGTATCTTCACCTTTGCTCAGCAAACCATCAGTAAGCAGAATGCGGAAGAGCAGGACTGCCTCACAGCAGAGGCTGAAATCAGGCTGTATTCCAGCAACTTCTATATATTTGTATGAATAAATTTGCATTAAATTCTGGAACATTCTTTTAAATGGCTCCCTAAGTCCCTGGGAACAGATGCTTCTCTGCTGCAGCATCCGCAGGTTGGATTCATAGAAACCTGAGACTGCTTGAATCCATTTCAGATTTCTCTGGCAGCGCTCGTAATGTATGCACATATGAATCCAAATGCATGGATACCAAAAACCATGTAGTGTACAACTCGGTCTCCCGTTACTGTACTGGTGAAATTTATTCTGATAACCTATTATAGAACCAATACACTTTCTAAGGGTATCTTTAAGCAAAACAACCCCCTCTTGCTTTTAAATCAGGGCAGGATGGGCTGTGCAATGGATGTAGCACCCCAGAAGTGAAGCCAAGCCTTCAAAAAAGTTTTGTAAATTAACGGTTAATTTCTCATTTCCTTCCTCTTCCTCCACCAGGGCCTGTTGGCTCATCACTTGCCCTCCTCTCAATACTATAGCTTCAGATAATATGTTATCTTTTTTCACTGCAAGGAAATAGCATACTGCAGTTTAATATTTAAGAAAAGGGGGATGGAAGGGTGCAGAGACTGTGATCCATGCAGAGGCTATGACCTTGATATGGGAAGAGATGTGTTAATTAGTCTCTTTATCTATTAAATATTGGAAGAGGATCTGCAATGTCTACTCACTGATATTCCTGATAAGTTTATCTGCTTGCACTGTTCCTGCTCTAACAGATTACCCAAAACACACACACACATTTCTGATCTTTTTTCTCTTGTCAAATAGTTTGCTTTTGCTTTAGTGATCTTTCTTAAACATTATTGACAGCCGAGATAGTATCTGGTTGAAAGAGCTTTTCTCTTCTGCAATTCAATTAATGAGCTAGCCATTCATTTGTTAAGGCAAAAGAAGGTTTTGTAAACTGTTAGGCAAGTAAATAGAACCAAAGAAAACCAAACAACAAAGAACCTTTAGCTTATATTTTAAGCCTTTGGGGATAACATTAAGAAAGGGGACAAGTTATAGAACCATTAGAATCTTTTCCTGAACTGGATGGCTCTAAGGCAAATGTCAGCTACAAACTCTCTGACTTTTTTAAAACTATCCATGCATAAGGAAAGGCAGCCTGTGATGGAAAAGCCTGGCTCACATCCTTTTCACATCTTAGTTGTTGTGAAGCACACATTGTTGTTGCTTGAAGGCAGAAGAGAATCCTTTTTAGATCAAAGTGTGTGTGGTGTTTAGGGTGTTGGACTGGGGACCACGGACACCCAGGTTCCCACTGGGCCATGAAGCTCACTGAGGGACTTTGGCCCAGTCACTGACACTGTCCAACTGTGAGGGTAAAACAGAGCTTGGTAAGCGGTCTTGAGTTTCTCACAAGAGGAAAAACAGCTCGGGTCCTGGCTACCTGAAGAAGCGCTTACGTCCATATATGCCCGCCCACCCCCTGAGATCTGCGGGAGAGGCCCTTCTCTGGGAGCCCTCCGTGAAAGAAATTAGGAGGGTGGGTACTCGGAGGAGGGCTTTCTCTGCGGTGACGCCCAATCTATGGAATGCGCTCCCCAGAGAGGTCCGCCTGGCGCCATCGTTATATGTTTTTCAGCGCCAGGATAAGACCTTTTTATTTAAATGGCATTTTAATTGTTAGCTTATTTATTGATTTTATATCTTTGGCCAGGGTGTTTCCAATTATATTGTTTTTATATGATTATATGTATTTATTGTTGTAAGCCGCTCCGAGGCTTCGGCAAATGGGGCGGCATAGAAGTTTACGAAAGAAAGAAAGAAAGAAAGAAAGAGAGAGAGAGAGAGAGAGAGAGAGAGAGAGAGAGAGAGAGAGAGAGAGGCTATAAATGCCATGCAATACTAATGATACTGAAGGTCATCTAGGTTTTTGACATTCCAATTAGAAATTCCAGAAAAGGATCCACCCACCCTCAGCCCAACTATTCACTGCAGCCTCTGGATCTGATCTGGCCGACAGGGTTCACATCTGCTAATGCAGAAGTTAAAGAAAGAGCTTTGGAGGGTGCAGTAGCTCTTGCTTACAAGATGAGTTGGCGGGTCACTTTGGGCGAGGACTGTGCTTGCAGATTTGGCCTCCTCCTTGGTCAAAGCAAAGCAACAACCTTCGGAGCAGAATCACCATGCAGGAGCTCTGGGGCCATAGACCTACATATCTGCAAAAAAGCCCCACTGAACTCAGTTTGGTTCTCCCCGCATGGACAGAGATAGGATGGCACTGTGAGTCTGCCTCTTCTGGCGTCTCTGACACTAGCATCTTTTTCAGCTATTCACACATGCAGGCCCATGTGGATGGCCACAGCACCCCAGCCATTCTGGGCATGAATCGCCTGCCCCTTGCAGGTCAAGTACTACAGGCCAGAACCCTCATTACCTCACACCAGGCAAGATTTCAGCAGGGCTGACTCACACTAAATTATGCAGAGTCATGCAAATGAGCCTTGTGAAATCAGGCAGTGGGAATCAAGCAACCTGCCACTTGTGATGTTTCTGCCCATGGGAATTGGAAGAATCAGCATCAGAACATGAACACAGAGTAGGCCAAAATGGATTAAGAAACATCCATGCTGAGATATACAATATCTGAGTCCCAGCATGTTAGAAAACTGTTCCCTCTTCCAAGAAGCACAAGAAGTCACAGAAGTCATTTCATTTTTAAATGGTGTTTTTCACTGCATTATATTGTTTGTTGTTGTTTTTAACACTTTTTAAAACTTAATTTTAATGTATGGTAGTTTTGGCATAGATTTTATGGAACAGCTGTATAGATTTTTAAATAAATGTGTAAAGAGGTCTGATTCTATAGAAATGTGATCTGTAAAAAGGGTGCTTCTTTAAAAGGGAGCAGTTGCAAAGAAAGCCTAACTAAGCTTGACAGCACATGGGATTCGGTCTTCTGAGGTGGGCGATTTAGAACAGATAAAAGGAAGGATTTCTTTATTCAGCATAAAGTTCAGCTATGGGATTTTCTGCCACAGGATGTGGTGATGGCCACCAATCCGGGTGGCTTTCAAAGAAGATTGGGCAGA
Organism: Varanus komodoensis; assembly: GCF_004798865.1. Lineage (NCBI taxonomy): Eukaryota > Metazoa > Chordata > Lepidosauria > Squamata > Varanidae > Varanus > Varanus komodoensis. Next base: position 5,129,328 of record NW_025335440.1, read on the forward strand.
TTCACCACCCAGAGAGGAGGCTATTAGTGGCTACTAGCCTTGCTGGCTATGGACTACCTCTTTTACTGGAGGGGGCATGCCTGCATATACCAGTTGCCGAGGAGCTTAGGCAGGGTAAGGTCATGCATCCATCCTGCTGGGGGGATCTTGTGGGCAGCTGGTTTGCTACCATGAGCATGGAGTGCTGAACCAGACGGACTTTTGGTCTAAGCCAGTGTAACCCGTATGAAATATTGGTATGGCCCAAAAGGGTACAACTCAGAAAGAGCGGGGCGGTAAGCAATTCAAATCAAAAGAGTGCGAAGGTTACGGAGGCAGGAGCTGCTGTCGCCACTGAGGCCCTTGCTGACGTGGAGTAGCCAACTCTGCTGCGTTCGGATGTTACAGAGGCCATTCTGAGTTTTGAGCATTCAGAAGGAATTCTGAACTCTGTGGTCTACAGCCCATTTTATTTGCATCGGTGCTGTTGCCAGGGGCTTGGGTGCACAGGTTGTAGTATTTTGTTGTTGTTATATTACAGAGGGATGCGGTGGCATGGCGGGCTAAACCGTTGAGCCACAGGGCTGGTTGGCAGTTGGAATCTGCATGATAGGGCGAGTGCCTGCTTTCTCTCATTCCCTGCCTGCCTACCAATTCCAACGGATGCAGATGCGAGTAGAGGAATAGGTACCACTTCGGTGGGGAAGGCAGCGGTGTTCTGTGCACCTCAGCATTTAATCATGCCAGCCACGTGACCACAGAAGCGTCTTCAGGCGACGCTGGCTCTTCGGCTTACAGAGATGAGCACCAGCCCCAGAGTCGGACACGATTAGCACCCATGGGCAGGGGAACTATTACCTTCCCTTTGTTACATATTAGAATTGTTGGTGCTGTTGTGTTATAAAAGTGTTGATAAAAAGAGGGTCATTGTGTGTGCTGGTTTGTGTTGCAATGCTTACTAGGAAACACACAGCCTCACAGAATCTAACAGTGTCACACCAGCATTGTTTCCCTTATGCTCTTATGTCTCGGCTTGTTTCGCATTCAGCCCCCCTCACCCCTCCATTTTGTCTGGGAAGATGACATCAAGTGGTGTGTGTGTGAAACAGTCCTCTAGAGAAAGGTGAGTGAGAAAAGGGTTAGGCTGAGGTTTTTTGTGGAGCCCTGGAAGCAGCTTTAGGATGCTGGCTGTTCCTTGCATATCTGGTGTGTGCCTAAGCAGTAGGTTTGGGGAATCTTCTGGTGTGAGGCAATCGGGAGCCCCCTGCCAAGCAGAACCTGTGCATTTGTTCAGAAATGCAGAATCATAGAATAGTAGAGTTAAAAGGGGACAAGGAGGCCATTGGGCCAACCCGTTGCTGTTTCAGGTCACCAATGCACACCATCCCACTCAGATGGCTGTCCAGGTTCTTTTTGAATGTCTTCAGTGTGGGAGCGCCCACCACCTCTCCAGGCAGCTGGTTCCACCGTCATATTGCTCTGACAGCAAGGAAACCTTTTCCTGATATCTAGCCTGAATCTGGGTTGTCACAATCTGAATTGATTATATCCTGCACTGTGGTATCAGTGAGAAGAGATCTTGACCTTCCTCTTTGGGACAATCTTTGAGGCACTTATAGAGGGATATCATGTCCTCCCTCAGTCTTCTCTCCTCAAGCTGAACATGCCAGGTTCTCCCAGTTGCACCTCATCCGGCAGTGCTTCCAAATCCTGGATCATTTTTGTTGCCCTCCTCTGCACCCTTTCCAATTTTTTGCATCGTTCTTAAATCTTGGTGCCCAGAACTGGACACAGTATTCCAGATGAGGAATATAGGGGAACTACTACCTCTTGTGATTTGGAAGTAACATTTCTATTAATTCACCCCAAAAGAGTATTTGCCCTTTTTGGCAGCTGC
>NW_025335440.1:5131303-5138601 GCF_004798865.1 Varanus komodoensis
CTTGCACTTATCCACATTGAACGCCATCCTGTTGTCTCCTGCCCACTTCCACAGCCTGTCCAGATCCTTTTGGATCTGGAGTGCCTGCTCCTCAGTTGTGGCCACTGCTCCAGTTTTAGTGTCATCTGCGAATTTGATCAGCGGACTGTTCACCCCTTCTTCCATGTCATTTATGAAAAGATTGAACAGGATTGGCCCCAGGACAGAGCCCTGGGGAACCCCGCTTGTCACTGGCCGCCATCCCGATGATTCCCCGCTAATGGTTACCTTCTGCTTTCGGTCAGTCAACCATGCCCTAATCCACCAGACAGTGCTTTGGTGTATCCCAAAACCCCTCAGTTTCTCCACCAGGATATCATGGGGCACTTTGTCAAAGGCCTCGCTGAAATCCAGGTATATCACATCCACTGCATCGCCTCCATCTAGCCATCTCAAAACCTTGTCATAGAATTCCACAAGGTTTGTCTGGCAGGACCTGTTGTTGCGGAAGCCGTGTTGTGTGGCTGTCAGCCTCCCTTCCCTATCTAGCATCACTAGATCTCTCTGTATGATGAGCCTTTCCATTGTTTTTCCTACAATGGACATAAGGCTAACTGGTCTATAATTCCCCATGTCCTTTCTACTACCCTTTTAGAAAATTGGGACCACTGATGCCACCCTCCAGTCCTCTGGAACTTCACCCGTTCTCCATGAGGCCTCAAAAATGAAGGCCAGTGGGCGTGAGAGAACCCCTACCAACTCTCTAAGTACTCTCGGGTGTAACCCGTCAGGGCCTGGCGCCTTTGTAATGTCCAATGCCCTGAGGAGCCCCTCGACTTCAAGGGGGATGACTAATTTGTGCCCCAAAGTCCCCAGCCTCATCTAATCTCCTATGCGGATCTCCCCTGTCCTGCTTTGGGGAGAAGACAGAGGCAAAATAGTCATTTAGCATCTGTGCCTGTTCCCTCATATCAGTCACTGGACCTCCTTCCTCCTTATTTAGTGGTCCCACCACTTGTCTCCCCTTCCTCTTCCTATTTACATGCTGAAAGAAGCCCTTTTTGTTGCTCTTGATATTCTTGGCAAGTCTCAGCTCGTAATCAGCCTTAGCCTTGCGAAGAATCCTTCTGTGACGGGCCTCCTCCTCCTGGTATACCCTTTTGTCTATTTGCCCCAGTACCCATTTCCTACGGAGGTTCCTCTTTAGGCCACAGCAAAAAGCCCTACAACTTCCAGCATTCCCCAGCCAGCCACTGCATCCTTAATTTATCACCTGCGTGAAATTGTAACATGTTCTATTTTCCCGGAGCAGTTTCTATTTTGCTTCCTCCTGAGGCTCACCTCTCCCGCTCTCCCTCTGTGTCAGTCAAACACCTCCTTGACAAGAGCGTGTGCCCTGCTGGGACAGACCAAGAGCTCCTCGAGGCCAGCCTCTGCCCCACAAGGGGGAGCCACCAAGCAGCTACTGTGGTTCTTTCACAGGTGAGCTGCATGTTGATGGGGAGGCTCTCTTTTACTTCCTCCTTCACCCATTTAATTTGACTGTTTACCATACAGCCAAGCCAAAGGCCAACCTTCTTCGGTCTGGTGCATTCCAGCTGTTCTGCATTACAACGCCTTCCATGCCTGACCTTCGACCATACTGGCTGGGGGTGATGGAATTTGAAGTCCAAAACATCTGGAGGACACCAGATTAAGGAAAGGTGCAGCTTGCTAAAGGAGCCAGCCAGATTCCCCCAGAGAACTCTGGGAATCCCAACTCATCTTTACCATAGAACTTCAGAGGAACGTTGCTGGCCATACACTCGGAAAGGAAGTGCGGCTGGGGGAAGAAACCAGCGCTGCACAGGGTGTTACACTCTGCAGGAATGGAGCGGTGGAGGCATTCATCAGGCCAGTCTGGTAGAAATAAGCTCCAGTAGATTCAGTGAAATTTACTGCTGAAGAGACGGATGGGTTTGCAGCATGCCTTTTGCAAAGCATGCTTTGAAAATTTCATTTTCAAAACATTTCACTCTGTATACCTTACTCGTACGTAAGGATCTACACAATGGGACTCTCAGGCACTTCTTACAGCATACCCTAACTTATTTACTTGCTAAAATATACATTTGTGTTGACCTTTATGGGGTACTACAAGCAGCTCAGAAGCATAAAGTAGTAATACTATTCATTTTTAAAATAAGCAAACTATTACCTTACTAAAATAAAAATAACAAATAAAACCTTGAAAAGCTAGCATGAAAAACATATCTGGGGAAGATCATTTTAGCACTCTGCTGGAAGGTTGGGAAGAAAAGTGCTCACCCCGCCTCCTATGGGCGGGAATCTATGGGCTCGGGCACCACACACGAGAAGGCCCTGTTCTGTATACTTACCATGCCCCACTTTGATGGAACTGGGAAACCCTTGACTGTCACTCCAGTATCCTGAACCCAAGCAGAGCACTGTGCTAGTTAAGGCAGCTTAAATAGCAGCAGGGCAACCTGTGCTGAATGATGAGCTTGTGGCACCAGCTGCATTTTGCACTAGCTGCACTTTCCAAACAGTCTTCAGAGGCAGCGCAATGGTCCATCTGAGACGTCAGGGCAGCGTGGCTGAGAGCAGCCACACCTGCTTTCTCAAGGGTACAGCACTCGAAGCTGCACACCCCCCTGGCCACAGCTGCAACCCGTCTCCCCGGGAGCAGAGCTGGCCTCAGGACCGCTGCTTCATTCAGAGAAACACGCACCTGTTCACATCAGCAGGTCAACCGCCTGTAAACCTACAGAGGTTGGTGTAAAGAAAAGAAATAAACCAAAACCCTTGGCTGCGTCAGCCTGGAATGAACGCCCCCTGCATCAGGCTTGCCCTGTTCCGAGAATTGTCGATTGCTTAACCGTCCAGAAATTTGACCTCCATTTCCATTGCGGAGCGATGCAAGACAGAGGCACTTCGGCTATTTCTGGCCTGTCACAAACAGGTTGTCACCCGGCAGCTCAGCTCTCCCTCTCCTCTGTGCTGTGAGGGGAAGGTGCGCAGAAACGGCAGAGCAATCGCTGGGCCCCCATGAGAAATGTGAGCACATGCAAAGGGGCAGGAGCTGCAGGCATGCTTAGCTGGGGATCGCCATGCGGCCTGTCCAGGCCTGGTCTGCCCCAACTTGGGGAGGGAAGGAGGTTCCGAATGCAATTATCGTTACTTCATATTCAGGCTTTTGCTTTTGGCTGCGCTGGAAATTAAGCCATGCGTCCCCCTCTTTTACAGAAGCAGTCTGTTTGAAAGGCTACCCAGTGCAAGTCTGCTATAAAGACCTATTAAGTCTTTATAGCCCCTAAAGCTGCACCTATTCAAATATGTGCACAATTTATGAAAGTGACTGTGTTTGTTCTTCCTCTTGCTTGGTGATTTCTGAGTGGCCACCCTACCTGCATGAGAAGTTACCTGTCATTATCAGAATTAAAAAAAAAAAAAAAACCTTTAAGATGGGATCTAGGGGCAGGGCTTTTTCAGCAGTGGCCCCATATTTGTGGAATTAACACCTAAGCAAGGTTTGTGTGGCTGTCATTTAATATGTTAAAACATTTCAACCTATGGTTTATTGGTGTCCCTTTAATTTTTATTTTTTAATACACTTCCTTTATGTATACATTTTAACTCTGGTCATTTTCTATTTGTATCACTATATTAGAGCATAACCTTATGGCCAGTGGACACTGTCTAGACAACCACAGCAAAATTCAGAACCCCTGTTCTAACTCTGGGGAAGCATTTCAAGGTTGGAGTTGGTGCCATTCATGCCAACTGCGGCTCCAAAGTGGCACTTGTACAGGGGTGCAGAGGCATTTTATCAGGCCGCGAAGGATGGCCCTGCCAGGCCCCAGCAGCCCTTGCTACAGTGTCCTCCACACCCTCCACTGGATGCCTGTAATCCTCAGTGCTCAGAAGGTTACAGGCAGCCTCACCTGGCAGTGCACTTAGCGTGTTTTCTTGTTTGTACAACAGGCTTGGAAGGCTTGAGTCTTCACATTCGTGAATACCTTTCATGTAGCTGCAGGCATGTATATGAATGAAAGGGTTCCTACAGTATTCCTTGGCCAAGTCACTACCTTCTTCACTACCTTTCCCCTTTACAGGCAACGCTTTGCTCCAATGGCACCCAAGAAAAAAGCACCAAAGAAAAGCAAGCTGGAAAGAGTCGAGTCTGCTAAAAATACCACACTGCTAGAGGACCCCTCTTTGGACATTGACCATCAGCAGCAGCTTGATGGCTTGTTTGAAAATGGGTCAGATGGATTTCTCTGCACTGCCACAGAAGTCACCAATCCGAGTCACGGAGCCAGCGCTATGGCGGAGATGCAGCGCATGCAGCAGGAGCAGGTCCTTTGTGACCTCACCATTGTCACCAAAACCAAAACCTTCAGTGTTCACAAGCTGGTTCTGTCTTCATGCAGTGAGTATTTCAGAAATCTCCTGAGAAGAAATTCCAGGCTCCAACAAGTAGACCTCAAAGATATCTCTGCCTTAGGCCTGGCCACCGTTATTTCCTATGCCTACACTGGAAAGCTGAGTCTCTCTTTGTATACCATTGGGAGCATCATTTCCACCGCTAACCATCTGCAGATGCATGCTCTGCTCAACATGTGCACTGACTTCCTCAACCAGGAGATGAACGTAGAGAACTGGATGTACATTGCCAATATGGCGGACGTATACAATCTCAGCCAGACAAAAGATGCAGCCAGGATATTCATCCGGGAACATTTCCTTGAGTTCTCCAATACAGAGCAGTTCATGAAACTCACCTTTGATCAGCTCAATGAATTGTTGATGGATGATTACCTTCAGTTCCCCAGTGAAGTGATGGTCTTCCAGATTGCCATGAAATGGCTTGAATTTGACCCCAAACGAATCAAGCATGCTGCTGACCTCCTGCACAATGTCCGGTTTGGCACTATCCCAGCCCAAGACTTGATCAACTATGTCCAGCCTGTGCCATGTATGATGCAAAACCCAGAATGTCACAGGCTTCTGGTAGATGCCATGAATTACCACTTGCTTCCTTATCAGCAAAATGATCTCCAGTCCCGAAGGACAAAGATTCGAGGAAGCTGTAAAGTCTTGCTTGCTGTTGGTGGGCGCCCATGTTCGAGTGAGAAGGCTCTTAGCAAAGATGTAAGCTACAGAGATCAAGAAGGAAACTGGAATAAGCTAACAGAGATGCCAACCAAGTGTTTTAACCAATGCGTTGTGGTTATGGATGGATTTCTTTATGTGGCAGGAGGAGAGGATCAAAATGATGCTCGGAACCAGGCAAAGCACGCAATTAGCAATCTGTGCAGGTAATGGGAATATAAAATGATACTTTACAGACTGGTATTCAGAGAAGGCATTAAGCACTGCAGTATGTTTAATCAGACCATCGGCCTATGTACTGATACTTTCATACCAGCTTGCAGCAAAAAACCATCCCAAGGTGGCTTCCAATATTTAATACAAACAGAATAACTGGAAAAGCTCAGGTGTTTTAGTCTAGAGCCCAGGAACATTTCTGAAGCTGTATACAAGGTCCTTCAGGATTAGGGGAGAGAACCCAGGAGGTGCATTTAAGATGTACTTTGAGGAAGAAACTTTTCTGCAGGAGCCTGGCTTAAGCAGCTACCCACGGCTTCTTTGTGTGCCCCAGCCCTCCCTAAGTATGTGCCCTCCAGATGGCCTAAGGGGCAACTTCCATCATGCTGGCTGGAAATGATAAGGGTTCTGGTGCAAAATATTTAGGAGGCACCAGATTGGAGGAGGTGTGAGTGTCTCAGAATGGGCTGGGCTTAAAATTCACCTTTGGAGTGTCTTTAAAGTCCTTTGTTGTATTTCCATATCATTCCCTTCCTCCCGAATAACCCAGGAGAAACCCCGTGCTTGATCAGGCCCCACAACAGTTCCACCTTCAGTGACAACCTGTGTTTTCCCCATAGGTATGACCCCCGTTTTAGCACCTGGCTGCACTTGGCCAGCATGTCACACAAAAGAACCCACTTCAGCCTCAGTGCCTTCAACGGGCATCTCTACGCTGTTGGCGGACGCAACAGCAAGGGAACACTCAACTCTCTCGAACGCTACGTCCCTTCTGCCAACAGCTGGCAAGCCAAAGCCGACACGGAGCTGCCCCGCTGCTGCCACGCCAGCGTGGTCGTTGGCGGCAAGATCCTGGTCACCGGCGGCTACGTGAACAACGCTTACTCCCGGACCGTTTGCAGCTACGACCCCGCCACCGACTCTTGGCGGGACTGCGCTTGGCTGAGCAGCCCTCGAGGCTGGCACGGTGCCGCCGCCGCAGCAGACCGAGCCTATGTCCTGGGGGGCAGCCAGCTGGGCGCCCGAGGGGAGCGGGTGGACGTCCTCCCTGTGGAGTGCTACGACCCCTCCACAAACCAGTGGAGCTACGTGGCCCCCCTGCCCACTGGCTTAAGCATGGCTGGGGTGGCCACACTCGGAGGGCTAATCCTGCTGGTAGGGGGTTGGAACGAAAGCGGGAAGAAATACGAGAAGAGGATCCAGGCCTACAACCCTGATCTGGATGACTGGGCAGAGGAAGGGGAGCTTCCTGAGGGCACGGTAGGGGTGTCCTGCTGCACCATCGCGCTCCCGCACTCCAGCGCCAGGGAGTCCAGGGCGAGCTCGGCAGCCTCGGCAGCCATCAGCATCTGAGGGTAGGCAGGCGGTGGTGGAGGGCGGCATCCACAACCTGCCTCGGGCGGCATGTCGTACTGGGTCACGGGGAAGCTCTTCTACAAAGCAAAACTCAGTGGACCTTGGTTTTGGCAATTTTATAAAACAGTCTCACTAGATGTTTAGTACTATTTTATGACAACACATCTCATCTTACCTCACAGACCTTTATCAGGATTACAAGATGAACCTGTTCAAAGATGTTTAATCGTCCAGTTCATGTCTGGTCTTTAATACAGAGCCTTAAGTGTCCTCAGACTGGAAAAGCTTGCTGCCCTCACCCCAGAAATATTGCCTCCACTTTATGGATTTGGCCTTCAAAGCCTACCTTGAATGAATTACTTCAATGGAATATAAGGTTCAAAAGGGTTAAATTAAACACAAGCTACTCCATAAATGTTGTTATCTGTATGAAGATGTGAAACTCAGAAGTGATGCTCAGTTCGCACAGAAAGAAACATAGAAACATAGAAAACAGAGCCAGTCAGAAGGGACCTCCCGAGCCATCTAGTCTGACCTCCTGCACCAGCTGGCTCCACTCACGATATGCCACCATGTGGACGTCCAGCACCGATGGGGCCTCAACCACCTCCTGTGGAAGCCCATTCCACACC
>NW_025335440.1:5138701-5160433 GCF_004798865.1 Varanus komodoensis
GGTCAGCACATCTGTGTAATCTGTCATTCATACTGAAGTTTGGGGGAAGACTAAATTTTTCTGGGACAATGCTCATGATGAAGACCCCTGGATGATCTGCCTGAGAGAAGATGACTTTGGAAGCAGGCCGATGATTTCAAAATGGCTTCCGTGAGATATCCAGAGAACTCATCTTCTCAGGCATAGGCTGTTCCCTGGAGTCAGTCCATACCTGCATTTTAGAATGTACAGCTTTCTGTGTTCTTCTTATGTTTAATTATAACAGATTAATGCCCAAGGCCTGCCTCCCACAACCTAATTTTTCCCCCCTCTGCGCTAAGACTACGCTCTTTGCCAAGGCATTTACCAACTCTAAGTAACAGCAGGAACGGGCAGAATTGCCAGCTCTGTTTTAGTTAGGCCAAGCAGTATGGACTGATTTTAGTTGTTTAGCTGTAAAAACAATCAGGTTTTAAATAACTGGTGTCATTTGAATTTTTAATTTTAATTGAATTTTTAAATTTGCTTATATTTTTGTACTTTTTGCATGTACTCACTGTTGTTCACTGCCCAAAGAGCTTCTGCAATTGGGTGGTATAGAAACTAACTGAATAATTGCATAGTACTTTGATTTTCTGAAACTTTAATATTCATTTGTGACAGATTCCACTGAATTAAGACTGTTCCAGGGAGAAATGTCACCACTGCTTGGATTTCCCTGATAAAGAACAAGAGGAATTGGTGTGTCCTCCTTCCCATTTTATTTTACTTTATTGGGTTTTAGGGCTCTCAGAGCGGCTATACAATTAAACCCTAGTAAAAAAGTGTAACAATAGCGACCAATCCATTGAAAACAATAATCACCACAGCCAGTTTAGAAGCATTAGCACCAGAAGAGAAAAAGCATTCTGTCGTGGGAAATGGCCGCTGCGGGCTACGGCTTCTGTCCACACTAAGTGTGGAGGCAGCCAAGACTCCTGCTTCCCTTTGCTGCTGCAGCGACCACATTCTTTGTGGCGCGGTGGTTGGCGGGGCGGTTTTGGGAGAGTCTTTTTCTGCAGGCTTGAGGTTGCCTGCTCCAGATTCGTTCATTTGTTGATCACAGAGGTGGGCTTGCATTTTGCAGCAAGTAAAATGTCCAAGTGGTTTCCAATAGTCATTCCATGTACAGCAGTGGTCCTGCATCACTTGGCTTTTGATGTTGTTGTTGCTTGTTTTTAAGGTCAGCACATCTGTGTAAGCTGTTGTTCATACTGAAGCTTTTGAGGAAGAATAACTTATTCTGGGAGAGTGTTCCTGGTGAAGACCCCTGGATGATCTGTCTTTGGAAGCAGGCCGATTATTTCAAAATGGCTTCCATGAAAAAATGTCCTCCCATGGACTTGAGGAAAACATGAAATAGGATACAATCCAGCGATCATATCTTCTCAGGAACAGCCTCTTCCTTGGATTCTGTACATATTTGCTTGTTATAACGTGCACCATTACGTGTTGTTAATCTTAATCCTTTTTTTACTACTCTCCTTGCCAAAGCATTTGTCAACTCTAAATAACGCAGGAAATGGGCCAAATTGCCAGCTCTGTTTGAGTTAGGCCAAGTCGTATGCACTGGTTTTAGTTGTTTAGCTGCAAAAATGTGGTTTTAAATTTTTGGTGTCATTTGAATTTTTAATTGTTTTATGTATTTTGGTACTTTTTGTATTTACTAAGTGTTGTTCACTGCCCAAAGAGCTTCTGCAATTGGGTGGTATCAAAACTAACTAAATAAATATACAGTACTTTGTTTTTCTGAAACTTTAATATTCTTTGGCTACAGATTGGATTGAATTAGGGCTCTTCTAGAGAGAAGCGTCACCACTGTTTGGATTTCCCTGATAAAAAACAAGAGGAATTGCTGTGTCCTCCCACTGTTTTATTTTATTGGGTTTTTACACCTGGAGGGCCCCACAAGGGGCAAGAGAGAGCGGCTCTCATCAGTCCTATGCATCATCCCCAGGCACGTCATATCGCTGTGGTGACTGTCGGTTGTTGCCAGTTCCACCTTCTCGTCCAGGATTTTCTTGGGATATCTTTCTGCCCTTTGGCACTGATGCAGCTGAGTTGGAAGGTGCTGTGCGTCTTGAACGGCTGCCAACCCAGACAGGTGGCCACTCCAGTATGCACACTGCAGCCTGCCAATCGTCCCGCTGGACGGTGGTCTGACTCGCCAGTAGCCAATGAACGGCGGCCGGCCACCCTTGCGAGACTGGAGGAGAGGAGCGAAGCTCTGCTATCCAGGATCCTTCGCTTCTGTCCCAGGTCACCGCTACCTTGCCTCTCGCAGAAAGAGCCGGGAACCAATGTTTGCTCAGTCTCCGAAAACAGCAAAGCCCTGTGTACAAAGGACTCGTGGTCATCGTGCTCTGGATGCACTATCAGCAAATGTTTGCAATTTGTACCCAGAAAGTGCAGTTACCGTACATTTCAGAAGTGGACATTGGAGCTGCAGGCTGTACCGTTAAAAGTTCTGCAAGAGTAATGTTATGTCTATTATATTTATTATGACATTGATATGCAGTGTTTGCCCTCCTCTCCATTTTATCCTCATAACTGCCCTGTGAGGTAGGTTCAGCTGAGGGTCAGTAAATGGCCCAAAGTCACTCAGCGAATTTCGTGGCTTTGATTCAGAAGCTGCAGCTAGTGCAGCCTGTGGCAGCCAGGTGAGTAACTGGGACCCAGAGGTCCACACACGTAAGACAGCTCCGCTCCCCCTCCCGCCCCCACGTTGGCTGGCTGTACGCTTCCAGCCCCAATTCAAAAGCCCCACACAGCTTGGGACCACAGTACCTGTCAGAGTGCCTCTCTCAACTCCGATCTGCCTGGACACTGAGCTCTGTCCCCGGGGCCCTCCACCGGGCGCCAACCCCTCAAGAGGCTCAGAGCTGGGGAGGGCCTTTTGGTGGCAGCCCCTCATCTTCAGAACAGTGTCCCCGCTGTGGCTCACCTGGTGCCAAATGTGCCATCTTTTTGGTGCTAGGCTAAACAGTCCTCTTCACAGAGGCCTTCTAAGACCTCCCTGGTCACTCAGGTGTCTGATGCAATTAGCCAGGTACCTTTCGTTTGGCTGGCTCTTTTAAAATCGTCTTTAACTGTCTTGAATGTCTTTAAATTCTTCTCTTATGTTATTTTAAATGAATTTTTATTTGTACTGGTTTTATCTATTGTATTTTATTGTTTTTATACTTGGTTGTAAACTGCCCAGAGAGCTTCAGTTATGGGTGGTATAGAAAGGAAAATAATAATTAAATGGCCAAATGTCGGGTACCCTGAATTCCATTCCAACAGTCTAACCTCTTCACCCCATCGGTTTTCAAAATGGTCCAGTTTCCACAGATGAATCTCCTGGTACATCAAAAGGTTCTGAGCTACAGAGTTAGCTCAGTTGCAGAGGGCAAGAACGTGAATGTCAAATTTGTACTGTGTCCCTGACCAAAGTATCTGGCAGCTCGGGGCTCGCAAAGCTGGTTTTAATTCTATTGCAAAGAAACTACTGTACTGCAAAAGATTCTGCTCTGGTTTAGGAACTCGGGCCCTGTGAGAAGTAGGCTGTACACACGACACAGAAAATGTGGGTGGAATTCGTAACTGTGCAACTTTAAAGTCGTAATTCTGGTTGCTACTTCAAGGAAGGGATGCTTCCAGCAAGCCTCTGCTCCATGGTGCCACACGCAGTCTGACATGGGACAGTTCAGCATCTGATCCACTGATTTCGTGAAATGTACCTGCAGCCTGTAATGCACAGCCCGGCCTGCCACATACGTGCGCCTGGATTTGATTAGCTGTCTAATTTGATTTGCTCCAAGGCTAGTTCTGTACCTGCATAAGAATGAGCTGGGAATGCAGTGGTGGAGTGGGACTTCAGGGGCAGGGAAGACATCACATATTTACATTTTTTGATATGTTTCAAACACGCATGCGCATGCACGCGCACGCTTCCCTGTGTGTAGAACACTAGCCCTGTGGAGGTGGGAGCTAGGCTACAACTTTCACTCCGGTTTTGCTAATTCTCTACTTACGGGAAGATGTTTTAAAATAGGGAAGAAACATTCTAATAGACTAAGTGGCAGAGTCCACTCTGGCTCCTCAGGACTCTACCACCTTTTAGGCTGCCCAGTAACAGAGGTTTTCTGTGTGGTGTGGTGCTCAGCTCTTTCAAGGCTTTCCTTAGCTAGAAAGAACTTTCCTTGGTGAGCCACAGTGCGGAAATTTGTGTTGTGCAGGAACTGAGTGTTTTTGTTGACCCTGGTCCAGAGCACCAATCTTAGAGCTGGAAGAGGAATTTATTTATTTATTTAAAGTTTTTGTATGCCGTCCCCTTGCTATATAGCCTCGGGATGGCTCACAATAGGAATGAAGCTTCTGCTAAGGCAGGTCTTCAGTCCTCCCTCTTTAGCTTGTGTCAAGGCCTGGCTGGAACAGGGGATGATGGGTGATAAATTGATCATGCAGGAAGCTTGCATTTTTCCCCTGCAAACACTCTTTATGATATCAAGAAAATCAAGGATTACAAAGCACATTTATGCTCATCCTCAAGTACATATCCACCACTGAAATGTATGTAGGAAGTCCACTCTTATCTGCAGTTAGAAAAAAGATTATTAACATTAATGATTAATAATAGCTTGCAAGTTCCAGCATTTTATGAACTTTTGCTCCCTTTTCTTTTTTATTTGTGACCCTATCAAAAGGAAGATTGCAATTAGATCAAAGGGTTTTGATTGCTTATGTTACTCGATAAAGCAGTGTTCAAACTGATAGGGCTTACCACCACCACACAATTGTAATGTTGCCTTTTCTAAGTGCTCATAGCATTATCATATCCTTCAGCTGAGTCTTCTAATCTCGTATCAATTTTACCCAGGAGGCAACACACACACCAGGTCCATACAGGAGCTGGGATTTGAACTGGGCTCCAACTAGTCTATCAGTTCAAAAAGCTCGAATGTTTAGAGGATGAGGCACGGTGCTCCACATTCTTTCCAAACACGAGGCAGTGTCAAAATATTTCCACTTTGACACGTGATTGAAGGGAGGGGTCTTCCATTCTTCCATACTCCCTCATGTATCAAAAAACTGCCCAAAGGAGAAAGCTAGCACATCAAGGACATTGCTAGTTAGGCAGGCTCGCTCCCTGCAGTTTTCTCTGTGTAGGGAACTTTATAAAACAACACAGGGCGTTCAGTGAGCCCTTGCCACAGAGGTGAGGGGACAGCATGCCATCTGATCCTGCCTTCCATTCCGTCGGCATCCTGGTCAGGATCCTAGTGCTGTGGCCCAGCAGGAAGCATATGCCAGGTTTTGAAGGTTACTAATTCTGTGTATCCACAAATAAGTGAAGGAGAATGTTATAGTCACGTCTGACTCAGCTGGTACAGTAAGCCTCGCATATTTTGGACAGCGTCGCTAAATAAAATATCAGGCTGACAGTCCGGCAGCGCACGTGCTTTGCATGGCTTCTGCTGGACTCCTGAGCGTCTTTCGCAGCCTCTCTCTTGGGTCTCACGTGCTCCGTTTTGTTGCCATCCCTTATCTCGCAGGCGCTTCCCTACATGGCATTCCAAAGGTTGTGTTCTTCCATCATTGCTTCCATCGCCCCTTTTCCTTTCTGTATGGCAAGAGTCTCCCAGGGTGAGCTGTGGGAATTGGCTTTTTCTGAACTTTGCTCAGCGCCAGTGAGGAGCATGGGGCGCAAAGCCCGACCCAAACAATGCTAAAGCGACTGGTGGAAGGAGCAAACTCCAAAGTGTAGAAGGTAAGCAAGCCGGAGTCTTGCAGCCCCCAGTGGTATAGCGAGGAAATATAAAGATGTAGGTGGCACTGCGGATTACTTCATTTACTTGAATATGTGTAAGTCAACCAGAGCTGCTCTACTCACAGGGCCCCGCAGATCGTTCGGCGCCACTGGGCCCTGGCCGCCTGCCCCAAAGTCCTGTCCCAATGGCACATTGCCTCCCCTCCTTGCTTTCCAGAGGATGCTTCTCACACGGATGGGTCAATGCCCGAGCTTAGGCACCAGTTCTGGGATCTGGCAGGAGCCAGAGAAAAAAAAGAAAGGACCACCTAGCAGGAGAATGGATGTGGTGTTTAGAAGCGAATTCCCTTGCTGAGACTCTTGAACTAGTGCCGAAATGTAGAAGAGACTTTGCTGAGAATGGGCTTGCTGACTTGTATAGTGACTCTCCAGTTGAAGGAGGTGGTAAAGGGCTACCAAGGACAGAGTGAACCAGCATTCTTGCATAAACAGGAATGTGCATGTGTGGATCACCTTTTAAAACCAATGTTTTATTTATCTGGAATATTTTATACTATTTCTTTAGAATATTTTCAACAGTCAAATAATAAAAAGTACAATAGAGTTAAAACTTACATATAAACTAAACACAATATTTAAATATAAAAATATAACCCCCAACGATAATCCCTGCAAGACCACACACATAGTCCATAACAACACAAACACAGTCACTCAAGCCAGAGGGCACCCAGCAATCTGTAATAAAATATCATACAAAACATATTACACAACATGAAATCTAACTATTAAAATATTGGGAAAATAAAAAGTTTTGCCTGGTGTTGGAAAGAACAGAGAATCAGCCCCAAGCACAACTGTTTGAACAGAGTCGAAGGGATGCCACAACTGAAAAGGCCCTTCCCCTTGTAGCCACCCTCCGGGCCTCTTTTAGAGGGGGCTCTCAGAGGATTTCCGAAGATGATCTTAGGGCACTGGTAGGCATATAGGGAAGGAGGAGTTCCTTCACATTTTCGCAGAAGTATACAAGCAGAGGCCTGTGTCCCCTTCTGTGACGCACAGGCCCAAGCCAGCAACCCAATCATGGGCAGCATCAAAGCAGAGCTTAACTGAGTGTGGCCTTAATCCACAGTATGTGCGTGAACGCAGATTGCCACGTGCAGAAGAGAACACCTGGGCAGGTTCACACGGCAACGTGAGTCACAGTGTGCAGAGCTGGGGGAACTATTCGGCTTCCTTTGGAGGAGGCCACTTAGCGGGCACCCTCCCCCCCCCCGGCACATTCGAATTGGCCCACATTCCAAATATTCTCTTCCGTCCCATTTCCCTAATATTCCTCCCCATTCCAACATTCCAAAACTGTTGGAGTTCCCTGTCCTTCTTTTATGTCTTTCTCTCCACTGTTTCCCAAATCCCTGCTTATGCTGGAAGCCTTTCCAAAAGTCTTTCACATTCTTCTCCCCCGTTTAGAGTGGAATGTGGGATTTGAATGGCTTTCACTCCCACACCTGTCTTCCTCCTTCCCTATATTCATACATATACACATACTCTCTCTCACACACATTTTGCTACGAGTTAAAACTGTGCCCTTTGGGATACCACAGTTCGACTTCCCTTTCGCGCATGTGCACATGCACAGACGCACATGTGTGCACACGCTTTTCTGTGTGTCCCAATGCACCGAGCCTCAGTGCTGCCATGAAAGGACTGTTATCTTGAGCAGTTTCAGTGTTCTAATTTGCCTAATGTGTGATTTTCAATTTTTAAATAAAAGAAACAATTACCTTCAAATACCTTGTCTTTGACTTGCTCTGTCTTTGGAGTTAGCAGTTTTTCCTAAGTGCCCAGAGTTCAGTACTAAACCATCAGACATTTATATATTTGGATTACATGTATGTTAAATATGTTTCCATATAAATCAGGGGTCTCAAATTCGCGGCCCGTGGGCCAATTGTGGCCCGTGGGACGATATTTTGTGGCCCCCACTTGATATCAAAGTTTAGTGATAGTGCGGCCCGTGCGTTTTTCTCACACGCACCTGCGTGAGTTGTTATCCTGGGTACAATGTTCCCTCTAAGCTGCGCGCCGGGACTGGCGGGGCACGGGGAGGGGCCCTGTGGCCTCCGGGAGCGAGGCGGGATGAGCGGCCCCCCACCACCGCGGGGGTGGAATACTTGATGCGGCCCAGCCTCACCCAGACTCGACTTCCAGCGGCCCCCAGGTAAGTGGAGTTTGAGACCCCTGATATAAATTAAACTGTACATTGTAACAAACTTGAACAAGGCACACAGGTCATCTGTTCCCAATATTCTTCAAAATGATGAACTTTAAGACATTCAATTTAAACTGAAATAATGCTTTGTGCTTTATTTATTTATTATATTTATATACTGTTCCATAGCCCAAAGGCCTCTCTTGGTGGCTTACAATAAAAACAATAGCAACAGCAGTAAGAACAATAATATAATAACCATAAAACCGACAGCAGAAGAGTAAAATCCACTAAGAATATAAAATCTAATATTCTAGGCAAAAGGACACCGCAAGCATGCAGCAAGTTTAAAAACTGAATGGGCTACTGAAAACACTTGTGAAATAAAAAAGGCTTTACCTGGTGCCAGAAGGTGAGCAGTGATGCTGCCAGGCATGTCTTTTTGGGAAGGGCATTCAATCAGCGGGTGCAACCACAGAGAAGGCCCTTCTTGCCTTTCCCCTCATGTACTTACATTTGCCCATTATGCCCATAAGATGGAGGGGTGTGTGTGTGTGATATAACCCTTTATATACAGGATTTGTATAGGATATGCCCCATTTCCCCCTTATATAAATATAAGCATTTGCTCTTACGTTTATAAATTACCTTGTTCTTTTGCCCCCTTTTGGGTGATGTGCTTCCTCTTTTAGACAATTCATTGTTCATTTTTTCCTGAGTGGATCTCCCCATTGTTTTCATTTGGACAAACTTCCACTTTTCGAAACAAAGACACCTTATTTCTCTTGACACTACATTTATAATGTGCTGGCGGCCTCCTGGACTCGGTGCTGCTTTTCCTCATCTGGCCTCCCCGTTGAAGCCGAGCTTCTGTTCTTGCAGTTTTTAGCCGCTACAAAGCCGGTTTGCAGCCTGGATAACACAGGCTGCCACGCCCCCTGCTGGCTATGGTGAAGACTTGCAATTTCCCCCTTCCATTCCTTTCTGTTACTTTTCTGAAGTCAGCTACCCTGGTTTTGCAAACCTTTTGCACCTCATCTGTGCAAAAGCAGAAGAAAGGCACAGATGAGAGTGAAGAAAAGGAGAACATTCCTTTGCCAGTGCCACTTTCCTAGCATAACTCAGCTCAGCTCAGCACCTTAACTCTGGCAGCCTATTGTTGTTAGTTGCGAAGTCGTGTCCAAGCCATCGCAACCCCATGGACACCATTCCTCTGGGCCTACCTGTCCTCCACCATCCCCCGGAGCCCACTTAAGCTCAGGCTGACTGCTTCAGTGACTTCATCCAGCCACCTCATTCTCTGCCGCATCCTTCTTCTTTTGCCCTCAATTGTTCCCAGCATTAGGGTCTTCTCCAATGAGTCCTTCCTTCTCATTAGGTGGCCAAAGTATTAGAGTTTCATCTTCAGTATCTGGCCTTCTAAAGAGCAGTCAGGACTGATCTCCTCTAGGACTGACCGGTTTGATTGCCTTGCGGTCCAAGGGACTCGCAGGAGTCTCCTCCAGCACCACAATTCAAAGGCCTCAATTCTTCGGCGCTCAGCCTTCCTTATGGTCCAACTTTCACAGCCATACATTGTAACTGGGAAAACTGTAGCCTTGACTATATGAACTTTTGTTGGCAGGGTGATGTCTCTGCTTTTTACTATGCTGTCTAGATTTGCCATAGCTTTCCTCCCAAGGAGCAAGCATCTTTTAATTTCTTGGCTGCAGTCACCATCTGCGGTGATCTTGGAGCCCAGGAAAATAAAATCTCGCACTACCTCCATTTCTTCCCCATATATTTGCCAGGAAGTGAGAGGACCGGATGCCATGATCTTAGTTTTCTTAATGTTGAGTTTCAAGCCAGCTTTTGCACTCTTCTCTTTCACCCGCATCAAGATGCTCTTTAGTTCCTCTTCACTTTCTGTCATTAGAGTGGCATTGCCTGCATATCTGAGGTTGTTGATATTTCTCCCAGCAATCTTAATTCCAACTGGTGATTCATCTAGCCCCGCCTTTCTCATGATGTGCTCTGCATATAAGTTAAATAGGCAGGGCGACAGTATGCAGCCTTGCTGAACTCCTTTCTCAATTTTGAACCAATCAGTGGTTCCGTGTCCAGTTCTCACTGTTGCTTCTTGACCCGCATATAAGTTTCTCAAGACACAAATAAGATGGTCTGGGACTCCCATCTCTTTAGGAACTTGCCACAATTTGTCGTGATCCACACAATCAAAGGCTTTAGTGTAGTCAATGAAGCAGAAGTAGATGTTTTTCTGGAACTCCCTAGCTTTCTCCATGATCCAGCGTATGTTGGCAATTTGGTCTCTAATTCCTCTGCCTCTTCGAAACCCTGCCTGTACTTGTGGTAGTTCTCAGTCCACATACCGCTGGAGCCTAGCTTGTAGGATTTTGAGCATAACTTTGCTAGCATGTGAAATGAGTGCAATGGTGCGGTAGTTTGAGCATTCTTTGGCATTGTCCTTTGGAACTGAAATGTAAACTGACCTTTTCCAATTCTGTGGCCACTGTTGAGTTTTCCAAATTTGCTGGCATATTGAGTGTAGCACTTTTACTGCATCGTCTTTTAGGATTTTGAATAGCTCAGCTGGAATACTGTTGCCTCTACTAGCTTTGTTGATGCTCAGACTTCCTAAGGCCCTTTTGACTTCACATTGCAGAATGTCTGGCTCGAGGTCAGTGACCACCCCACTGTGGTTATCAGGGACGTTTCTTGTATAGTTCTTCTGTGTAATCTTGCCACCTCTTCTTAATCTCTTCTGCCTCTGTTGGGTCCCTGCCATTTTTGTCCTTTATCATGCCCATCTTTGCACAAAATGTTCCCCTTCATATCTCCAATTTTCTTGAAGAGATCTCTGGTCCTCCCTATTCTATTGTTTTCTTCTATTTCTTTACACTGTTCATTTAAAAAGGCATTCGTATCTCTTCTAGGTATTCTCGAATTCTGCATTCAATAGGGTCTATCTTTCCTCAGCTATTTGTAAAGCTTCCTCAGATAGCTATTCTGCTTTCTTGCATTTCTGTTTCTTTGGGATGGTTTTAGTTGCTACCTCTTGTACAATGTTGTGAACCTCCGTCCATAGTTCTTCAGGCACTCTGTCTATCAGATCTAATTCCTTAAATCTATTTGTCACCTCTACTATATATTCATCAGGGATATGATTTAGGTCATACCTGAGTGGCCTAGTGCTTCTCCCTACTTTCTTCAATTGAAGCCTAAATTTTGCAACCAGACGCTCATGATCTGAGCCACAGTCAGCTCCTGGTCTTGTTTTTACTGACTGTACAGAGCTTCTCCAGCTTTGGGTGCAGAGCACGTAGCCAATCTGATTTCTGTGTTGACCATATGGTGAGGTCCAGATGGGTTGGGTTGTTGGAAAAGAGTGTTTGCTATGACCATTGTATTCTCTTGACAAAATTCTGCCAGCCTTTGTCCTACTTCATTTTGTACTCCAAGGCCAAAATTGTCTGTTATTCCAGTTATCTTTCGGCTTCCTACTTTAGCATTCCAATCCTCCATGATGATAAGGACATCATTTTTTGGTGTTATTTCTAGAAGGTGTTGTAGGCCTTCATAGAACCGGTCAACTTCAGCCTCTTCAGCATCAGTGGTTGGGACATAGACTTGGACTACTGTGATGTTGAATGGTTTGCCTTGGATTCGAACTGAGATCATTCTGTCATTTTGGAGATTGTATCCCAGTACTGCTTTTCCTACTCTTTTATTGACTATGAAGACTACTCCATTTCTTCTGAGGGATTCCTGCCTGCAGTAGTATACCTGATGGTCATCTGAATTAAATTCACCCATTCCTGTCCATTTTAGTTCACTGTCCTAAGAGTTCAGTGTTCAGTCTTGTCATCCCTTGTTTGACCACATCCAGCTTGCCTTGATTCATGGATCTTACATTCCAGGTTCCTATGGAGTATAGATCTTTACAGCATCGGACTTTCCTTTCACCACCAGTTACATCCGCAACTGAGCGTCCTTTCGGCTTTGACCCAGTTGCTTCATTCTTTCTGGCGCTACTAGTACTAGCCCTCTGCCCTTCCCCAGTAGCACATTGGACACCTTCCGACCTGAGGGGCTCATCTTCCGGCGTCATATCTTTTTGCCTTTTTCTATTTGGGAGAGCTGTCATAGAGGACCCCCCCCCCATGAGCTATCCAGTCCAAATTTTGTTTCATGCTTAATTTTCATAGCATAGCCAAGTGCCTTACTTTACAGAGGGGAGTCCTTTCCTTGATGGGCAGCCCAGTCCAAGGCTGGCTTTAAATTAAAGAATCATAGGGTAGCCAGACACCCCAATTCGCTATGGGAATTCTCTGAGCAGAGGCAGTTTCTTGTTTTAAACTCCTTTCAACTCTAGTTCTGTCATGGGCTGCAGGAATACGCCGGAGTTGCCTGGATGGACATAGAGAGAAGCCCAGCTTTATTGTAGAAAAGGATTAAAAGGAAAAAGAGGGGGTTTAAAAGAATAAGGTGGCCAGCTGGAGCTACATACAACCCTGCCCAACCAGGTGCACCTGGAAAATGCCTAGCCTGCCTCACAGGGATGCTATGAGGATAAAAGGGAGCAGAAGAGGAGGAAGGCCTGCACCCAAGCAGGGGACCCTTTGGAAGCGTCCCTTGCGCCTCACCTTCCCCCCTGCAAGTGGCTTGTTTCACGGCCTCTCACTTTGGTCCAGACCACGGTGGAGGAGCCGGCCACGCTGACGAGTCCCTCAGGCCAGGAGCCAACATCGTTCCCCTCTTCCTGCCCCAGGCAGCTCATGGGGACCCCTACCTTGCCTCGCTCGCTCCATGTCCTGCCTCTGGATCAGCAGAAATCGAGAACTCTCCGGGAAGAAAGGCAGAGTGGCCACCTCAGACAACGCTGGGAAGCCAGTGAGGCTCAGAAGGATGAGCCAGCCTGTGCAAGGAGACAGGGATGCAAAGGTCTCGGTGTGTGGCTTTCTATTAGACGCAATAGCGTGGCTTATACTGATTATAAAAAGGGATGCTGCTTTATCAGTGCAATTTGTTGTGTTGCTTGAATAGTCTGATTAAACTCTGTCCTGGACTTTTCTTTTTTCACAAGGATTTGTTCTTTCCTGGGATGAAACGTTTTCTAGTAACCCATGGCTTAAACAATCCCTGGCCAGCTTGAGCAGGACAAGCCATGGATTGTTTGACCCACAGGCTGCCACATCAAGCAAACCAGAACAGTGAGCAGGAGTGGCTTTATAGTTAATGAGCAAAAGTTTTGAACCACTTGGACAGTCTGTTGAGCAATAGAAGAGTGGCAAATAAATAATATCACATACATGAGTAAATCATAGTAAATAAATTAATTAAACAGGACACCAGTCAGTCAGCGTTTGTCCCATTTTTACACTGGAGAGAACGGGAGAAGGGAATCAAAGCTACGAGCCACTCCTGGTAGGTAGCTATGCCCGTTTCTTGCAACAAAAATAGTTTATGTGGCCACCTATTGGAAACTTTCTTCTGCCTAAACATGCATAGGAATAAAGGCCTCATCCAACCAAGATCTGTAGGGCACAGTCCCGTTGCATGTTGAAGACAAGCAGGTTGCATACGATCCCTCCCGCCTCCAGGGGGCAGCAAAATCCTGTCCTCCGCCAAGTCCTCTGACGCTCTTGCTTTCCCCTAGTGGTTCCTTCTCCGTGGCAGCCCAGCGCGAACGACTGAAATAAGATCCCGTTCCGGGGCTCTCGCGATCTCTTCCACGCCTCCAAGATGGCGGTGAGTAGTTTGCCTCTGGAAGATGTGCCGTGGATTATCTTCAATCCGCCACCATCCTCCCCGGGCTGAGCCCCTTTGGGCCAGCATTTTTCTTACGTGGTGGGATGGCGCTGGGGGTTCTTGCAGGCCGGTCTTGGGAAGCTTTGAACGCCTGTCTTAGCGAGGAAGGGGCTCTGTGGAAAGGGCCGGCCTTGTAGGAGAACAAGGCCGGCCTTTGCTGTATGCCAAGGAGTCGAGCTGCCTTCTTTAGAGAGAGGCCCAAAACCTTTCGTCCTGTGGCTTCGTTTCTCGCCCCTTTCCTTTGGGGTTTGCTGTCCAGAAAATCAGCGCTTCTGCCATGCCAGCATTTTTTGTGTACGCCTCTCTACTGTCAGCTATGGGACTCCTGGGTGATGGCTGCTGGCCGCCTCTCCTTCTCTAGGCTCTATCCAGTGCACTGCTCTGCAAATGTGGTTGTGTTGTTGTTAAATGTTACCACATTACACTCTTATCCAGCCTTTTCCCCCTCTTGCAAGGAACCCCAGGTGGCCTAAAAGTTCCCCCTCTCCTTTTCTCTCTCACTCCATTTTGTCAGCACAACAGCCCCATGAGGAAGGTGAGACAGAGAATCAGTGAGGCTCAGTCACTCAGTGAGCTTCATGGCCTGCTGGGGACTAGAATCAAGTCCAGCACTCGATACCTTTGGCTTTCACTGCCTCGTTTTGACTGGAAAACACACACACACACACCCCGTATGTGTCTCTTTCTTTCTCTAGGACTGGCCTTCAAAGGCTAGTGATTTTATATGATTTATACAAAAAGCAGACAAATGAAACGACTTGCATGTAGAAAGCTAGTATGTTACAGAAAAGGCTAGGGTGTCTTCCTGTGTGGAATTACCAGCAGCATCCCAGAGTTGTACAGCTCAGATGCAGGTTGGCAACTCGATGACAACCTGGCCTTGGAGTCAGACTGCTGTTAGAGATCTGGAGCAGAGAAAAATGAAATGAAGGGAGACAAGACTGCATTCTAAACAGAAGAGAGATTCTTTGATATGATGCTCAATAAGTCTGGTGGAATTACTGCTCCCTTGTTATGTACAGGGAGTCATTATTACAGAATGTAATTCTCTTTTAAAGCCCAGGCTGACCTTTCTTCTCTTCTTAACTAGAATTTTCCTTGTACCAGGCCAGACTATTTCTATCTAGTCCAGTCATCCCCAGCCAATTACCCTTCTGATGCTGGGTTTCAGATACTTCTAGAGGGCACCAGTCCGAGGAAGGCTAATCTCATCTACTGAATCAGCTGGCACTGGTTCCCCAGGGTCTTGCTGAGAAAGAATTTTCATATCCTCAGCTGCCTGGTGGTTTGAAGCTGGAGATGATAGGAATTGAACCTGGGGCCTTCCGTATGCTAAGCATGTCATCTTCTACTGCTATGATGTCTCCCTGTCCCTTTCGTTAAGGACTAAAGGTGCATGAGCTGTGTTAGGGAACCTACTGAGTTTACTACACTTCTATTGAAAGTTCTTTGTCCTGTTTGAAAGCCTGTGTGTTGTGAACTTCACTGTATTTGGCACACTGGTCATACTGGATGAACTGAATGCCTTTGTTCAGGAAAGTTTATGAGGTGGCCTGAAGGGCAAGTGGCTCCAGCTTTCATCTTTGTCTTGTTGCCAGTTACCTTATATTTTCAAGCAGGTGTGAGCAGACTGGAAGCCAGTGATGCATGATCACAGCCAAGTGGAAAGGACACAGACCTATCTAGCATTAAAAATTTTTGAGTCCAGGGGGTGCGTGTGTGTGGAGTACTAGAACTGAAAGGAGCAGTCAGTCCGTCCACACAAAATCTCCTGTTGCTTAAAGATTGGCTTATAGTTGTGGGCAAGAATGGCATATTTTATCTCAAACTGGGATTGCTACCAGCAAGCTAAAAAAAATCTTTGAGATACAAGAATTATCACGTATCAGTTAAAGTTTACCTTGTGGTACTGCTAGATCTGCTCTGTAAGGTGGAGTGATAGATAGCATTGAAGGTGCTGTAAGGTGGTGAGATGTTGGCAGGCTCCCAGGAGAAACATTGCTTCCCTTGTTCATTGTGCTGGGCTCTCGGGAAAGGCTGCCTCTGTTTTAACCACTTCTTTTGCACCATTGCACAGCAACAAGACCAGGGTGAGAAGGAGAACCCCATGCGGGAGCTGCGCATTCGCAAACTCTGCCTGAACATTTGTGTTGGAGAAAGCGGAGATAGGCTCACTCGAGCAGCCAAAGTGCTGGAGCAGCTCACAGGCCAGACCCCTGTGTTCTCAAAAGGTAGGCATGTCTGATGGCCATTGGTAATGCTTGCTTGCTGTGCTGGACACTTCTTATTCCCTTGTAGTGTTGCAGTAGGCTGAGAGTCTGCTTGTTTAATGTATAAATGCACTTTGATGTATAAATCTGGTATCTAATTTTGACATGTGCTTCAACTAGGAGGGCAGCTAATTGATATTAAAACAGTCAGCTGGGTTCTGAGTCTGCTTATCAATAGCATCAAGAATAAAGTCTGAGCTGGGTTAGGCGACTTGGTGGCCCCTTCTGTGTTTGGTAGTGCAACTTCTATGATCCTAGAACAATGGCTAGGCTGAGCTGATTCAAGTTGTATCACAAAACACCTAGATGGCACCAGGTTGGCTACCCCAACTATTGATGGGAAGTTGGGCGTAGCTGGTATTTTGGGGTGGGACTTGCCTCTCAGATCGGCTTTCTGATCACCATTAATAGATGTCCTGATCTCATTTGAGTTGTTTATTGCTTGCAGTAGTGTAGTGATCTGTCCATAAGTTGTTAGACCAGTTGGCAAGTGTGGGCTTGCCATTTGGACATTGCTGTCTTAAACATTAAGCTGGCTTTGGGAAAACATCTGTCACTTTGATGGAATTTATTTGTTTTCCAGCTCGATATACTGTTAGGTCCTTTGGGATCAGGAGAAATGAAAAGATTGCTGTTCACTGCACTGTTCGTGGTGCCAAAGCTGAGGAGATACTGGAGAAAGGATTGAAGGTGAGCTGCCCTTGTTACATGTGAAGGTTTTCCATACAAAATGCGGTATTTGGAAGGGGTAAAGTTTAACACTGATAACTCATGTTTCAGGTACGAGAATATGAGCTGAGGAAGAATAATTTCTCTGACACTGGCAACTTTGGTTTTGGAATCCAGGAGCACATTGATTTGGGAATTAAATATGATCCCAGCATTGGTATCTACGGCTTGGACTTCTACGTGGTTCGTATACTTAGCTCACTTTTTTGCATTTTTAGGCTGTGATCCAGAGGCATCCATGGGTTCTTTTTAGTCCTTGTAGACTTACGAACTGACTTTGGCTACAGCTGCTGTGTCATTAGCTATCCTACTCTTAAAGAGTTGCTTTTGCCTTCCCAGACCAGGATAGGGATTAGCTTCACTTCTTTCAGGGCCTTGAATATGGCAGGGAGTGAAATTGATGTATGACCAGTGACGTGCTGTTAAGATTATTCCTAAAATAGCTTTAGTTGGTTTGCTGTTAGTTCTCTTGCTATGATGTTTACAGTCTTAAGCATAAACTCGTTCTATAGTTTTATTTTGGTGGGGATGTAGTTCCACTTTGTGAAAACGTTTTCCTTTGGGGCTCATCAGGCAGAAAGGTAGATTGTACAGTTGCCATTTACTTTCAGAAAGCAGCATATAAAACAGCCTTTGCCCATAATTGCTCATAGATTGTTTGCAACCTTGCTTATTTAATTTACATTCTGGGGTGCTATTGATTCCGCCTACAAAGGACTCGGAGAAGGGTCTTTAGTCTTGCAGCAGCTCTGTGGTCTAGGTTAGTCTGAGAGAGTGACTTGCATAGGAGCATCCACTCTTTAAATTGCCAGCAACCTATTTGAATCTATCCCAGTTTGATACACCACTGGTTCCACTTGTGGGAAAGCTGCAGCACCAGTGCTTCTATTAGATTCTGCTGCCCCTTAGTTCAGGTGGTAGGTCATCTAGGAAAGGTTCCTGTAGCCCCAGCTTTCAGGACTAAAGAGGGTTTGCCTTACCTGCTGCAGGTTCTGGGCAGGCCAGGGTTCAGCATTGCTGACAAGAAGCGCCGAACTGGCAGCATTGGGGCCAAGCACAGGATCGGAAAGGAGGAAGCCATGCGGTGGTTCCAGCAGAAGGTAAGTTTGGTTTTCTGCTCAGGTGTGTTGATCCTTTGAGCAGGGATCTCTTAAAAGTATTTTAATCCAACACAGCAAAGAGCTTTTCTACCCCATAACAGTATGGCATGTGATGCTTATCAGCCAGTTTTCTAGCCACCTTAGTGTATGAGAGAGACTTGTAAATATCCACTGGTCTGGCTGATCATGGTAAGAGTTACCTTTCAGATGAGCAGGCATGAATTCTCTTCAGGCACAAAAAGTAGTAATGCTCGAACTAGTAAAAGATTTTCAAGGCTGCTAACTTCTGAGAGTTTGTTGGCAAGACTGGCCATTGTGTCGCTTTGCCAGGTGTGGAAATAATGATTGGATGAGTAGTTCTTTGTGTTAAAGCTACTGCCTTGTTTATCTCTGATTATTTCTTTCTTCTCTTTCAGTATGATGGCATCATCCTTCCTGGTAAATAAATAGTTTGCAGAATGAAAAAACCAAATAAAATACCCCTTTGTATAATTTGTTCTGCATTTTGTGGTGGTTTCATCCTCTGTCCCTGTTCTGGCAGAGTTGCTGGGCTCTTGATCAATGTGTTGTGCCTGGTTGAGAAATCTGCAGACGTGATACAGACTGGTGTGAGGGACAGGAGTCCCACCTCTAAGAAGCGTGGTGATGCAGTGGGTGGGCTGTACTTTGGCACCTTGTGGCAGCAGCTGCAAGACGTGCAACTTGTTTCAGCCTGTTCCTGAGGCATGCCAATTAGGGCGTCCACTGCTCCTGGGCACAGAGCGCAGGGTATGAGTATGGCAGTCCTTTAGTTGTCTTTGGAGCAGCATTCTGAGGTTCAGCCTCTCACTGGCTTGGCCAGAAAATGCCCTGCTCCTTAATCCTGGAGGTTGGCTATTAAACGCAAATGGCTTCAGTAGCTCCTTCCGTGTTGCTCATGTAGGCTTGGTCTGCTTGAGAAGATCTTGTCCCCACCTAAAATACAGATATTGGACTGTTTTGGGAAAGTATTTCACATTGTGTGGAACAGGGATGGCTTGCGTGTGGCATAGTCCAGTGCAGCAGCAGCAAAAAACTAAAACCCCAAACCCTTGCCATTTTTAGCATTTACAGTGTAAT
The DNA here is from genome assembly GCF_004798865.1 of Varanus komodoensis. Taxonomy (NCBI): domain Eukaryota; kingdom Metazoa; phylum Chordata; class Lepidosauria; order Squamata; family Varanidae; genus Varanus; species Varanus komodoensis. Next base: position 5,157,689 of record NW_025335440.1, read on the forward strand.
GAGTTGTTGATTCTTGATAAATATGTAAGTAGAAGCTATGGATCATCAAGTTTTTAACCTGCCAGTTAGCCAGGATGACTCTCTGGGTAGCTAATAGGGTCAAAAAAGCTAGCTTGAGGACAAGCTGAATTAGACTTGTTCAGTTCTCTGTTGCAGTTTGCTGCCAAATTTTAATCACAAGTCAGTGATTTTTCTTATAACCCAATGGTGCCTGGTGGAGTGCACTCCACTGCACCGTGATCCCCTGCCTACAGAAGGGCTGCCTCTCCAGTTTTATATGTGTAACCCCCCCCCCCCCGTGTTTTGACCAACTAGGTGCCAATGCATATGTGCTGTTTGCTCTGGGTGGTGATGGTGGCACCTGTCAACCACCCTGTAAGTACTGATCTTCACTTTCTTCCTAATTGTTGGTCTCTAGCAGTGCACTTCCTGGAAACTTGGCATGAAGCAAAAAATGGTTAATGTAAAATGGATGGCAATGTAAATTGGGTTACATGGTTTCCAGCCTGGCCTGAAGAGGTTTGGGAAGCTCAAATGTGTTGTGGAGCATTACTTTCCTACCTTGCAGTGGAATCTCAAAAGTCGGGCTAGTAGGAATGCTTGTGGCAAGTTTGTTCCATTCAGCGAAGCATCCATGCAGACTTGCAGCCAAATAAAATGTTGCCCTCAGTCCTGTCAGCTGTTTTCCTCTGCTATGATTAGGTACTGGGGCTGGTGGGAAAACGCATTTTTAGCTATGAAAGTGGGCAGTCTGCTCCCAAGTTCCCCAGAAGCAGGTGTTATGTCTCAAGCACAGGAAGAACAAGATACAGTCTATTCCTTGAGGCTCTTCTTTCTCCTGTTTGAGTCTCTGAAGGTTTGAGTAATCAACAGTAATTGCTTGGCTTTCCCTTGGCAATTCCTCTAACATAGGGCATATCCCTGGTCCCTTACAGGTGCTATTCCACCCATTTCTCCTCATGCCAGGTTGCCCTGTCCCTAAGGTGTCATTACCCACTGCCGTGCCTGTCTGGCCACACCAAGGAAAACAGAAACCAGCACTGCCCACGGAATCTTTGTTCCGGCTGGGGACGCTGCATGTTGTTGTAACTGTCGCTTTGTTCCACAGAGGGATTTGATGGCATCCTTGTTGCTTAAAATGAGCAGAGGCAGGCAGGCAGGCAGCCAGGAACTGGCTTCACTGGGTGCTGGTCTCCTGTTGGAGGAGATCTGTACACTGCGAAGCTGCTTGGCCCACCTACAGTGTCTCATTTGAGGGAGGGTGCTGGACAGACAGCCCCCTTGCCTGAACTGGGATAGAGGTTCAGGGGATTCCCTGCTGAGAGATTGTGTGGCTGAGGGAAGCCCCTGGTAATCTCATTGCAAATCCAAGGTAAGCAGTGGATTCCTCTTCCTCCTCTCAAACCCCTTCATAGATATGGGAAGACCTGCCATTCTGGTGAGCAACTTCCATGGCCTCCATGTTGCTTTCCCCTGAATTAGAAGGAAGCAAGCGGTACAGTGTGTGCTGAACTTCCATGAGAAGGTTGTTTAACAGACCCTTCCCAGAGCAGGCCCCATCCTTGGCTCCTGGAAGAGTTTGATCCAGCCTTGCCTACCTTGGTGATAGGAATGATGCGGGCTATAGTCCAACACATCTGGCGAATACTAGATGCGGGGTTGGTTTACTCCAACATGGAGAATATAATTACAGCAAAGTCGTTCTGTCAGCACACACTCTGAATTCAGCAAGCGCTCGGACATCTAATGGAGAATTTTGTGCTGTCACAACTGGACTCAGTACGGTCTGAGGCATCCACTGTTAAAACAAAGCCTGAACTTGGAGGAGGGGCCACTTGGGAACTGCATGTAACCATCTTGAGTTCCACAAGGGGAAGACAGTGGGATATAAAAGTTCTTGAGCTTTGAAGGACAAATGAGATTAAACAGAACACAAAACTAAAATGTACTAAAGTTTCTGCTATTACATTCCTTATGCAAATAATTTATTTCGTAATACAGACCACACTTCATTACATACTCCACTAGGATATGCAGCCTGTTTGCCTTTGCTGGGTTCCTCTGGCAAGTGGTCCCCAACCTGGTGCTCCACAGAAGTTGTGGGCTGCGACTTCTCTTGGTTTCAGCCAGCATAGCCACTGGTTGGGTTGATGGGAATTACGCTCTAGATGTTCGGGAGTAATTGGATTGGGAAAGCTGGTTTGTGTCATCCAAAACTGGCATCCTGACTTGCTGCTTTGGAAGAAAAAAAAAGGTTTTACAAATCCCAGAACAAACTGGTTTACAGTCTTGGCTGTGCAGCAAGCCAGGATCTCCTTTCTGGTTTCTTGGCTGCTCACTACTTGGAGAAACTACAAAAGAGTGAATAGGTTTACCAGCCACTCCTGGTGATCCATGTGGGCACAAACGACGTGACCAGGCAGGGTGTGGTCAGGACCACCAGGGACTTCGAGGCCTTGGGGAAGAAACTCAGGGAGCTGAAGGCCCAAGTGGCCTTCTCGTCAATCTTACCTGTCCGGGGATTTGGGCCAGGAAGGGACAGGAGGGCCTCCGAGGTGAACGACTGGCTTAGGGTGTGGTGCCAGAAGGAATGCTTCGGGTTCCTCGACCACTGCACTCGTTTTCTTGCCAATGGACTTCTGGCAAGGGATGGGTTACACCTCACAAGGATGAGGAAAAGGTCCTTTGGAGATGCTCTAGCGAGCTTCGTCCGGAAGACTTTAAACTGAGCCCGGGGGGGGGGGG
>NW_025335440.1:5160533-5258560 GCF_004798865.1 Varanus komodoensis
GGGCCAGGTATCAGGGAGGATGGAAGGAAGGAGGAGGCTGGGAACTCCAAGGAAGGGAAGTGGTGGGAAGGAGTTGAGGTGCATGTACACCAATGCTAGGAGCATGGGTAATAAGCAGGAAGAGCTTGAAGCTCTCCTGGGAATAGGAGGGTATGGCCTGGTGGGAATCACAGAAACTTGGTGGGATGAAAGGCAAGACTGGAATGTGAACATAGAAGGGTATCACCTTTTTAGAAGGGACAGGAAGGGAAAGAGAGGTGGGGGCGTGGCTTTATACGTCAGGGAAGGGATAGGATGCAGTGAGACAGAATGCAGCACAGATGGGGATTCGGTAGAGGCAGTCTGGGTGAAACTTAGGGGTTTTGACAGGGAAAGAGACCTGACAGTGGGGGTATGTTATCGCCCTCCAGGTCAACTTGAGACCCTGGAGGATGTCCTGACAGACCAAATTCTAAGGATATCTCAGGGGAGAGACACAGTAATTATGGGAGATTTCAATCTCCCGGATATTACTTGGGAGACTCACTCGGCAGTGACAGCCAGGTCACGTCGCTTCCTAGAAGCTATAGAGGGAGGGTTTTTCACACAAAGGGTCTGAGAGGCGACAAGGGTGGGAAACATCCTTGACTTGGTCTTGACCAACAGGGAGGGGCTGATAGATGAAGTACAGATTAGGGGAGCTCTGGATGCGAGTGATCACTCCATCCTTTGCTTTATGATCAGGGGACTGGGGACATGCAGCAGGTCGAGCAGTAGAAGCTGGGACTTCAAGAGGGCCAACTTTGGCCAACTTAAGGCCAGACTGGGGAAAGTCTCCTGGGATAGGTTACTGGAAGGCAAGTGAGTTGAGGAGGGGTGGATAACACTCAAAAGGGAGGTTTTGGAGGCGCAAGCCTTGACGATACCTCTAGTCAGTAAGGTGGGGAGGCGGAGGAGAGTGCTGCCATGGATGCGAAAGGAGGTGGTTAGAGGGATTAGACGAAAGAGGAACCTCCGTAGGAAATGGGTACTGGGGGAAATAGACAAAAGGGTATACCGGGAGGAGGAGGCCCGTTGCAGAAGGATTCTTTGCAAGGCTAAGGCTGATTACGAGCTGAGACTTGCCAAGAATATCAAGAGCAACAAAAAGGGCTTCTTTCAGCATGTAAATAGGAAGAGGAAGGGGAGACAAGTGGTGGGACCACTAAATAAGGAGGAAGGAGATCCAGTGACTGATATGAGGGAACAGGCACAGATGCTGAATGACTATTTTGCCTCTGTGTTCTCCCCAAAGCAGGATGGGGGAGATCCACATAGGAGATGAGATGAGGTTGGGGACTTAGGGGCACAGATTAGAGTCACCCCCCCTTGAAGTTGAGGGGCTCCTCAGGGCATTGGACATTACAAAGGCGCCAGGCCCTGACGGGTTACACCTGAGAGTGCTTAGAGAGTTGGCAGGGGTTCTCTCATGCCTGCTGGCCTCCATTTTTGAGGTCTTGTGGAGAACGGGTGAAGTCCCAGAGGACTGGAGGGTGGCATCAGTGGTCCCAATTTTCTAAAAGGGTAGTAGAAAGGACATGGGGAATTATAGACCAGTTAGCCTTATGTCCATTGTAGGAAAAACAATGGAAAGGCTCATAATAGAGAGAGATCTAGTGATGCTAGATAGGGAAGGGAGGCTGACAGCCACACAACATGGCTTCCGCAAAAACAGGTCCTGCCAGACAAACCTTGCGGAAATCTGTGACAAGGTTTTGAGATGGCTAGATGGAGGCGATGCAGTGGATGTGGTATACCTGGATTTCAGCAAGGCCTTTGACAAAGTGCCCCATGATATCCTGTTGGAGAAACTGAGGAGTTTTGGGATACACCAAAGCACTGTCCGGTGGATTAGGGCATGGTTGACTGACCAAAAGCAGAAGGTAACCATTAGTGGGCAATCATCGGGATGGCGGCCAGTGACAAGCAGGGTCCCCCAGGCTCTGTCCTGGGGCTGATCCTGTTTAATCTTTTCATTAACGACATGGAAGAAGGGGTGAACAGTCTGCTGATTAAATTCGCATACGACACTAAAACTGGAGCAGGTACTCCTGCTCCTCCACAACTGAGGAGCAGGTACTCCAGATCCAAAAGGATCTGGACAGGCTGTGGAAGTGGGCAGGAGACAACAGGATGGCGTTCAACGTGGCTAAGTGCAAGGTCTTGCACTTGGGGCATAGGAATGGGTGTCATAAGTACAGGTTAGGGGACAAGTGGCTGGAGAGCAGCACTTGTAAAAGGGACCTCGGGGTGCTGGTTGACTGCAGGCTAAACATGGGTCAGCAGTGTGATGCGGTGGTCAAGAGGGCGAATGCAACCCTTGGTTGCATAGCCAGAAGTGTGGCTTCTAGATCAAGAGAGGTATTACTACCACTCTACATGACTCTAGTGCGCCTGCAACTGGAGTATTGTGTTCAGTTTTGGGCCCCTCATTACAGAAAGGATATAGCCAGGTTGGAGTCAGTGCAGCATAGGGCCACAAGGTTGGTGGCCGGGTTGCAGGGGATGGGGTATGAGGCGAGACTGAGAGAACTGGGTGTCTTCAGCCTGCAGAAGAGAAGACTCAGAGGGGATCTGTTGGCGACATACAGGTATGTGAGGGGGTGTCACACGGAGGTGGGTAGAGACCTGTTCTCCCCTGCAGAGGAAGGCAGGATGCGCTCCAACGGAGCAAAGCTCAGGGAGCCAAGGTTCCATTTGGATGCCAGGAAGCACTTCCTGACAGTCAGGACCCTGAGGGTGTGGAATGGGCTTCCACAGGAGGTGGTTGAGGCCCCATCGGTGCTGGACGTCCACATGGTGGCATATCGTGAGTGGAGCCAGCTGGTGCAGGAGGTCAGACTAGATGGCTCGGGAGGTCCCTTCTGACTGGCTCTGTTTTCTATGTTTCTATGTTTCTTTCTGTGCGAACTGAGCATCACTTCTGAGTTTCACATCTTCATACAGATAACAACATTTATGGAGTAGCTTGTGTTTAATTTAACCCTTTTGAACCTTATATTCCATTGAAGTAATTCATTCAAGGTAGGCTTTGAAGGCCAAATCCATAAAGTGGAGGCAATATTTCTGGGGTGAGGGCAGCAAGCTTTTCCAGTCTGAGGACACTTAAGGCTCTGTATTAAAGACCAGACATGAACTGGACGATTAAACATCTTTGAACAGGTTCATCTTGTAATCCTGATAAAGGTCTGTGAGGTAAGATGAGATGTGTTGTCATAAAATAGTACTAAACATCTAGTGAGACTGTTTTATAAAATTGCCAAAACCAAGGTCCACTGAGTTTTGCTTTGTAGAAGAGCTTCCCCGTGACCCAGTACGACATGCCGCCCGAGGCAGGTTGTGGATGCCGCCCTCCACCACCGCCTGCCTACCCTCAGATGCTGATGGCTGCCGAGGCTGCCGAGCTCGCCCTGGACTCCCTGGCGCTGGAGTGCGGGAGCGCGATGGTGCAGCAGGACACCCCTACCGTGCCCTCAGGAAGCTCCCCTTCCTCTGCCCAGTCATCCAGATCAGGGTTGTAGGCCTGGATCCTCTTCTCGTATTTCTTCCCGCTTTCGTTCCAACCCCCTACCAGCAGGATTAGCCCTCCGAGTGTGGCCACCCCAGCCATGCTTAAGCCAGTGGGCAGGGGGGCCACGTAGCTCCACTGGTTTGTGGAGGGGTCGTAGCACTCCACAGGGAGGACGTCCACCCGCTCCCCTCGGGCGCCCAGCTGGCTGCCCCCCAGGACATAGGCTCGGTCTGCTGCGGCGGCGGCACCGTGCCAGCCTCGAGGGCTGCTCAGCCAAGCGCAGTCCCGCCAAGAGTCGGTGGCGGGGTCGTAGCTGCAAACGGTCCGGGAGTAAGCGTTGTTCACGTAGCCGCCGGTGACCAGGATCTTGCCGCCAACGACCACGCTGGCGTGGCAGCAGCGGGGCAGCTCCGTGTCGGCTTTGGCTTGCCAGCTGTTGGCAGAAGGGACGTAGCGTTCGAGAGAGTTGAGTGTTCCCTTGCTGTTGCGTCCGCCAACAGCGTAGAGATGCCCGTTGAAGGCACTGAGGCTGAAGTGGGTTCTTTTGTGTGACATGCTGGCCAAGTGCAGCCAGGTGCTAAAACGGGGGTCATACCTATGGGGAAAACACAGGTTGTCACTGAAGGTGGAACTGTTGTGGGGCCTGATCAAGCACGGGGTTTCTCCTGGGTTATTCGGGAGGAAGGGAATGATATGGAAATACAACAAAGGACTTTAAAGACACTCCAAAGGTGAATTTTAAGCCCAGCCCATTCTGAGACACTCACACCTCCTCCAATCTGGTGCCTCCTAAATATTTTGCACCAGAACCCTTATCATTTCCAGCCAGCATGATGGAAGTTGCCCCTTAGGCCATCTGGAGGGCACATACTTAGGGAGGGCTGGGGCACACAAAGAAGCCGTGGGTAGCTGCTTAAGCCAGGCTCCTGCAGAAAAGTTTCTTCCTCAAAGTACATCTTAAATGCACCTCCTGGGTTCTCTCCCCTAATCCTGAAGGACCTTGTATACAGCTTCAGAAATGTTCCTGGGCTCTAGACTAAAACACCTGAGCTTTTCCAGTTATTCTGTTTGTATTAAATATTGGAAGCCACCTTGGGATGGTTTTTTGCTGCAAGCTGGTATGAAAGTATCAGTACATAGGCCGATGGTCTGATTAAACATACTGCAGTGCTTAATGCCTTCTCTGAATACCAGTCTGTAAAGTATCATTTTATATTCCCATTACCTGCACAGATTGCTAATTGCGTGCTTTGCCTGGTTCCGAGCATCATTTTGATCCTCTCCTCCTGCCACATAAAGAAATCCATCCATAACCACAACGCATTGGTTAAAACACTTGGTTGGCATCTCTGTTAGCTTATTCCAGTTTCCTTCTTGATCTCTGTAGCTTACATCTTTGCTAAGAGCCTTCTCACTCGAACATGGGCGCCCACCAACAGCAAGCAAGACTTTACAGCTTCCTCGAATCTTTGTCCTTCGGGACTGGAGATCATTTTGCTGATAAGGAAGCAAGTGGTAATTCATGGCATCTACCAGAAGCCTGTGACATTCTGGGTTTTGCATCATACATGGCACAGGCTGGACATAGTTGATCAAGTCTTGGGCTGGGATAGTGCCAAACCGGACATTGTGCAGGAGGTCAGCAGCATGCTTGATTCGTTTGGGGTCAAATTCAAGCCATTTCATGGCAATCTGGAAGACCATCACTTCACTGGGGAACTGAAGGTAATCATCCATCAACAATTCATTGAGCTGATCAAAGGTGAGTTTCATGAACTGCTCTGTATTGGAGAACTCAAGGAAATGTTCCCGGATGAATATCCTGGCTGCATCTTTTGTCTGGCTGAGATTGTATACGTCCGCCATATTGGCAATGTACATCCAGTTCTCTACGTTCATCTCCTGGTTGAGGAAGTCAGTGCACATGTTGAGCAGAGCATGCATCTGCAGATGGTTAGCGGTGGAAATGATGCTCCCAATGGTATACAAAGAGAGACTCAGCTTTCCAGTGTAGGCATAGGAAATAACGGTGGCCAGGCCTAAGGCAGAGATATCTTTGAGGTCTACTTGTTGGAGCCTGGAATTTCTTCTCAGGAGATTTCTGAAATACTCACTGCATGAAGACAGAACCAGCTTGTGAACACTGAAGGTTTTGGTTTTGGTGACAATGGTGAGGTCACAAAGGACCTGCTCCTGCTGCATGCGCTGCATCTCCGCCATAGCGCTGGCTCCGTGACTCGGATTGGTGACTTCTGTGGCAGTGCAGAGAAATCCATCTGACCCATTTTCAAACAAGCCATCAAGCTGCTGCTGATGGTCAATGTCCAAAGAGGGGTCCTCTAGCAGTGTGGTATTTTTAGCAGACTCGACTCTTTCCAGCTTGCTTTTCTTTGGTGCTTTTTTCTTGGGTGCCATTGGAGCAAAGCGTTGCCTGTAAAGGGGAAAGGTAGTGAAGAAGGTAGTGACTTGGCCAAGGAATACTGTAGGAACCCTTTCATTCATATACATGCCTGCAGCTACATGAAAGGTATTCACGAATGTGAAGACTCAAGCCTTCCAAGCCTGTTGTACAAACAAGAAAACACGCTAAGTGCACTGCCAGGTGAGGCTGCCTGTAACCTTCTGAGCACTGAGGATTACAGGCATCCAGTGGAGGGTGTGGAGGACACTGTAGCAAGGGCTGCTGGGGCCTGGCAGGGCCATCCTTCGCGGCCTGATAAAATGCCTCTGCACCCCTGTACAAGTGCCACTTTGGAGCCGCAGTTGGCATGAATGGCACCAACTCCAACCTTGAAATGCTTCCCCAGAGTTAGAACAGGGGTTCTGAATTTTGCTGTGGTTGTCTAGACAGTGTCCACTGGCCATAAGGTTATGCTCTAATATAGTGATACAAATAGAAAATGACCAGAGTTAAAATGTATACATAAAGGAAGTGTATTAAAAAATAAAAATTAAAGGGACACCAATAAACCATAGGTTGAAATGTTTTAACATATTAAATGACAGCCACACAAACCTTGCTTAGGTGTTAATTCCACAAATATGGGGCCACTGCTGAAAAAGCCCTGCCCCTAGATCCCATCTTAAAGGTTTTTTTTTTTTTTTTAATTCTGATAATGACAGGTAACTTCTCATGCAGGTAGGGTGGCCACTCAGAAATCACCAAGCAAGAGGAAGAACAAACACAGTCACTTTCATAAATTGTGCACATATTTGAATAGGTGCAGCTTTAGGGGCTATAAAGACTTAATAGGTCTTTATAGCAGACTTGCACTGGGTAGCCTTTCAAACAGACTGCTTCTGTAAAAGAGGGGGACGCATGGCTTAATTTCCAGCGCAGCCAAAAGCAAAAGCCTGAATATGAAGTAACGATAATTGCATTCGGAACCTCCTTCCCTCCCCAAGTTGGGGCAGACCAGGCCTGGACAGGCCGCATGGCGATCCCCAGCTAAGCATGCCTGCAGCTCCTGCCCCTTTGCATGTGCTCACATTTCTCATGGGGGCCCAGCGATTGCTCTGCCGTTTCTGCGCACCTTCCCCTCACAGCACAGAGGAGAGGGAGAGCTGAGCTGCCGGGTGACAACCTGTTTGTGACAGGCCAGAAATAGCCGAAGTGCCTCTGTCTTGCATCGCTCCGCAATGGAAATGGAGGTCAAATTTCTGGACGGTTAAGCAATCGACAATTCTCGGAACAGGGCAAGCCTGATGCAGGGGGCGTTCATTCCAGGCTGACGCAGCCAAGGGTTTTGGTTTATTTCTTTTCTTTACACCAACCTCTGTAGGTTTACAGGCGGTTGACCTGCTGATGTGAACAGGTGCGTGTTTCTCTGAATGAAGCAGCGGTCCTGAGGCCAGCTCTGCTCCCGGGGAGACGGGTTGCAGCTGTGGCCAGGGGGGTGTGCAGCTTCGAGTGCTGTACCCTTGAGAAAGCAGGTGTGGCTGCTCTCAGCCACGCTGCCCTGACGTCTCAGATGGACCATTGCGCTGCCTCTGAAGACTGTTTGGAAAGTGCAGCTAGTGCAAAATGCAGCTGGTGCCACAAGCTCATCATTCAGCACAGGTTGCCCTGCTGCTATTTAAGCTGCCTTAACTAGCACAGTGCTCTGCTTGGGTTCAGGATACTGGAGTGACAGTCAAGGGTTTCCCAGTTCCATCAAAGTGGGGCATGGTAAGTATACAGAACAGGGCCTTCTCGTGTGTGGTGCCCGAGCCCATAGATTCCCGCCCATAGGAGGCGGGGTGAGCACTTTTCTTCCCAACCTTCCAGCAGAGTGCTAAAATGATCTTCCCCAGATATGTTTTTCATGCTAGCTTTTCAAGGTTTTATTTGTTATTTTTATTTTAGTAAGGTAATAGTTTGCTTATTTTAAAAATGAATAGTATTACTACTTTATGCTTCTGAGCTGCTTGTAGTACCCCATAAAGGTCAACACAAATGTATATTTTAGCAAGTAAATAAGTTAGGGTATGCTGTAAGAAGTGCCTGAGAGTCCCATTGTGTAGATCCTTACGTACGAGTAAGGTATACAGAGTGAAATGTTTTGAAAATGAAATTTTCAAAGCATGCTTTGCAAAAGGCATGCTGCAAACCCATCCGTCTCTTCAGCAGTAAATTTCACTGAATCTACTGGAGCTTATTTCTACCAGACTGGCCTGATGAATGCCTCCACCGCTCCATTCCTGCAGAGTGTAACACCCTGTGCAGCGCTGGTTTCTTCCCCCAGCCGCACTTCCTTTCCGAGTGTATGGCCAGCAACGTTCCTCTGAAGTTCTATGGTAAAGATGAGTTGGGATTCCCAGAGTTCTCTGGGGGAATCTGGCTGGCTCCTTTAGCAAGCTGCACCTTTCCTTAATCTGGTGTCCTCCAGATGTTTTGGACTTCAAATTCCATCACCCCCAGCCAGTATGGTCGAAGGTCAGGCATGGAAGGCGTTGTAATGCAGAACAGCTGGAATGCACCAGACCGAAGAAGGTTGGCCTTTGGCTTGGCTGTATGGTAAACAGTCAAATTAAATGGGTGAAGGAGGAAGTAAAAGAGAGCCTCCCCATCAACATGCAGCTCACCTGTGAAAGAACCACAGTAGCTGCTTGGTGGCTCCCCCTTGTGGGGCAGAGGCTGGCCTCGAGGAGCTCTTGGTCTGTCCCAGCAGGGCACACGCTCTTGTCAAGGAGGTGTTTGACTGACACAGAGGGAGAGCGGGAGAGGTGAGCCTCAGGAGGAAGCAAAATAGAAACTGCTCCGGGAAAATAGAACATGTTACAATTTCACGCAGGTGATAAATTAAGGATGCAGTGGCTGGCTGGGGAATGCTGGAAGTTGTAGGGCTTTTTGCTGTGGCCTAAAGAGGAACCTCCGTAGGAAATGGGTACTGGGGCAAATAGACAAAAGGGTATACCAGGAGGAGGAGGCCCGTCACAGAAGGATTCTTCGCAAGGCTAAGGCTGATTACGAGCTGAGACTTGCCAAGAATATCAAGAGCAACAAAAAGGGCTTCTTTCAGCATGTAAATAGGAAGAGGAAGGGGAGACAAGTGGTGGGACCACTAAATAAGGAGGAAGGAGGTCCAGTGACTGATATGAGGGAACAGGCACAGATGCTAAATGACTATTTTGCCTCTGTCTTCTCCCCAAAGCAGGACAGGGGAGATCCGCATAGGAGATTAGATGAGGCTGGGGACTTTGGGGCACAAATTAGTCATCCCCCTTGAAGTCGAGGGGCTCCTCAGGGCATTGGACATTACAAAGGCGCCAGGCCCTGACGGGTTACACCCGAGAGTACTTAGAGAGTTGGTAGGGGTTCTCTCACGCCCACTGGCCTTCATTTTTGAGGCCTCATGGAGAACGGGTGAAGTTCCAGAGGACTGGAGGGTGGCATCAGTGGTCCCAATTTTCTAAAAGGGTAGTAGAAAGGACATGGGGAATTATAGACCAGTTAGCCTTATGTCCATTGTAGGAAAAACAATGGAAAGGCTCATCATACAGAGAGATCTAGTGATGCTAGATAGGGAAGGGAGGCTGACAGCCACACAACACGGCTTCCGCAACAACAGGTCCTGCCAGACAAACCTTGTGGAATTCTATGACAAGGTTTTGAGATGGCTAGATGGAGGCGATGCAGTGGATGTGATATACCTGGATTTCAGCGAGGCCTTTGACAAAGTGCCCCATGATATCCTGGTGGAGAAACTGAGGGGTTTTGGGATACACCAAAGCACTGTCTGGTGGATTAGGGCATGGTTGACTGACCGAAAGCAGAAGGTAACCATTAGCGGGGAATCATCGGGATGGCGGCCAGTGACAAGCGGGGTTCCCCAGGGCTCTGTCCTGGGGCCAATCCTGTTCAATCTTTTCATAAATGACATGGAAGAAGGGGTGAACAGTCCGCTGATCAAATTCGCAGATGACACTAAAACTGGAGCAGTGGCCACAACTGAGGAGCAGGCACTCCAGATCCAAAAGGATCTGGACAGGCTGTGGAAGTGGGCAGGAGACAACAGGATGGCGTTCAATGTGGATAAGTGCAAGGTCTTGCACTTGGGGCATAGGAATGGGTGTCATAAGTACAGGTTAGGGGACAAGTGCCTGGAGAGCAGCACTCGTGAAAGGGACCTCGGGGTGCTGGTTGACTGCAGGCTAAACATGGGTCAGCAGTGTGATGCGGTGGTCAAGAGGGCAAACGCCACCCTTGGTTGCATAGCCAGAAGTGTGGCTTCTAGATTGAGAGAGGTATTGCTACCACTCTATATGACTCTGGTGCACCCGCAACTGGAGTATTGTGCTCAGTTTTGGGCCCCTCATTACAGAAAGGATATAGCCAGGTTGGAGTCAGTGCAGCGTAGGGCCACAAGGTTGGTGGCCAGTTTGCAGGGGATGCCGTATGAGGTGAGACAGAGGGAACTGGGTCTCTTCAGCCTGGAGAAGAGGAGACTCAGAGGGGATCTGTTGGTGACATACAGGTATGTGAGGGGATGTCACACAGAGGTGGGTAGAGACCTGTTCTCCCCTGCAGAGGAAGGCAGGACGCGCTCCAACGGAGCAAAGCTCAGGGAGCCAAGGTTCCATTTGGATGCCGGGAAGCACTTCCTGACAGTCAGGACCCCGAGGGTGTGGAATGGGCTTCCACAGGGGGTGGTTGAGGCCCCATCGGTGCGGGTGTTCAAAGATAGGCTGGACATGCACATGACATGCACATGTCATGAGGAGAGCCAGCTGGTGCTGGAGGTCAGATTAGATGGCCCGGGAGGCCCCTTCTGACTCGCTCTGTTTCTATGTTTCTAAACATGCATAGGATTTGTGCCTTGACCTGCTTAAAGATGTTCGACCCTTGGTCCTCCTAAGCTGGCTTACAATATGAGGAAGGCAGGAATAGACCTTTAGGACCGACACCACAAATGCGCACTGGACTGTTTGTGTCCGGTGTGTCTGTTTTTACAGCTAGCGGCAAGAAGCCCCTGGTCTCTCCCTAGGGTGGGAGCTCCAAAGGGAATGCAGGACTCCAAGTGCTCACCAGCCAAACAGGTTTTCAGGTGGCCCTCTGAGGTTGATCTTAATGCTTGGGCAGGTCCGAAGAGGTTTTGTTTTATTCATTCATTCATTCATGCTGACTTTTTTCCTTCCCAGGGGCCCGAGGCAGCTTACATAATTCTCGTCCTCTTCTCAATCTTATCTGCACAACATCAGCCCTGCGAGGTAGGTTGTGGTGGGAGTGCATGACTGGCTCAAAGTCACCCAGTTAGCACCATGGCTGAATGAGAACTCAGATCAGCAGAGTCCCAGTCCCACACAGTTACCCACAACACCACACTCGCTCTTTTTGGTCCTCTTTAAAAATGGCTATGGTATCTGAGGATTACGGGAGTTGTACTCCAACACGTTTGGAGAGCGTCAGGTTGGGGAGGGCTGATATGAAACATGCTATTAAATAAGCTTCTGGGCCAAGCCATGGGTACTGCCCTGGAATACAACTCATGGCGGGGCATGCTGAAATGAGCTTGCAAGAAGATGCTTCCATTGAACAAAGCTGCTCAGAGACGTTCGCTGTGCACTCCAGCTCTTTCCCAAATCTCCATGCACATTTTGACTGAAACCAAACAGATTTTGTCCTGTTCTGCAAATATGGGCATACTGAAATTATAAAGCAGAAGGGCTAGATCAAATGCAGTGACACTTGGGTCCCACTGAACTTTCGGAAAGTTGAATCATGACTCACTTATTCATTTCAGTGCCATTGAAGTATAAACAGCAAAGGCTGCAAACCATATGTCTGCTCAAAGAAATTCACTGAATTTCAGTGACGCTTACTCCCAGGGAAGTGCATCAATGACCGGTAAGTCCCACTGAATGTGGCAGCTGTTTATCTGGATCCTACCCATCTAAAACAATTGTCAAAGTTGTATTACTCCCTATCAAAAGCAGAAATTAATGCAGACTTGATTACTGCATATTCACATAACTCTACTTTTTTCAAAGTAGGTTTTTATTCTGTACCTGGCTTACAAAATAACATGGGCTGTGCACAACTATGTTGGTATAGATCTCTTCTGCTGTTTGTCCTGGATGTCTCTCTTCTGTTGACAAATTTTCATTCCCTAAGGTAGATGAGCAGGGTGGCAAACTCGGTTTGTATGGTCTACTTTCTGAGTGGGGCTGGCAACTTAGAAAGACCCCATATGATTTAAATTATAAATCAAGGGGCACACTGGTTAAGGCAAAGGAATCTGCATCAAGCAATGCCAAGTGGGTGAAGTGATACCTTTGCTTCAAAAGAGCAAGTGAGGACAAAGACCTGGTGATTCATGAGAAATTAGCCAGGGGTCCAAAGCTTCCTCACTGCCTTAACTTCAACCCAACCCCTGAAACAACCAAGCCCCCTTTGCCACTTTTGGGGAAGGTGCGGGGGAAGCTACAGCTGTTTCTAAACAGCTTGTGTAGGAGCTGGTAGTGTCTTTTTAGCGAAGAAAACACTAGAAAGGGTAGAAATCTTACCCTTATGCTGCAGGCCTCCTTCGCACCCCTGCAACTCCAGCCACACACAAGCAGCGTCCCTTTCATAAGCAGGACTTGCTTTGGCTTGTGCCCACTTTTGATGGGATCAAGTGACCAGCAAATATTAAGTTGGAAGAGGCAGCTGCTTCCTTTCCCCAGCCAGTGGGAGCCAGAGGCTGCTTTCTGATCCCTACCTTGGTGCGAAGCGGTGGATTCAGGGAAGGCAGAGCGGCCAGCCGGGCCTTGTGTGCTGGGCGAGCTGAAAGACCCCGGGAGCAGCCTGGGCAACAGTTCCAGACGCGGCAGCAAGCGGCTCTGCTTCTCCTCCCCCTTTCCCAATTCAGCCTGGCCAGCTGACCATCCCGATCATATTGCCAAGCACCCCAGCCTGCTGGGAGTGACGCAAGGAGATACCTGACAGGTCTAGAAAGAGAGACGAGCTGTGCCAGCCTGCTGCATGGGGACTCCAGCCCACCCAGGCCATTTTCAGCTGGCCTGAGCGATGGAATCCAGGCAGTGGGAGTTGATCCAAGTACCCAGTTAAAAATTCGTCTTAGGATTTCACGAGGTGGCCGCTTCTCTCCTGGCTCTGTCCCCTCTGTATGCAGTACAGGGATAGAATTTATATTGGCCCGCCTGTTCTTCCACCTTACTGATCTGTTGTAACAGGTACTACGGCCATGGAACCGGATGAGGTGGTAGAATCCTGATGGTAGTAAAGTGGAAAGTACTTCTATGTGTAGTCTTAGATCCACCCAATCAGATAGGGTGTGTCTTGGGGAGTGGGCGCTCCTAAACGTGGGGCAAAAGCAACACGGGGTGGGGATAAAGGCTCCTCTCCCTTTTCCTGCCTGCACTGTAACTTCCTGCCTGCAGTCTGCCCTTCCTGTGTGTTTTCTTCTCAGAAGAACCTCCAAACCAGAAGCCAGAAAATCTGGGGGGAAAGCTCTTCACATTTGAAAATCCCAGAACCAATTATGTGCTGCCCAAAGGCTGGGAGCCTTGCCAGTACTGTATAAATTTGCTCACAGAAAGACACAAGCAGCCCAGTGGTGATTGGAATAATGTCTGTTCTTCCAGGTTCCTCCCTTCAGTCAAACAGAACATGGTGCACCTCTGTTGGCTCTTTAAACATCAGGTGCATCTAATGAAGTGGACTGAAGCCCATGGGAGCTTCTGCCTAATAAATGTATTTGTCCTTAAGGTACCTCTGGACTCTTGTTTTGTTGTGCTCTTGTTATTCCTATGTGATCCACACTGCTTTGGTCATGTAAAAAGAATCATGTGGGACTGGTATGATGATGTCGCTGTTTCCAGTGCACCATAATATCCATCTCATGTGGTCTCTGCATTTTGGATCACAGCCATTTTTATTTTTTTTAAGTAATAGTTACCTCCACTGAGCTTCTAGAATGAGGCAGGTGGCAAAGCTGAGTGGCCTCAGGATGGATTCTTCCTTCCTCCCAAGATCATTTAGACTTGCTTAACCTGGCAGCCTCCAGATACTGAAATTCCCACTATCTAGTTCCATACATCTAGAGACTACAAAACCAACGATGTGAATTGATTCTTGATTAGATCATGAGTTGCATTTAAGATCTGGCGGGGGAATGCTGAGTTGCAGGACTGTTAATGTCTAACCCTGCACTGGATTGCACCTTATGTAGCAGAGGTGACGTGTGTTGGCCCACGGGCTGGAGACTTGAATCTCTGAAAGGCCAGCCTGCCCCACTGCCCTGATGTGCAGGTGCACTTGCCCCCTGTGCAAGGGGCCTGAGGACCTCCTAGACATCTGGCTTCATGCCCTGGGGTGCTTCACCTCCTGCTGCTCCCTGCTGAATCATTCCTGAAGATTTTTTTCCTTGAAATCAAATGCCCCTCTCTTTCCCGTCCACAAACGTTTTACAAATAAGGGTATCCTTAGCAGAAGGGTGCTTTCAATATGCAGACACAGACTTTAAAGAATATGCAAATTTACTTAATTTGCATATTTGTCCAGTGGCCCGAGCCCCAAATCTGACCTTGATGTTTTTCTGCTTTTATTAGAGTATAAGACCAACAGAAAGAAGTTCGATTTAAACCTACGTTAACTGTTGCCCCTTTTAAATGTGGAATCCCTTCCTAACGACCAACGAATTTTAACGACCGCAAGCATGCTTTGAGTAAATCCCTGTTTTGAGCTCAGTAAAACGGACATTCTTAAATATTTATTTCCTCCGCCGCCAACCCGCAGCAAAAATCAAAACAAAACAAAAACCTAGCCAAAAGGACCAGCAATTTTGCGCAAAGCAAACAGAATCGTATAGTCGTTTTGCAAAGGATAGCGTATTCTGCCAACACTCAAAATGGCAGCCAGACCTCAACGAGGGAACTTTTTGCCCTTATCCAAGATGGGGCTGTTCCAATCCATTCTTCCTTCTGTTTGTTGGTTTTACACTTCCCTGATCCGAGATGGCGACATTCATCCCATTCTACCTTCCCCGGTTGAGAAGCCGGTGCCAGCTTTCAAGATGGCGGAGCCGCGTCGGCGAAGAGAACTGCGCGTCGATGCGCTTTACGCCGCTGTTTTTTTTTCCACTTTGCCCGGAACAAGCATGGCGGCGCTTAAAAGGAATCGAGAACGGCTCGGCCGTTCGGAAGGAGGGAATTCCCGAGTCCTCCTGGGTAGACGATGAAGCAGCAGCCACTTCCGCCGTGAGGAGACCTCGCCAGCAGTAAAAATGGCGGAGTCGGTGCTAGAAGTTGTAGGGAGGCTGCAGTCGCGGCTGTTGGGCAGTTCGGAGCCCAAGAAGGTACAGGGCCCCCTGAGGGGAAGGGCGAGATAAAGGGGAGGTGGAGGGGGTACCTGTGGCCGCTGAACGCTTCGGGGAGGCCGGGCTGGCTGCGTGGACGAGAAGGGCCCTCATGACACGGGACACAGCCGGGCAAACGGCGGAGGGGAGGCGGGGGAGGGCGATGCGCGGGGCGCCGCGGGGGTGGGGTGGCTCCGTGGCGGGGGAGAGGCGGGGAGCGTGTCCTCGGCGTGGGTGCGGGCGATCTGGGGTCAGGGTGCCGCTGCGGCAGAGCACCCACTCCCCCCCACGCCCGGGTGATGACAAGGGGGAGGCTCTGGCTTTCTCGGAACGGGGAGATCGGGGGAGCCTCCTTCCCCAGGGCATTCCCCGAAGGGAGCTGGCGGGTGTCAGAGCTCGGTTTCCAGCGGCGCCTGCCTCCTGCGTGTCTCAATTCACTCTTCCACCATCCCTTCCAAGACACGCTTGTTAATGACTGGACTCCGAATGCGTCGGACCGGTTGTAAGGAAGGGCTCCTTTCTGAGCTTCTGCTCACCTTCCTCCATTTTCAGGGTTCGTTAACGGACAGGGCAGGGATTCCATTCTGGTTCTTACTGAGTGTCAGTGGAGGACCATCTCCCTTGTGAGTGTGGCAGCGGCAGGAAGCGTTGGGATCTCCTGTCTTGCCTAGCCAGCCACCAACTCGTCCAGCCTCTCATATGAATTTGGATGACAGGGAGCCCTTGGTGCTTTCTGAATCATCCTCTGGTTTTGCCCTTGTAACAGCTTTACCTGCAAGTCTCCTGACAAAAACTTTCCTTGCAACAACCCCCCTGCTCAGTTTAACTTTTCCTGTAACCTGGCAAAGGAAAAGGGGGGGGGGGGACACATTGAAGTGCTTGAAGAGGTGACTTGGCTAAGTGATCTTTGGCATATGAGAGCCAGTGTGTTGTAGTGGTTAAGAGGCTGGGACTGGGACTCAGGCGATCCGGGTTCTAGTCCCCGCTCAGCCATGGAGCCAACTGGGTGACTTTGGGCCAGTCACAGACTCGCAGCCCAACCTACCTCACAGGGTTGTTGTTGTGGGGATAAGATGGAGGAGGAGAATGATGTAAGCTGCCTTGAGCCCTTTGCAGGAAAAAGGCAGGATATAAATAGAAAAATAAATAAATAAATATGTTGGGAAAGGAGCCTTATTGGCTGTTTTGGTTGGATAAAAATCTGATAAATAAAGAAGATTCCAAGGAAAATAGAAAAGATGTGAGGACCAATGTGGCAGGGAGCTATGAGTAATTTACAAGGTAAAGAGGGTCATAAAGCACCCTCCTGCTCTGCAACTGTAGACCAGTATAGCAGCATCTTCTGAACAGCTTTTCGTATCTTTACATTGAACTGATTTGAAGTACAGATATGGAGGAGAATAGATCCATGCTGTGTACTGTGTTTTAGCCTTTTCTGAACTGCATTTGAATGTATTAGTAAGGGAGTGCTTGAAGGAAAGTGCCTGGTCTCTGGTATTCATCCTTCTGACATTAAAACCACCAAGCAAGAGACTCTGTTTTTGCAACTGCTTTTTGTATTCAGCTTTCATTTTTGTTGTGGAGCAATCTGAGTAGCTTCTCTGTCTGAAAACCCTGTAAATTCTGATTGCCTTTCTGTTCATTAAGTTAATCAGAGAGAGGCATGATGCTTCAAAATAATTTAAAAATGTTTTGATTCATTTGGAAAAGTGCCAATCTCATATTTTATATGTTCTGTCTAAAATTCCCATTTAAAAGTTGCTAGCTCTTTCTTTAGTTGGCAGAGCTGTGAATTAAAACAAAACTCCAACCCATCTGCTTTACCTAATTATCACGAGCTGTATGTCCACAAGTGTGTTGTAGTGTTAGTTGTGGTATGTATTTTCTGAGAGGGGGGTGGGGAATGTTGTGCATATGGCTAGAATCTGGTAACCGCTTCAGAAAATCTTGGCAGCTGAAATATCTAGGCACCACATGGGTGAATTTGGGCAATCGCTTCCTATATGATAGCTTGTCAAATGTACCTGTGACTATGAGGGACACTGGGGTAGCCTGTAATGTCCTAGCAAGTGGTAAGGTGAGTGCTGCTGCTTCACTGCTTTGCTGGCCTTGTGAGTGGGTGCAGATGTGTGCAAAAATGACTGTGTCTGTGGCAAGTTTGGAAACCAGCAAGACAAGCAGAGATTCCACTGCCAGGACTAACTCAAGATATTCTGTTGTTCTAGGGGGGGAAATAATCTTGCTGTCCCCTATCATGCCCCACTGCTTTGTTCTGCGTGGAGATGAGAGGGATATTACTGCCCCTAGAGCGTCTTCTCTTGCTTCATAGGTCATCAAAGGGCTACTGTTGGGGAAATCATATCAGTTGGTACACGTGTCGTCCTGAGGCCTCCAGTGTTTGTCATAGTAGTTCAAGGTCCTCCCAAATTCTGACCCTCCAGGCAGTCCCTGGTTTTGTCTGTAGGGTTGGCCTGGCCCAGTTCACTCCAGAGGATGGACTTTGGTGTGCTCTGTTCTGCCTGCCTGTTGTCGCATGGTTTGTACCAGATTCTCCCTCTTATTTTCCTCCACTTGCTCCATCTTTTAGATAAACTCTGTGTGCTTTTTCCCCTGTTCTTCCCATCATGAAACCCTGAATCCAGGTGCAGTATAATCCATGAAAGTTTATGCCACAATAAATGTGTTGGTCTTTGTGGTACCAGAAATATTTTATTCTCTTTGCTTCAACAAATGTGGCTTCCTCTTTAGATATAGTTGCAGACTACTTCATGGCCGTATTTTTCTTCAAGGACTTGTTTTCAAAGCTGTCAGTTCCCCTTTTCGTGGGAAAATACTGAAATAGCTGGTGGCAGAAAAGAAGAAAGAACTGAGAACTGGGTCTTCGGCCAGGAGGCTTGTGGGTATAATGGTAAAAGAAATTTGCTAGGGAAACAGAAAATGATCACAGGAAGCCCTGCTCACCAACCCCCATCACCTGATTCTTTACAGGAATGATTTTCAAGTTTTCACGAGTTTTTGTCCACAACCATGAGGACTAGAATCTCTTCCATGGCAGTGGTAAGGAAGATTAGCTGCATTACATGCTTACATGCTTGACCCCTTCATATACACAAAACACACAAGTGGCTGCAAAGCTTGCTAGCCTTCTCCCACTTGGTATGTTACAGATCTTTTGGACTACAACTCCCACCATTTCCATGGGAATTGCAGTCCAACGCATTTGCAAGGCACCAAGTTGAAGAAGGTTGTTCAGGCCAGTATCATATTCACACACCCTCTTCCCCTGATGGTTCTTAGATTTTTGCCCTTTTTCTTGTGCATACCTGCTTTGGTGCTAAAGGTCCTCCTGTTCATCCTAAAGATTCCTTCTGTGGTGGATGTTGTGAGAGGCCTTCCCCTCTCTTTCCAGCTAAGGCTCAAATAGTACATCCTCCCACTGCAAAATAAATAAGATATAAATGGCACATAGCAAACTGCCACAATAATAAAATGAAGCCAAACACAGGGCACACTCCCATTCACGTTTAGACAGAGAAAAGGACTATCCAGCGTCTTAGGCAGGATTTTGCCTTAAATCACCCATTTCTTTCCTCTGGGCTTGGCCTTCATCCTGTGCAACCCAGTGCTGTATTTTCTTCGAAGCAGAGCTGGACAATTTGTGTCTCTCCAGATGCTTCAGTCTAGAGCTCGCATCAGCCCCAGCCAGCATAGCCAGTGGTGAGGTACGACGGGACCGGCAGACCAAGTGAAGAGGTTGTCTGACCTTGCTCAAAAGGCACAGGCTGACCACATGGAGGTGCTGCTTGGTTCCTCTTGTCCCTGAAGGCTTCTGTGCATTAGGCCAGATCCCCAGTTGTGGTCCTTGCTGGGCAGGGAGTGCCTGGCCTCCGTTATCCATGCTCTGGTAACTTCCAGGCGAGACTAGTGTGATGTGCGGGTCCAGGGCTGCATTTGGCGACAGCTTTGAAATTGCAGCGGATGACGAATGAGGCTGCCAGCTTGCTAACTGGGGCTTGGCATTATGATCGTGTCATGTATCCGGCATGTCCTTTGCCTTGACTTCCACTCTGTTTCTGGTCCAAATCCAAAGTTCTGACTGTGACCTTCAAAGTTGTGCATGGCAAAGAACCAGGATGAGGAATGGGTCCCCTTGCTGGGGATGATGGGAGTGGCAGCCATCTAATTCTGGAGGGCCACACATGTCTGTGCTTAGCAATAGACCATCATTTTGCCTGCCAAGGACTGTGCCTGGGATCCTGCAGCTCCCAATAACGGAGTTGGGAAGGAACCCGGTCCTGACTCCCCGGAGAACCGCTACCAGTCAGAGTCAGCAGTACTGGGCTGGGTGGACCAATGATCTGGTTCAGTATAAAGCAGTGGTCTGTGTTTCCACCCTTGGCTTAGCACTGGGGAATTGAGAGGTGGCGACTATCTCATAGAAACACAGAAACAGAGCGAGTCAGAAGGGGTCTCCCCAGCCATCTAGTCTGACCCCCGGCTCCAACCGGCTCTGCTCACGACATGCCCCCATCTCCCTTCTTTGCACGCATGCATCTGTACATTCAGATCTACTTCAGTGGGCATCCTGTGGGTGCTCCCCACACCAGAGGTGAGGCCTGTGACTATGAGTGGAAGGTCTCCTTTGTGGTGATGCTGAAGTTGTGGGCACTCTTCTCTCATCTCCACCTACCACCTTGTCCTTTCAGGGCCAAGAAAACCCCTTTTGGATATTTCTGCACATGTCTCAGTTTAGATTCCATTGACCGTCTTGTGCTGCTTTTGTAATACCTTGTGGCGTTCACTTTGGCTTTTGCACTTGCATTTTAACTCTTTTCATTCTTTTTGCAAACCACCCTGGGAACATGACTGAAGAATGGTATCAATCTTTATTATTCTTACTCGTGCTGCTATGCCTTTTTTACATTATAAGGGAGAAAATGAAGGCCCTGAACAGTTGCCGTGCTCTTCAGCACACCCAAAGAGTGGGGTTGCATATATGTAAGCATTCATCCTCTGGATAGTTATCTGAAGAAGTTCACTACAAATTTGAAACTGCCTGAATTGATTAGTATTGTATCTGTCCATTACTGATTTTTTCAGCGAAAAAATGATATATTGTCAACACGGAAAACTGCCCATGAAAAAATAGCACTAGAAAACATTTCCAAATATTCTGCTGCCCAATATTGTTTTGTAGAGGCTTAGCTAGTGTGGACAGAGTGGATGGGAGGGTGGAGACGGCCAGTGGGGGCACCAAGTTTGCTTGCTTGACATCCGCAGCTGACCTGTGCCTGCTCTCTAGCCAGGGCAGAGACATTTCATGTCTGTAAAGCACCCAGAGAGCCCTGCAATCAATCAATCAACCAACCAACCAACCAACCAACCAACCAATAAATAAATAAAATTTGCCCTGCCACTGACTTTGCTGGCCCTCAGCCCAAGCTCCTGCTACTGGGGGATCTCTTAACAGGCTTTGCTTGATCCTGACGACCTTGGTATAGGCTGTCCCACAATCCTGATTCATTACAGATGAACCACTGCCGTGAAGGGTTAAAGTAGGATGTCATCTTTTTGAGGTGTTGGAAAGCTTTCAGTGCTTGGGGGTCAGTATTTCCAGTGAGAACACAGTCCTAGGGTTCTCTCTTGCTGCAGTCCCCAGTATTCTCATACCCTCATGTAGTATGGCCACTCTTGCTCATCTAGTATTGAATCCACACGACATCTGTCCTGAAAGACCTGCATTGAATGCCACTGGCTTTCCTGGCTCAATCCAAGGTCTTGCTTTGACATTTGAAGCCCTAAATGATTTAGAATTTGGCTGTCCAAGGAGCCTTGTTATAAACCTGTTCAGTTATTAAGCTCTGTGGGAGACCTGCTCTTGAGGCATTATGACAATCTGAGGCCCATTTTCTGGGCCCACAAAAAGGGCCTTTCCCCGTGTCTCCCCCCCCCCCCCCCCGAAGTGTGGAATTCAGGGTTAATTCAGCCTTTTAGTTGTTTTCTTGCTTTTTCTTGCCTTGGTTTTTATTGTTTTAAATAGTAGTGCACCACTGTGATGGCTTTTTTGCAAATATGTGGCTATATAAACATTCATAATTATTGACTTATCCCTGTGCTGCTGCCATCTTAGTGGCTCAATGGATTTCTTTTCTGCCTTCCTTCCATTGCTGCTGCAAGGGAGCACTCCACTGACGCAGCAGGTGACTACATCTCTTTTCTTTTTGTCTCTGCAGCTGCTGAAGAGTTTGAAGAGGCTTTCTGAGTTGCCGATGACAGTTGATATCCTTCTGGTAAGAGTAATTTCATAATGGCATTTTTTTTACCCAGAAACACCCTCACTGGTGAGATTCAGCACAGCCCTGAAAGGACTAAGGACCCATGAGTTACAAAATCTGCTGATCTGGGTAAAGGTGTGCTAATTTTTAAAGCCTTAAGTAGGCTTTCCTCAACCTGAGTGCTTCCCTATCTGTTGGACTGCACCTTCCGTCATCCCTGCCTGTTGGCCATGTTGCCTAAAAATGCAGCTGACAGAAACTGTACGCCAAACAGCTGGAGTGACTGAAACTGGAGGAGTATTTCCTGAACTGATTTGAGATGTGGATGTTTAAACGGATCCTGCCTTCTCTGTTTAAGTCATTACAGAGGCTCAGCTTTACATTTCGCCTTCAGAAGCATGGTTGCTGCAAGCACGAAACACGGCCTCTTCTGTTGCTGCACCCAGATTTTGAACTTCTTACCCCAGAAGACCTCATTTGCCACCTCTGTTGGCCTTCACAGCAGCATTTACCAATGAAATGTTAATTTGTTTCACTATGTTTTGTGGTTAGATTAATATTGCTCTAGCTTGATATATTAGTTTCTTTATTTATCTTCTGATGATTTTACTGTGATTTTTAATTTGAGTTTTGATGTTTTAATTTGGCTGTTCTAAGCTGATCTTTTAATATTTCATTTCTGTAGTGCTTGTTGCTGAAGCTCTCTGGGCAGTTTACAAAAGAGTAGAAAAACAGTAAAATACAATAGATTAAAACATTAAGAAAAAATAATCTTTAGAACCTTGCCCAGGAAAGGAATATTTGCTACTGGCCTGTAGTTAACCCAAACTGTCTGGGTTAAAGGAGGGTTTCTCAGGAAGTGGCCTTATCACTGCCTCTTTAAGGCAGCATGGGACCAGTCAAGAGGCATTGATGACCTCCATGGTTCAGCCAATTGTCCCTTCCTTGCTGGCTTTTATAGGCTAGACATGTGCATGGTGGGCATGTCGTGAGCGGAGCTGGCTGGAGCCGGGGGTCAGACTAGATGGCCTGGGAGGCCCCTTTTGACTCGCTCTGTTTCTAAGCTAGGAGGGGCAGGGATCTAATACAGAGGTGGTTGCATGAACCTGTCCACATCCTTGAACTGCACCGACTGAAACTCATCCAATAAAATGGGACCAGGCTGTGCTCTGGATAGAGTTAGGGTTGCTGTAACCATGGAGTCTGAGTTCCAGCGAATGCATCAGATTTTTTTTTTGCTGGATGTGCCTGCAAGCAGGTTACAGCAGGCTAAAAATGGTTCCAAGGTGTCCCTGGGGCCAGAGAGCAATAAGCCTCAGACAACCTTGAAAAGCTGTGCTGGGCGGCATAGAAAGGATTGAAAGAGGGCTGAAAGGTGGGGTATAAATCTCTAAGCAAGCTATTTTTGCTTTATGATGGGGGAATAATATTATGTGCCCAAGATAAGACCAGGTACATGTATAAAACAGATGTATCCTGCCTACTCACTGCTTTTCCATATCCTTTTCAAAGGAGACTGGGGTGGGGAAGACAGTGAACGGTTTACGGAAACATGAACAAGTTGGGGAGTTTGCCAGGAGCTTGGTGGCGAGGTGGAAGAAGCTGGTGCCTGTTCCGCAAGAAGCAGAGCGGTAAGCTGGCTTTGTCACGTGGTCTCTTTTCCTGATGTCTCTTCTTGCCGAATGCCGTCTTGGAGGCCTGAACTTTGGCTGCTGAAGGCACACGGTGCCCAAGAAGTACGCCGAGGATGCCTGTGTCCTCTACTCTGGTTGAGTGAGAATGAAGAGACTTGCAAAGTATGAATCCTGGGATTGTCTGTTGTATTTGGGAAGGAACCATCACGCGGTGCTAGAGCACTGGCTTTGAGTGCCGAAGGGCGTGGGTTCAGTCCCTGACTTCTCTAGGAATGACCCTGGCAGACTACTGCCAGTCAGTATAGATCGGTCTTTTCCAA
Organism: Varanus komodoensis; assembly: GCF_004798865.1. Lineage (NCBI taxonomy): Eukaryota > Metazoa > Chordata > Lepidosauria > Squamata > Varanidae > Varanus > Varanus komodoensis. The sequence goes on from NW_025335440.1 coordinate 5,184,069, forward strand.
CCTGGTGCCTTGCCAATGTGTTGGGCTACAGTTCCCATAACTGGCTGGGGAGCCGTGAACATTGTAGCACAGGTGCCAGGTTGGAGAAGGCCAGTGTAGGCTGGACGGGCATTGTAGAAGGCAGCCTTTTGCTTCCATGGGGTAGAACATTCTGGCTGACTTCTGTTTCGCCTTGTTGTGCTCTACTCTACAGAAGCATTGCAAGTATTGGCCACCCCACTGATGTTTCCTGAGGATGCTGCAGACTCCACTCTTTCCTCAGTGCACTATAACTGGGGATATGTGACAGTCTTGCAGTCAAAGTAGGCCTTGTTTGCCTCGAGACTTGCAGGGACAAGAGGAGCTCTTACCCCAGGGCTGGGCAGCCCACTCCTGCTTTAGCCAAAAGGCCGGCGATGCCTGTTTCGAGCGAGATGGCTCTTCCTGTGGAGGAGTGCTGTGCCACCTTCCTGCTAGGACTTGATGACCGGGACAGGCTTCCCAGTGGGAGGAAGGATGAGCTCAGAGAGTGAATGACTCAGGACGGCACAGGCTGCATCTCCACATAAGAAGGATCTGATTCTGCTCCGTCTGGAGGGACTGCGGCATCAACCACCTCTAGTGGGTGCTTGGCTGGGAGGGAAGCGAGGCTATAGCATTGGCCCCCACGGAGGGACAGCCAGTGGACTCCTCTGAGGCCAGGTGATCTGCTGAGTCCCTGCGCACCATGTCGACAGGTCAGGGCAGAATTTCCCACCTTCAGGTGAGGCTGGCCAGAAAGAAACGATGCCAGCACTCGCATGGCTGGCTTAGCAGCAGGCAGAGCCTCCTGCTTGATGACCCTTCAAGGCTCCAAGAAGGTGTTTGATTATTTTGTTTTGATTGCGGCACCCTGGCCATTCACTCCCAGTGCACAGTCTGGGAATTGTGGGCCAGCCCTAAGCCAAGAAAAGGCCCTGAGAACTGCCAGCGGGAAAGCCAGATAGATCGATGTCCCCACTCTGGCGCTCCAGGCGGCGGCTCACGCAGTGTGTGCTGCTGCGCGACCCCAACTGGAGGAGGCTGCCCCATCAGCACCACACGTGCGTCCTGCTTGATGCGAAGTGATCGTGAAATCTGGGAGCCGAGTTTTGCATTTGTGAATGAAGTCCACGGAGTCCTAACTCTGTGAATGAAGAAATTGCAGGTGCATATGCCATGAGCTCCCAGGCATGTAGGTTGGAGTTTTCATTCTGCAAAGTTTCAGGCAGTGTGTTTTCCACGTGGAACTTTGGGGAAAGGCTAAAAGTTTCTGTGTGGGAGAGTGATCGAGGAAGTGTAACAGCTTTTAGTGACAGAAATCTCCCTCCTGCCCCCAGATGCTGGGATATTTCACAACCACATGAAAATATGCCAGCTGTCTCTTTAGTCATAAGGACTAGAAACCTGGTCTTTAAAATGGGGAGAAGCAGAAGAATCAGTAGTCTTGATTTTGTTCTGTTTCTCTCTTCACGAAAGAGTTAGGATTAGCCAGTCTTGGAGGAAGTTTCTTTAGTGTTTCTCTGTTGGGACTCTGATCTGGTACTGTCCTCTTCTTTTCTAAAAAGGCATAACCTTGAACCTGAAGAGCGTAGTTATGACCGAAACATCTCTAGAAAGCGGCCACGAGAGTCGTCCCCCAAAGAGGATGAAGAGGTTGAGCAAGGCTACTCAAAAGTGTACCAGCCTTCCTGCAGCCAGCCATACGAGCCAGAGTATGAAGCAAAAAAGGCCAAGAGATATTTGGAGCCCGAGAAAAGCCATCAAACTGTGACTTACGGTGTTTCGGAGGGTAGGGCATGGGGCAGAGAGTCCCCAGTGCTTTCCTCTGACCAGGAATATTCTGACTATGGACATGCTGTCTCACCTGAGCCTAGCGAGAGCCCTCAGGAACTGTACCTGGGCCACTGCAGAGCTGAGGAACAGGAGAGGGAGCAGAAATCCCTGAACCGGAAGGCCAGTAAAGGCCATGGCTTGCAGGACCGGCCGGAGGGTGGTCACAGTAGGAACCTCAGTGACCCCCAAGACAAAACCAGCTCAAGTCGGAGCAGAGAGCACAAGTCTTCTCACAAGGAGAAGCAACGGACAGATCCCAAGGGGGAGGAGCGGGTTCCGGATTTGACAGAGAGACCACATAAGGGCTCTTCTAAGGAGCCCCTCAGAGAAGCTGCTTTGACAGGCGGCGGCACAGAAAGGCTGAAGGCCTGGAACAGCAGCAAGCGGGAAAAGAAACGGGAAGGCGGGGGCAGCGGTGTCAAGAAGGAGAGGCCTCACTTTGACCCAGAGGAGGCGCCTGATGGCTTTGTGAAGAAGCAAAAGCTGCAGGATCCGGAGCGACTCAAGCCAGAGAAGGTGAAGCTCAGCTCGGAGGTTTTGCTCGGAGAACGGGAGAAACGGAAGCCAGAAGTGGATTCCTTTGGTAAGAGTAAGGAGAAGAAGGCTTCTGGCAGTGAAAGAACCCCGGAGGGCAAACCCAAAGCGTCAGAGTTAGGCAAAAGAGCAGCACCCTTTTCTCCTCCGAAACTTGGGGAGGCAGAGCTGGAGGATGAGTACGAGCAGCCAGCAATGTCCTTTGAGTCGTACCTGAGCTATGACCAGCCTCAAAAGAAAAGGAAGAAAATGGCAGCCAAGCCTGCAGCTTCTGTCCCGGAAAAAGACAAAGGGCACAGCAAGCAGAACGGCTCCAAGTCAAGCGCCAAAGGCTGTGACTCCAGCCGGAAGGCCCACAAGTCAGCAAGTGAGCGGAAGCAGCCGGGGTCCTCCAAACCAAAAAAGGTGAGCCTAGCTTCAGTGTGATGAACAATCTGCATGGAGGGGTCGCGGCTGGGAGGGTCTCTTTTCCAGGAGGCAAGGAGAGGGGCCGATCTGGAGCTCTCCCTGAGAGCAGCAGAGTTCCCCTTTGTGTGCAAGCCAGGCTGAAGGGAACGGTGGTGGTTCACTGCACGGCTTCCCCCAATTTCCCTGGGAGCGTGTGCAGGACAGGCTTCCATGAGCTGTGCTGCTTCTGAATGAGGGGAAGGGATTCTCTTTGGACTGGTCAGATCAGGCACCGAAACGTCTCAGGGCCGTCTGCTATCTGCTCCCGTGTTTGTGAAATGGACGCCTTCATCTTTGGGCAAGCAGAAATCCCATAAGCTGTACTTTTGGTTGCTGCTTCATTGGAATGTTTTGTCCAATGCTTGCTTTCAGGTTATTAGCATGAGAGGCCAAACGATCCTAAAGATAAGCCAATCCCCTGTTAAACTTTGGAGGGTAAATGTTGGAAAAGAAGTGACTACAGAGAGGAGGTCAAATGAGTCGGGCTCATCAGACCTCCACGCACCAAGTGTTCCCTGCAAATGTCACGCTTTCTTCTTCCGCTCTCCAGGCCCGAACACGGAGCAGATATGACTTTAACCCAAGTCTCATGAATTCTGCATCTCTAGAATAGAAAATGATGCAAGAGACTATCTCCCTGCTTAGCACGACCCTCTTCAAGCTGGCCTTGCTTGATGAGAAGGATGGGAAATGCAGCCAATTGCATCCGGAAGATGCCAGGTTGAGAGTGCAGTTTGGCACCTAATCTCTGTCCAGCACATGGAGTTTATAACACACTAGGAGTCAGAACAGCAGCAAGTTGTGTCCATGGGAACATGCTCCAGAAATGAGGGAGAACTGGTAGTCCTGGGATGCACCTGTGAGTGTGTTCAAAGTGTTTTACTAAGGACAGGTTGGCTGGGGTGTTCAGGGCAGAGGAAAGGTATTTCACTCCCTTGCACACTTCCTGTGTTTCTTGGTTCCATCAGGCTGTTAGGCCCCCTGGGATGCCACCCACTTGCTGTTACTGCTGCTGGTGCCTGGAACTCCTTCCCAGGCTTCTGCGTGGTCCAACTTCTTGCTCTTCCCCCAGGGCCCCTGCACAACTCTGCATCAAAATAGCACTGAAGCCTAACTTTGTTGCCTAACTTTGCTAACAGCCGGTATCTAGAGCAGCCTTTCCCAAGGGTCCCCAATATTATTAGCTCCCCCATTTTCACCATCCCTGACCTGCATGGCCTGTAGCTGGGGCTGATGAAAGTGGGAGTTCAACAACATCTGGGAACTCAATGTTGGAGAAAGCTGTGTAGGTTCTTGTGGGGGTGGGAATCCCTGGATGGGAGCCGGAGGCTAGAACAAGCCAACCCACCAAGCTCTGCAGTAATTTTTTGTGTTTGAATGTGCAGAGCTCTGAGGAGCAAACATGCTACCTGGAGCATCCCATCAAGGGGTAGATCTATCAGGGAAATGCACAGGTAGGCAATTTTTGTGAAATTATGGACAAAACATCCAAAGAGAAGCATTCCACTTGAATCCCTGGAATCTTCAGTTAAAAGGATCAGGGGACAGGTGGTTTGGCTGCCCTCTGCCTGAGTGCCCCGATGGACTGCCCCCAGCCACATTATCAGAGCTGGACTTCATTAACCCATAACTGGACCTGGTTATAGGGTAGCTTCAGATGCTCTTCGTTCCCTGGTTAGCCTGTTCTGCTCTTTTTTCTCTCTCTGATTGCTCTTTTCTCTCTTTCCCTCCTCTGCTACCTTCCTTGACAGTCAAAGTTAAGTTTGTGAACTCCTTGGAGCAGAGACCTTTCAGCTCATGTTGCTTGGCAAAGGAACATCCACCTGACAAGCAAGCAGAAGCCATTTCCCAGCCCATGTAGTGGTACAAGCTGTTGCCCAGGCCACAGGCTAGAACTGCGGCTGGACTTCCTAGACATGCCAGTGGGAGTCCATTAACAATGGCCTGATTTTGCTGCAGCTGCAACAGTTCTGGAGGACACGATTTCATTTAGTTAGCTGAAGCAGTAGGGCAGTATGATTTATTCTTAAAAATTATCAGCAGTTTGATGTGTGACTGTCTTGGGCAAGGGATCTGATGGGATCCAGATTAACACTGGAGCCACTGCTCTGTTACAAGTGGGCTTCCTCATCTCCATTTCCTGGCAGCTCCTCTGGCCACCTGCAAAGGCTGCCAGAGAATCAGGAGACCTTGCCAAATGGGGGTGAGCTGTGGTGTGGGGTCCCCTCTTCACAAGCAGAGCCCTTCCTCTTGAGAAGACAGCTCTTGAATCCAACCCCAAGCTGGGAAATAGCCACTTCCTTGCACACTCATGGCAAGTGAGAGTTTCCTGTATGTGAGCAGACAAGGGAGGCATTTCAAATTGGAAAAGTTGCTTTTCCTCCCTTTCAGGCCATTCATGGGCCACAAATGGCTACGCAAGGTGAGTATATGAAGGAAAGCCATAAATATTCATGTGGGCAACTTTTTGTGCACTTGTGTTTTTAAGTAAGGCAGCTTTCCAAACAGTATTTTTCTCCCTTCAGAGCTTCGTTGATGTGGTGCCAACACTCCCAGACATCCCCTTGCCCCCAATCCAGGCCAACTACCGCCCACTTCCTTCACTTGAGTCGATACTTCCCACACAGCCAAAGAGGAAAGGTAATTTCTGAGCTGAGCAACAGAGTTGGCTTCAGACAATCTTTTGCTGTTTCTTGGTGTTGGGGGAATGCTGGCAAAAGTAACTCTCCTGTGTGGAGCAAGTCCAGCGCAGGTTTAGAAGACTCTGCTTTATGAATTCACTTTGCTTTCATCTGTGGATGCTTCCTTTTCACACAGTTAGCCTCTTTGGGGCAGCTTAGAACAAATGAAAAGCGGTGATAAACCTCTCAGCAGTCCAGTTCTAAAAGGGAAGGGGGCTGGAAGCACCCAAAAACAGCTTATCAGATGGGAGCCAAGATAGTCCTGTTCTGAAAAGCACCCCAACACAGTGTAACCCCCCCCCCCGCTGCCCCAACAGCCTCTTGGAATAGAAATCTGTTTGCTTGTTCCCCCAAAGCTGCTAATGAGTTTGCCCACAGATGTCCATATGTAGGTTCCACCGAGTTACTCTTGAAGAGTCTAGACTGTCCAAACATCTCTCAAAGATTATTTGGAGACACTCCTATGAGAGGAGGTGTGCTTGAGTACCTTCTGCTAAAGCTGTCCTGGCAGGGCTGCTGGACTGAGGAGCAACTGGCTTGATTTTCTGTCAGTTGGATTTGGTACATGTACATGGAGATCTTTCCTGCCACTGGTTGGCATATTCCAAAAAGCAAGCATGGATTCCCCCCCCACCCCCATGCAGTGTAATGCAGTTGGGTTCCTCTGTAGTTCAGTTCCATGACGGAAGCGTGCACACCAAAGTGAAGAAATTCTGCCTTTCCTATGTAGTGCCTGATAAGAGGAGTGCCACTTATGCTTAATTCTAAAGCCCACTTAATTGTTAGGGCCTTCCTCAATCTGGGGCCTTCCAGGACCACAACTGCCATCATCCCCTCACTAGGGAGGTATTGCAGTTGTACTCTGAACACATTTTGAAGGCACTGATTTGGGGAGTGCTGTGTTAGGATCATAGGCTCCGTTGGAATCATCACACAACACAATTCAATGCTGCATTGTTTTTGTTTTTTTATTACACGTAAGATGCAGTGCAGTGTATATTCATTTGTTAAACTTGTGCAAATTCAAATTTTAATCAGCTCTGTCAGCAAGAGTTTTCAAACAGAACTAGGCAAATTCCTGGCTTGTAGAGCATAATGCATGCTGAAGAGAACTTTCAGGTTCGCTCATTGAGTGCTGCCTTTCCTTCCAAGGATACATACATGATTGTCCTCTCCATTTAATCATCATGACAGCCCTGTGAAGTAGGATAGGTTGAGCATCAGTGGCTGCCCATAACTCCCCAGTGAACATTACAGCCAGGTAGGGACTTGAACCCAAGAGTTCCCAGGCCCAATCCTTCCACTCCACCACGCTGACTTTCCCTGGGCTCAGTGGCAGAGCACTGCCGAGAAGCTGATGCAGGATTGGTGAGCTTCCCAGAGCCATCTGGCGGGCCAGCAGTGGAGAGGGAATGCCAGTCTCGATGGATCTCTCCTCTGATCCAGCAAGGCTCCTTGAAGGGAGGGCTCAGTCCGGCTATCCATGGGCCTCTTCGCAGCATTCATGTGATCTCTGTGCTGGATCCAGAGAGTGGTAACCTCATTCGCTCGCTTTTCTCTCTCCCTTATCTCGCAGCACTGTCCTCCCCCACCGAGGAAGACGAGGCCGGCTTCACGGGCCGCAGGCTGAATTCCAAGATGCAGGTGTACTCCGGCTCAAAGTCAGCCTATCTTCCAAAGATGATGTCTCTGCATGAACAGTGCATCAGAGTCCTCAGCAATAGCATTGACTGTTAGTATTGCCAGAATGGAGTGGGAGTGGCCGGCCAGTCCATGCCATACTTCAGCTAATGTAGACGTGTGAAAGTGCAGTTTCTGGATCTGTTTCTCCCGTGTAACTATCCTAGAGGGACCCACATGCACACCCTCCCCCACCCGCAGCTATATGGATTTCTGATCCGAGAGCCGTCTTTGAGTGAGGTGGGCGACAGTCCACGTGAAGGACTGTGGTGGAGAAAGGCTGTAGGAAGGGGGAAGTCTCTCTGCCCCACCAGCACATCTCGTTTGCCGGAGTGTCTTGGCCAGTGGCAACTTGCAGGGCATGCACTGAAGCTCATTGTGTCATTCTAGCTCAGCCTTACCCAAGGTTGTGCCCTCGATCATTTTGGGGGCGGCAGTTCAAGCCATATGGAGGACACAAGGCTGGAACGGCTGCGACAGATCTTCTTATATCCAGGTGCTGCAAAATGCTGGCTTTCCTGTAGAAATAGCGAGAGAGGGTTGCCATGCCGTAGCCTCCGGCCAGCTGCTTTCATTGTCCATTTTCCTCACACCCGACCTTGTATGGTCTTTCCCAGCCTCGCTCAGAGGGTATTCACGGCCCACTTTGCTGGTAGACACTCCCAATGGGTCCACACTGCTATTATCATCACTACAGATGGTACAGCCACAGCCAATGAACACCTTGACTTGGTGACGGGTCAGGTCCATAGCCCTCTGAAGTCTGATACCACCAGAACTTCCGCTTTTTGCACTGTCCTGGCTGGGAGTGGAAATAGAGATGAAACTGATGCCTTTCTCACCTCACCTCACCCCATCCCACCCCTTCTTTGCTTGCAGCAATCTATGAAGTGGGGGGTGTCCCTTACTCTGTACTGGAACCGGTCTTGGAGCGATGTACCCCAGAGCAGCTGTACCGCATTGAGGAGTGCAATCATGTGAGTGTTCTGAGACGGGGGTGGGGGGGGTGGCGAGGGGGGTGTGCCAGAAGGGTGTTCACCGATTGCCATTCAGCATCTGCCACCAGTGGTTGGGGCTTGCTTCTGTGGCAACTAGTGCATGACATCATATGGCTCAGCTACCACGACATAAGCACCAATACTGGAAGTATGTGTATATTGTTTCTTAGCTGAAAAGGTACCCAGAGTGGCTTACATATCATCAACTAAGCAAGGCCGTCCTGCCTGCAGGCTTACAGCTTAAAAAGGCACAACATACTAGGAAAAAAGAATGGGGAGGGTAGAGGGAGAAAAGAGTATTTTTTTTTCAGTCGGGCTGGAAGAATGGCCCTGCTGCCCCTTGTCTCTCTATGTAGAACCTGCTGAAATGGCCGTTTTAATAGTTTTAACTCTCTTTGTATTTCCTCATTAACTCATAATAGAGAGTGATGCTACATAGGGAAGGGAGGCTGACAGTCACACAACATGGCTTCCGCAAAAACAGGTCCTGCCAGACAAACCTTGTGGAATTCTATGACAAGGTTTCAAGGTGACTATATGAAGGGTGTGCAGTGGATGTGGTATACCTGGATTTCAGCAAGGCCTTTGACAAAGTGCCCCATGATATCCTGGGGGAGAAACTGAGGAGTTTTGGGATACACCAAAGCACTGTCCGGTGGATTAGGGCATGGTTGACTGACCGAAAGCAGAAGGTAACCATTAGCGGGGAATCATCGGGATGGTGGCCAGTGACAAGCGGGGTCCCCCAGGCTCTGTCCTGGGGCTGATCCTGTTTAATCTTTTCATTAACGACATGGAAGAAGGGGTGAACAGTCTGCTGATCAAATTCGCAGACGATGCTAAAACTGGAGCAGTGGCCACAACTGAGCAGGCACTCCAGATCCAAAAAGATCTGGACAGACTATGGAAGTGGGCAGGAGACAACAGGATGGCGTTCAATGTGGATAAGTGCAAGGTCTTGCACTTGGGGCATAGGAATAGGTGTCATAAGTACAGGTTAGGGGACAAGTGGCTGGAGAGCAGTACTTGTGAAAGGGACCTCGGGGTGCTGGTTGACTGCAGGCTAAACATGAGTCAGCCGTGTGATGTGGTGGTCAAGAGGGCGAACACCACCCTTGGTTGCATAGCCAGAAGTGTGGCTTCTAGATCAAGAGAGGTATTACTACCACTCTACACGACTCTAGTGCGCCCACAGCTGGAGTATTTTGCTCAGTTTTGGGCCCCTCATTACAGAAAGGATATAGCCAGGTTGGAGTCAGTGCAGTGTAGGGCCACAAGGTTGGTGGCCGGTTTGCAGGGGATGGGGTATGAGGCGAGACTGAGGGAACTGGGTCTCTTCAGCCTGGAGAAGAGGAGACTCAGAGGGGATCTGTTGGCGACATACAGGTGTGTGAGGGGATGTCACACGGAGATGGGTAGAGACCTGTTCTCCCCTGCAGAGGAAGGCAGGACGCGCTCCAACGGAGCAAAGCTCAGGGAGCCAAGGTTCCATTTGGATGCCAGGAAGCACTTCCTGACAGTCGGGACCCTGAGGGTGTGGAATGGGCTTCCATGAGAGGTCGTTGAGGCCCCATCGGTGCAGGTGTTCAAGGATAGGCTGGATGTCCACATGGTGGGCATGTCATGAGCAGAGCCGGCTGGTGCCGGAGGTCAGACTGGATGGCCCGGGAGGCCCCTTCTGACTCGCTCTGTTTTCTATGTTTCTATGTAACTCAGCAGACTATTTTAAATATCCTGTTACTGATCATTCTGCTGAGAATCCCCAAGAGGTCCCTTCCCCAACCCGGTGCCCCTGAAATCTGTTGGACTACAACTCCCATCACTGCCAGCCCTCATGGCTGCTGACTGGGGATGATAGTAGTTGTTGCCCAACTCATCTGGAGAACACTTGACTGGAGAAGGCTGCCAAAGAGTACGTAAAGATGTTCGCCTTATTCTCTCCACGTCCTGTAAGGAGGGGTCTCTTAGAGCATAGTTAGAATAGTGGGTTTCACAGGCTGTTCTTCCTAGTGGTATTTGGCGGAGGCAGTTAGATCCCAGTAAGGGTAGTGCATGTTGGTCAACAGCTGTTGCTGTTCTCAATGAGTCTCTTGGGTATACATAGAGATAAAAAGAGGCAGAAGTAACATATGTCTCAGGAGAGGGGAAAACTGCGTACTAGACAAGCCCTTAATTTTTTGTGTTCCAAGGGGGACGACATGCACCCTCCCTAGGCACTGGGAGGCAGGTGCACAAATGAGTGCTTTCTTGAGGTGAGTACAGAAGGCTCTGCTTACACAGAGCATTGCATATAAGCAACAAGGTGGCCTTCGGACAAAGCCAAGTATGTGCAACGTCTTTTCCAAAGCCATCCTTTGGGGAAAGGTTGCTCCTTCTGTTGGTTTGACAGCATTAAAGGGGGAGCATTTTCTGTTCTGCACCCTCCTCTCAAAAACCCTCCATATTCTGTGAGCAGAGCAATAATGCTTACCATTGCGTAGGGTTTTAAGGTGTTCAAAGTGCTTCAAATGCTTTACCTAGTTGTGTTCTTTACAGTAATAATAACAACAACCCCGCAAGGTGGGTTGGTATTATTACCCCCCCCATGTTGCAGATAAGAGTGTAGAGGCTGAGTGGGAATGGCTTGCCAGAAGCCAGGAGTTAGATTCAAATTAGGGAACTGCTAATTCTTAGCTCAGTCTCTTAAGCCACTGTGCTTTTGCCTACTGTGTCCCCAGTTTTCACAGAATTTGGAATATTTTTGGCCAGCTCTATTTGGCACTCTCTTTCCCAGAATTTTGGCATAACTGTGGAAGACAAAAGAAGGCTGTCACCATGCCCTTCTTCTGTACTTGTAGAGAAGAAACAAAAGTAGAACTCTTTAAACTTCGCTCAGTTTTGTAAAGTCTGCCACAGAGATCTCTTTCTTTTAGGGTCTGTGAATGTGTGGAATAGAAATAATTCTGAGAACTGTTAAGAAGTGCACTGCTTCCTGGTGGGCCCAAATTCTAGGCTCAGTCTTTCTTTGCTCTCGGCCTCTAGGTTTTAATTGAGGACACAGATCAGTTGTGGCACAATCACTGCATCCGGGATTTCAAGAAGGAGAAGCCAGAGGAGTTTGAGTCATGGAGGGAGATGTACTTGCGGCTGCATGATGCCCGGGAGCAGCGGCTGCTCATGCTGACGGAGAATATCAGATCGGCTCATGCGAATAAACCCAAAGGTAGCCTGGTGGGTTGGGCAGTCAGGAGCAGCAGAACAAGGGGTCACATGCGGGCAGTTGGTTTCTGACTTCTGGTTGGTTTCTGAAAGGCAGTGGGGTTGCGACTTCAGCATGCTTTTCTTCAGCCCTTCAGCTGCAGCTTGACAAGCGGAACTGTAGTATTTACCCTGGAAATAATGTGGAGAAAGGCACTTCAGCCATTTAAGTGTGCATGTCAGGCTTCTGTTCTGAGGCGCAAGAGCAGAACAAAAGATTGGCAAACCTTATGGGAGTCTTACGGTCATATAGAGCCATGACTCTGAAGAAGCTGGATGTTAACACCAGTGACATGCAGGAACAAACCAAACTCCATGCTATAGCCCAGTGGACAGTTGTCAGCTGGCTAGAGGAAAGTGGTCTGGCCTGTCTGTGTCTTCAGAGCAAGCAGCTTTCCCTGGCTCAGAACAAAGCTGCATTTCCAGTGTCTGTAGATCTAGTTGCTGCTGAGTGAACAGCTTACAACACCTGTTGAAAAGGTAGCAACCCTGCCTAGCTCTGTAATGGGTGCAAACCGTACGGGCCGCAGGCTGTATTCCTCTGCTGTGCTGGGCAGGACTGCCAGCCTCATCGGGGGTAAGGCTTGCAGTTCCTTTGAGAGTTTGGGGGAAGGACTAGGAGCCAAGGGTGCAGTGATGGGGAAAAACATGCTTCTAAAGCATTCCTCTCCTTCATGGATCACTGCCTTGTCGTGGCGAAGGGGCTTGCGTAGCTCAATGAAGCGATGAGCTATGCCGTGCGGGGCCACCCAAGGCGGACAGGTCATGGCAGAGAGCTCTGACAAAACGTGATCCACTGGAGAAGGAAATGGCAACCCACTCCAGTATCTGTGCCATGAAAACCCCATGGACAGTACCAAAAGGCCGGAAGATGAGCCCCTCAGGTTGGAAGGTGTCCGATATACTACTGGGGAAGAGCAGAGGGCTGGTAGGAAGGACTTCCCGGAGAAGAGCCTAATGCTGGGAACAATAGAAGGAAGGGATGGCAGAGAATGAGGTGGCTAGATGGAGTCACTGAAGCAGTCGGCGTGAGCTTAAGTGGACTCCAGGGGATGGTGGAGGACAGGAAGGCCTGGAGGATGGTTGTTCATGGGGTCGCGATGGGTTGGACGCGACTTCGCGATTAACAACAACAAAAGCATTCCTGGGCTAGGTGCTTTTAAGTGACAGTAGCCAAGTCTTACATGTAAGATGGTTCCCATCCTCTGAGGCTGCAGACCTGATGCAGCCCAAAACTCTTGAGAGCCACTGCCAGTCAGTGTGAGCAGTACTGGGCTAGATGGGCCAATGGCCTGATTCAGGACAATGCAGCGTCCAGTGTTCCTGTGCTGTGTACTCAAGGTGCTCTTGGCACTGAATTGGCCTCTGTGGGGTTCTTGTGATGCTGGTTCCAGAGGGGTCGTTTCCTGTGGAAACAAGTAGGTGAGAGGAGGGAGAAAAGGCTGCCTTCCTCAGAGAAGATGGAGCCTACCTGTCTTCCCCCACACGTGCTTTGGAATCTGTCTGGGCTTCCCCGCAAGCTCTCTTGGGCTAACTCAAGTTTCTTCCTTCATTCACCATTTAGGCAGAGTAGCTAAGATGGCCTTTGTCAATTCAGCAGCTAAGCCACCTCGGGATGTGCGAAGAAGGCAAGAGAAATTTGGAACTGGAGGAGCTGGAGTCCCAGAAAAGATCAAGTGAGGCTTAAATCGCATCTTCACTCTTTGGGGTGGGGAGGGCCTGGGAGCAAATCAGTGGGGAAGAGAATAACACAGATGGTGCTTTTCCACCCCCAAATTATCTGAACAAGTTTTCTTGATGATGAAGTGTATTTCCACACAGTAGCTCCTCAGGTGGGAAAGAAGCTGCATGGATCAATCTGCTGCTTGCATCCATTGTAAAGGCTCACAGCCTGGATTAGACCCGTAGACCAGAAACTGCCCTCTTCTGCTCTACTGGATTAGGCTCCAAAGTTGGGGCATCTGCCTGGACCCGGTATCACAAACTGCTGCAATGTTTTCTATGTGGGGCTGTCTTTGAAGAGAGTCCTGGAACTTCTGGAACCAGCAGATATCATCATAGTATGCCAGTACTTTGCTAACTGCAAATGGGTTCCAGTCAATTTGGGTTGGTGTTAACCTAAGCAGCTTGGGCATGGAGCTTCTCTTCCCACATTGACATACCTGTCACTCAGGTTCTTAATCTGAGCCCTGTCACTGGTTGTCCCCATCAAATGAAGCCAGATGGGCGGTTATGAGAGAAGCAGCCTTTTCAAAGATGCTCCCCAAGGAGGCTTACCTAGTGCCCTTGTTGTGGTCCTTTCGGCCCCAGCTAAAGGCCTTTTTGTCGACTCAGATGTTTCATTTTAGTACTTGTGAATCTTCATTATCATCCAGCATATTGGGAAGGGATTAAGTTGGGGAAGTCTGTTTTAAGTGTTTGACACTGTGTATTCTTTGCTATAGTTTCTAGACTAGTTTTTAGTCTTTACTGGTATATTTGGTCTTTTTATCTTGTGCACTGGGTATCCCACATAGCTCCTTTGTATGCTCCCCCACCACCTCCAAAATTTGTTTGTCTCCAAGAATGTTACTTGGTTTCAATGGAGTCCCAAAATGTTCAAAATTAGTTTGTTTGCAAGCTAAATTGCTCACTTTTGGTTCTCAGCAGCCGCTCTGGATGCCATCTTCTTTCACCTATATTTCCTACCCCTGTCTCTGGAACTCGTGGGGAAGAGGTCCAGGGAGAAAATGGCTTCTGGACTTCCCAAAGCTGACCACAGCTGTCGGTCACCAGCCAGGGAATAATGGATATTCAGTGTTTTAGTAAATAAATAACGTTCCTTGATTCCTCCCCTTTTATTCTTCCCTCCCTCCTTCCCTCATGGCAAGTACAGGTAAATTTCAAAGTTTTATCAAGCAACTTGAAAGCCTTTACAGAGTTACATTGATCTAGTGATGCTGTAACACTCTCTGTTCCGTGTCCTGCTATGTACCAAGCATTGCTAAATAAGTGTGGATGTGGTTCTTCCTCTCAAAAGCCAGCTTTCTTTTTTAAAAAAAGATCATTAACAGTATTTTATAGAGCCACCGATCAAAAAGCTCTTTGTTTATTCTGGTCTGAAGAATTTTTTGGGCCAAACTTACTGCTGTTACATTTATAAATTGTGCTGCAGAGATTTATCATGCTTGTGGTTTTCACTGAGTGGCTGCTTGGATAGTATATAGGCAACCATTTGTATTATGCTGTCTGTTGCTTTGGCCAGTACCTAAAACCATAATGCTGAACTAGTCTTTTTTTAAAAACATGTTCCCTTTTTATACTTAGCACCACTGAAACAAGCATTTGGTCCTGCAAAGAATACAAGGGACAAACAGACCAAAATACCAGCTGACTAAGTGTTAGCCACTGAGCTTCAGATCATTCTGGTCAGCTCTCCATCTACTTCACCAGTCTTTCCTAACCTACAAGTGCTTTCCAGATGTGTTGGAATGCAACACCCATCATACCTGGAGGACACTGGCCTGAAGAAGTTTGCATTAAACATTCCCTGGGTACACACAGAGTGATTTGTAGCCAGGCATATTGCACATGCTCTGTTTTTCTCTTTCTCCTCCTTCAATGTGCTGCTCTCCTCCCCTGCTTAGGATAAAACCAGTGTTCTTCACGCCAGCTAAAAGCAGCACCATACACACAGAAGAAGATCAGTCCTACGATGGGCCAAGTACCAGCAGTGGCCACTCGGGTCCATCCCTGGGCAGCAGCTCCTTAGCTAGTTATGACCCCAGGAAGCCTCCTGTGAAGAGTAAGTGAAGCAGAGGCATGAAGCCCACTTCAGTTTATTTCTGTTCATCTCTCTCCTTTCTTCCGGCAAGGAACCTAAGACAGTTTACATAATCCTGCTCTCCTCCACCTCACAACAACCCTGTGAAGTCGTTTACACTGAGAATCTGTGACTGGACCAAAGTCACCCAAGCAAGCTTCATGGCTTAGTGGGAACTGGAGTCCAGATCCACTGAGCCTTCGTCCAGCACTTAAGCCATCATGCCAGCCTAGATGCATTCCCCAGTTGTAGCACCAGGCTTGAAGCTGCCTCTGCCAGCGGCAGGGTGGCATGGCAGTGGTCAGTGGTGAAGCAGTGCCAAGAGCACCTTGACAAAGAGTGGGGAGAAATACTGGTCATCCTAGCTGTGGCTTTTAAGTTGTAGGTGACCTTCCCTAAATGAGGGCCTGCTGCCGAAGGGGATGCCTGGAGAATGCACGCCGTTCGTACTTGTGAATGGGAGGCCTGGCTGGCTCAGCAACGTGCTGTGTGGATCCTGAACGTGTGCTCCTTTGTGTGTAGCTCTGCGATTGTCTCCTGCGGCCACCATGGGCTCCCTAGGGCAGCCTTTGCCAACTTGGTGCTGGGGGATGCCGGGAACTGCAGACCAACACGCCAGGAGCCTGCCGAGGTGACGAAGGCAGTCCTCAGGCAAATCTTTCGTACAGAGCAAGAGGACTCTCAAGGAGGAGGAGGCAGAGGTTTCTCCTGCCTGCTTGCTGGAGGAGGAGGCAAGCGAATTGCCCCCTTGGTCACTAATTAAAATTAAATTTGGGTTTGCCAGAGGCCTTAGGGGCTTATGAGGATCCAAGGCCATATGTGTCGGGTGAAAGAAGTCCTCAGCCCCAAAGATCAAATGCCTTCCTAGATCTCTCAGACTGCTAAGTAGAAGTAACTCACTGTGGGAGATTTTTCCCCTGTAATCATAGGGACCACAAGCTTTCTCCCTCAAATGTGATTTCAGATACTTTTCATTCCACAGCGCTACCATGTGTGGCTTGGTCTGTCATGGGTCATGAGCAAGTGTGTTCCTACACAGCATGGCTTGACTTTCCCACCTTTTCTCTTTCTGTTTCAGAAATTGCACCTATGATGGCAAAGACTATTAAAGCATTCAAAAACAGATTTTCACGGAGATAAAGGCACCCATGAGTGAGCAAGCAAGGGATTCATCTCTCCTCTCTGATGGAAGCAGTGCTTGGGGAAAATGGGGAGGGGTTGGGGCGGTGAAGAATCCTCTGAACTCAAGACCAACAGCACAGTATTGTTCAAATCTGCCCTCCAGTTTATTCCTCTGCTCATACAACCTGGTCTGTCTGCCCAGTGTTTTAAAAATGTGAAATATCAGCTCTTGCTGAGATGAGAAGGTGCATAGACTGCAGCTCTTTCTTCAGCCCCTTTCTCTCTCTCTCTTTCTCCCTCCAAATTCTGGAATGGAAAGAAATATACCTCCTTCCTTTACTTGCAGTGTTCTTTATTCAGGCCCCATGTAAGGATCCACATCCATTCTGTTGTCAAGTTTGGAGGAGTCTCTTTTTGCAGAAACGGTTACAAAGAAAGGCTTGGCTATGGTTCTGGCTGCTGCTTTTGTTTGGAATCCCAGGACCCAAGAACATGCCAGAGGCTTGCCGATCCTCCACTGGGTCATCTCTCAAGTGTCGCTTTCTCATCCGTCTGTTCTTAAATACCCCAGCTTTCAAACTTTCCTTTTGCTCTTAAAGTCTTTACGTCAGATAGACATCAATTTGGTCCTGCTACATATGGAAACTGGGACTTTCAGGTGGGAATCTAGTTTCTCCCTTCCATTCATTTGGCCAAAACAACCATTTACAAACACCTCCCACTTCTCAGTTTTAAATGCATAGGAAACAGCACAGAATTTGAAGGGTGGCTGAGGGACTCAGGTGGAGAGGGAAGTGTAACTGCACAAAGCTAAATTTTACATACTCATCTAAACTTTAAATTAATTTCTGTGACTGAAAGCTACATTTATTTTTTAAATGAATAGGAAAGTTTTGGGATCCTCCCCTAGTTAAAAACAAGAAGCTTTAGATTGAAGCCAACAATTCCACTTTCAGTTCTGGTTGGAAAGTATTTTCTGATTTTTAAAACAACAACTGGCACTTTAATTCCCCCATTCCCTACGAAGAACTTCAGGGGTGACATTAATCAGTTTTTCAGTCTCTTTTTGGTTCTCTTTACATCAAGCTTCTGGATGGAAGATGATGAAACCTAGAAGTCTTGGATGATGCTTGCTCTTGGAAGGAGCTCCGGTCCAAAGAGGCAGAATCCTTCTTGTTTTGCAACAGTGCCATCTGCAACTAAGCTGAGGTTTAAAGCAGCCTTTTGCCACAGGAAGAGGCCAAGGGACAGCATGCTGAAAGTCACCCCTGCCTCTTATCGACAGGGGAAGAGTTTGAGGAAACTACATTTCTTGGGCACTACTTGTTTTAGTGCTGGAAGGGATCCTCAGTGAAAAATGCTACTTATGCTGAAGGTGATGAAGGGGGCTGTGGGTATGTGTGGGGAAGGACAAAACTGGTTTTAGAAGGCTCAATGGTGTGTTTTTCTTGGTGCCAAGGCTGAATGACCTTTGACTAAGACAGCTTATGGAGGATTCTGACCTTTTCTGAAGATCGTGGAAGGGGAAAAGGAATTCTTCCAAGTGGCTTTTCAATGCCATCCTTATAAACTCTAGCCATTGGTAATAGTGACAGTAGCTGGAAAGGCCGTGCTACCTTTTAAAATAGAGAATTCCTCAGTACATGGGACTGGAGGGGACCTGGAAGTGTGTGCCATGCAGGGTGTGAAAACCCTCTTGATGTTCTTTGACTGATCTAATAAACAATGTCCCTTGAAGATCCAACTCTTTTTATATACATATAAGAATTTTAATTGATGGTGTTTGAAAATGGGGCTCTTGGTCTTTTTCACGTTGTTTGAAGTTGATGATAAAGTCCCCAGAAGCTTAATGACATCGTGTAGCATTTCAAGGTGTGTTGTGTATTGGATTTTTAAAAAATCATGCTTTTGCTGTATTTAATTTTACTGTATTGATTTAGTTAATTATATAGTACTCTTCTGCCAACTGTTGTACTTAGTGTATTTTCTCCTTTTATACTGGGGATAAGTTGACCAGGAGGGGTGGGGGGGTAAGGAAGGGTGGGTAGAGAAAAGGAAGACTTCTCAGCCACTGAAGCAAAAGCATTGCATGTATCCATGGCTAAGTGTGGATACTGGCCTGGCCCTGCAAAATGTCCCCTGTGTTTTCCACAAGTAGAAAGCAAATTTCAGCTAGTTTCCCTACTTTTCACAGCCAGGAAAACACCTGAGGAATCCCATACATGAAACAGCCGCCTGGCTGCGGCCTCTTCCAGCCAGCATTGTGACATCCTTGTGCTGTACTAGCCATGGGGTAGGTCAGAGAGAGGCTCTGTAGCACTGTCTTTTTCCGGTACCATGATACCACCGTCGGGCTAAAGCAGCTGTTAGGTGGAAGCAGCGTAACCACAAGCTTGCGTGCCTGAGGAGCAGGCATCTAGATGGGTAGGCTGCTCTTGCCATATTGGTTGAGAGCAATGCCTGGGCATTGCCCACTGCTTTGTTGGTACTGCTGTCAGCTATATTCTACCACTGAATTGGGTGGTTTTCGCTGAGAATTCCCCCATCTGTCAGTATTTTGTATTAGTCTGGTGGTTTCTTCCAGTGAAAGCTACAGTACCAATACTGTAACTTCTAACTTCATGATTCTGGAATACAAGTTCCCAATGGAAAAAGGAGTTATAATGGGGAAAAGGATGTTACTCATCCATCTCTCATTTGGAGGGAGAACTTTCTTTTTCTTTCTTTCTTTCTTATTAAGCCGGATGTTAAATCAATTGGCTTGAAGGCATCTCTCAGCTCTTTTTTAAACAGATGGGCAGAAAACAGAATCACCTGTAAAGTACTTTTGCTTATGATTCTTGTTTGGGCTCCCCATACATTTTAAACTGGGCACAGTTTTCAATACTACACTACATGCAAACAAACCAAACGGAGGAGCCCTCCCTAGCCTTTTTTTTTGTGTGTGCGTGTGCATACCACAAGTAATGCTGAATTGTGTCTGTCTTTTGGTCCCCCTAAAATGTAAATAACAATTTTCTATTTTACTTTCTTTTGTGGTAACTATATGAGATGAATATTTTAACTAGATAAGTTATATATGAAAGGAAGAAAATTGTGTCTCAATAAAAGCCAAACACTGGACTTGGCTTGTGTGTATTCTTTGTGTGTCTTTTGTTTAACTCTTGGTTTCCAAAATTACTAGTTATTTGGAAGGTACATTTATATATTCTGCTTTCTTTTAAGGCAGAAATTCCCAGACTGTCCAGTAAGCTGTGTTAATGTATCGTGAAAAATTGGGTGATGAAACTAAATAACCATGTGTGAGGAATCTGGTAAAAGGGGTGAAAAGCTAATGCATTTTCTCAGCTTGTCCTTGCAGATTTTGTTCTGCCAACTCTGCACTGACAACAAATCAAACTGATGTGCGCTAGTGGTGAACTTACCTTTTTAAAATGGGTTGGGATTTGCATATTTTAAAAATTGGGAAATTTACAGAGCATTTGGGCCTCTACTCTGAAATTTGCACAAATTTAGGCAATGTGCAGAATGTACTAGAAATTAGTTCTTGTCTCCAACGTTTTGCAAATATTTTGAGCAATTTTGTAGAAGATGAAAACAAAACCCTAATCTGACTATCTTTTGGTTATTTAAATGGCTGTTAAGCTCAAATGAAATGAGGTTTTGGGTGTTGCCCATCCCTCAGACCAGGAGAAATACACAAAGGAAGTCAAGGGTTTTGTGAGTCAATACACATTCACAAAGGGAGGTTTCTTGTTACAGGTCTCTGCTCTGGCCTAGCTTCCTCCGGGTCAATTTTGCTTGGGCAAATGCAATTCTGCCATGCCTCTTCCTTGAGCTTGACTTAGTGATCCCACCATGGTGCAGTAGAATTATGGGAGAGAAGGCTGCCTGTTGTGTATCTGTTAGCAAGCCTATTGAAACTTAAAGGCACCTCTTTTGGCGTTGCAAGCTGCAGGTGCTTCATTTCACCTCAACACCATGGAGTGGGGACTGAATTGTAAAGTGTTGCTCTGTCAGGTTTCTGATCCAGATCCATCACCCACCTTCTGCAATTGGCTGCTTTCCCATGGTGACAAAGAGAAACCTCCACAGCCAGAATGGAAGAGAGGAGGGGGTGGGCCAAGGAGAAAAGCTCTGCAGGCTGGATGGGAATCCCAATAGCTTCAAGTTTGGGGATCCCCATTCTGGCTCTACACGATGGCACAGAATCAGGTCTAGTGCAACCCACTGGCTATTCTAAGCCATACAGCACATGGCTGAGAGCCAGTGTGGTGTTGTGGTTAAGAGCATGGGACTGGGACTCAGAAGATCTGGGTTCTAGTCCCCGCTCAGCCATGGAGCCAACTGGGTGACTTTGGGCCAGTCACAGACTCTCAGCCCAACCTACCTCACAGGGTGGTTGTTGTGGGGATAAGATGGAGGAGGAAAATGATGTAAGCTGCCTTGAGCCCTTTGTAGGAAAAAGGCAGGATATAAATCAAAAAATAAAAAAAATCTGGGAGAGCGTCCTCTGAGATTTTGCATGTTCCTGCACAGGTATATGTCTGGTTTAGAGTTAGGCCAAAGCTTATGGGGTGCACATACCCAATTCCATATTGTTTTCTAAGTATTCAGGCTCTAATTGGCATTGGCGTGCCATGCTTAAGAGCGCCTGTGCTGAAGAAAAAGCGTTGGGCCCAATTCTAAGCCATTACACAGAGGCACTCTGCTGGAGGTGTGGATCTATCATTTAGTGTGGCCCATGAATACGGTTCACAGCTTCAATTCCTCATTTGTCTTTGGTGAGCATTATTGTTTATCCTAAAGAGAGTCCCCCATTTATGGAACTATGAGATAGGATCGTGGTTCAATGCTTATTCTGAGCAGTAGAGGCATATAGACATTAGATCCTTGGTTCAGTTGACTGAGCTCTGTTTCAAACTTTGGCAAAAATTAGGAAACCAGAAACTAATAACCAATTTCACCTTTGTAAAGGTGATTCTAACACATCTGGATCTTTCTAGTTAGCAAATCTTTAATAAGCAATATTTATTGTTCTTTCTAATGATGGAGACAAGATGGGAAGGATGCAAAAAGGCTATTCCCCCCCCCCCACTTTTTTTTTGCTGAGGGTCAAGCATCCCTGGGTCTCGTTGGACCAGCTTGCTTCATGCACCTTTAGAGGCAAGTTGGTTGAACCACCACTCCTTTCATCCCCAGCCAGCAGGGCTACCTCCTACTTGCTAGGGATGGTGGGAGCTGTTGTTGCAACAGAACAACACAGTTTTGGACTGTGCTACTCTTGCAATGGAAACCACTATGAGTGAACTGTTTGGGAGGAATGCTACACCGTACTTTTTCCATCATACAAGGGCTATTTTCTCTCAAAAAATAGAGCAGAAAGGAAGCTATGTCTATATGACTTCACCATGACACTGTGCTCCTTAATGGCAAAATGTACTCCTCTACAGGAAAAATATAGAAGAGAATTCGGGAGCCAGAATTTGGCTCGAGAACCTATGAAATGTGTCATGATATCACTAGTTTAGGTATTTTAGAAATAACTGTTTTTATTATTTTTTAAATTAAATTTACCTTGCAAATCTTTCCCAACACCATTTCTACAGTACTTCTTCTGTATCCAAGAATGCAGCTAGCTAGCTGAACTGATAGGACACAGGAAAGACTGCAATCTTAACTTTGTCCTGTTTTGTAAAATTATGACTAATAATGGGCAGGATTGATCTGACTGGAACAGGCAGTACATAAATGTGTTTGCTGGAGCAGAGTTTTGTGAATACCTTACCAAAAGAAAGTCAAACAAGTGGATCCTAGATCAAATCAAGACAGCTTTACCTAGAGGTAAACATGACAAATTTGAGGCTGTCATGCTTCAGACAAATAGTGAGAAGGCGAGACTCACTGGAGAAGACAATCATATTAGGGAAAGTTGAAGGCAGAAGACAAAAAGGAAGGCCAACTATGAGATGGATTCAGTCTATGGAGGACGCCACAGCCTTGAACTTGGAAGAGCTGAATGGGGCTGTCACAGGCAGAACATTTTGAAGGCTTTCATTCAAAGGTCGCCATAAATCAGAGGCAACATGATGGCATATAGCACACACAACTGTATTTCAGCATGCTCACAGTCATGGGCTTCATAGAAGTGGATGCTGATTCCATCCTCTCTCTCCTTCCCATCCTCTCTTTCACCCAGTTGTCCTCAGCCTGGTGAAGTCTGTACTTTCTAACCCAGAATTGCAAAACATTAAAAACTTAGAATTTAGTATTTTCTAACATAGTATCTAATCCCCTTCCCCACCCCAAACATGCAGAAATAGATCAGGTTCAGCTTTTATTTGGCATAGAGGCAATGATAAATGAGACCCCCCCCCACCTCCTCAATATCTGTCATGCAGAGCTATAAATTAAAGAAAGGCATGGGAAAAACAAATGGTAATGCTAAAGGACTGTCTTCTCCTGTATATACCTACCTGCCCATTAAGATCTGGGCAAGAGGTCCTTCTAAAAGAGCCATCCCTTGAGATGGTGAGAGGGATGGCAAACAGAGAAAGGGCCTCTTAGGTGGCTGCCCCCCAGATATGGAAAAGGCTGCCCAGAGAGATTTGCCTGGCGCCAACATTATTCTCTTTCTGGCGCCAGGCAAAAACATTTCTCTGTACCAGTCATTTTAACAACTGATTTTAAGTTATTTAATGTTAATGATGTATGTAGTTGTCCTTCTAACTCGCTATATTTATTATTTTATATGGCCACTATGATATTGTCACTGTTTTATTACGATGTTTCATATTATGCTTTTATTGTTTTTAAGAATTATGTATTGATTACTGTTTTAAGCCAGCTAGACATCCCTGTCAAGATAGACGGTCGCATACAAGCACAACAATAAATAAATACTAAATGGTATGCAGAGGGATTGGTTTTATTTCATGATTTCCTCAACTGCATTTGCATTCCACCCTGCCAGTGCTTCCTAACAGGATTGCCGCTGGCAGTACTTCCACATTCCATTTCGCTCCCACCTCAACTGTTGCTCGTCGCCCCCGCATCTCTGCGCCACACGCGGGGAGCGCCACGTTAATACCTTATGCCTCCGACGAAGCGGGCAGCACTCCATAAAACCCTTTGCCGCAATAAATGCTTGGCTCTTGGCGGTGCCACGCAATTCCTTGCTGCTTCGGCAGCCACCGGCTGCCCCTCTGAAAGCGACCGCCGCACAGGGGCTGGCTTCCGAGCCGCCACGCACAGCGGCGGGCACCGGCAGCGTCTCCCTCCTCCTCGTCATCCTCTTCCCGAGAGGGCCCGAGGACCGTTGCGCACGTGACGGGAACCAGCCCCTCAGAGGCCTCACGGCGCATGCGCCCGCTTTGTTGTCATCCGGGGCCTTCTGCGCCGGCCCAGCCGCGTGGAGTCGCGGGTGTGGCCCTCGCTGCGGCGGCGGCGGCGGCGGCGGAGGGGAGGTCCCTGCCATCCCGCCCCGCCTGAGCTCGGCCATGTCTCACGGGCACAGCCACGGCGGGGGCAGCTGTTGCCATGGCGACGCCCACGAAGAGCCTCCCGAGCGGCGCGGCCAGGCCTGGAGCCTTTACCTTCGCATCGACCTGGAGCGCCTGGAGTGCCTGAACGAGCGGAGGGAAGGCAGCGGGGCGCTCGTCTTCCGCGCCTGGGAGGACCGCGGGGACCGCCAGAAGGTCGGCTGTGCGCGGCTCTCGCACGTGTGTCTGCCCCGGCGGGGCGGGATGGGAAGGGAAGGGGTGGGAGGGCAGGCGCTCCCCCCTGGGTCCGGCCAGCGCCGAAGCCCGCGCGCGGTTTTGTGCATCGGTTGTTGCCGAGCCGTGCGTTTTCGTCTTGTCTGAACCCAGCTGCTCTAACTAGCCATGACTTGCAAAACAGCAGACAACCAACGCATGAAGAAAATGTATGGTTTGTTGTGGCCTGTTCTTGGTTCAGGCGATAGGAGAACTCATATTCCAACTCTACCTCACGTTTCAGTACCGTCCATGGTTCTGTGATGGATCACATTCGTCCCAAACTGAGCCCGTGAGTGCCAGTTATTTTGTCGTCTGAACCCTGGTCATTGATCCTGCTTGAAGGAAAAGCGGTTTTCACATAGGAAGTACTGTATAGCTAACTGGCAGTTCTAAATAAGATCCCTACTCTCAGCATACTTATTGTAAAAGAAAATTCTGATCAAAACAGATAGGGCTTTCCATGCTCAGGGGCTCTCCAGATGTTTTGCTGTGGTGGCTGGGAGTTAGGAGAATTGTAGCCCAACATTTCTGCAGGGCTGCAAGTTAGGGGAAGGCTGAAATTGGGTTTCGTTCAGAGAAAAGATATTTAGGACAGGAGTGCTAATGTGAACTACAGTTGTTTGCTATTCAGAATTGCAGCTGTGGGCCAAAAGTTCACACCCCTTCCAGGGATATTCTTGCTGTGAGCTTTAAACTTTTTTTTTTTTGCACATTTGCATTTTCTTTTTCCTGAGCCCCCGTGTTACAGACTATACCAACCCCCAAAGAGCTTTGTGACTCACAAATTAATTACGCCAGGATTTTCTATGAACTTAGGTTGGTAAAGCAGGTTGGAAAACACTTACATTTTTAAATAGAAAACTTTCCATTTTATATCTATATCTATCTATCTATATCCTGAGTAGTCATTCCTTCAGAATTGCAGTCACCTGGAAATCCTTCATAATGACAAGTGCTGGGTATAGGGAGAGAGAGTGCACGTGCATGTGCACCTGTGATAATTTAGCAAGGGCCAGGCTAGGCAGTCTAAAGAATGGATTTTAGTTGTGGTACAACAATATTCCAAGTACGATGTTCTATTTTTTACCATGGGTGAAAAACAGGTCTTTTCTGTGCTACATGGTGACAGAACTCTGGGAACAGGCTTGGTTTTATTGGCTTTTATTGACCAGAATAGCACAGCGTGAGTTAGGCAGCGTTAATGTCATGTGTAAGGACAGGAGGCATGACTCAGGTGCCGCTCATAAGGAAAGCTTCGCAGTCAACACCCTATGTTTGTACCAATGGACATATTTGAAATCCATAGCAATCTTTAAATTAAAGCAAGTTGGTCGGGATCCTGGAAAAAGAAGACTTTAGTTCTCTCCAGGTAGATGCATGCTTCTTCCCTTCTTTTCTCTCTTTCCTTTATTATTTCCTAGTTTAAAAACAGAACATATGACCATTTTCACAGTAGGCCAGGGAAACCCTTCCTTCTATTGCTGCCTTAATTCAAAAGCCTCACCACTTAAGCTAGTTTATTGATATCAAGTCCCCTCCTAAAATGAATTGTCGGGGAGTGGAACTTAGTTTCCTTTGCCTAAGTGAATGTAGGTTGTTTAGCTGGCGTGACCTGAACATCCCTGCAAATTCTATCATGTCAGTTTGTCTTGAGTTTCAAATGAAATTCCCCATTTTGTAGCTCATCCTGAAGAAATGTGCATGCTAACTGGTCTGCTTTGAGACTACACACAAATGTTTCCAGTATGGTTGTAGAGAGGGATATGTCACCCATTTCTTTGAAGCAAGAAAGGCATAGTCTGCCCCTACTGCTGATCAACATAAGCAGTGCATTGATTATGAAAGGTTAGGGTTAGTTACCACCATCTGGCCTAGTCATTTTGTGCATTGTCTGAGAGGGTCAGGCTGAGCTCCCTGTAGGTTTGCTTGTCTCCTAACGGTTGCTTAGTTCACACTCTGAGATCACAAAATTGGGATTGGGTAGATAAAGTAAAGGAATGATCCCTGCCTAGACTTATAGATTTAGATTTAAAGAACAAAAAAAAAAAGGAGATGTGAAAGAATACAGACTGCACTTCATATTTGGCCTTTGGTTAAGTCTTTATTTCAGTATCTAGGAACTCTTACAGTCTTCATCTAAGATAAAAGAGCATATTAAAGTAGATTAAAACACTATTTTGGTGCATTTTTCTGAAAGTTTGAGTATTTCCTAGTAAGAGAATTATCTGTGGGTGGATAATGGAAAGAGGAGAGGCGTGGCCATGGAAAGCAAGGACAGGCTTTCCTGCAGGTCTCTTAAGGCACAAAGCAGCAGCTGTGCCTCACAGACACTGCTCTTCAGCAGAATTGTGCTCTCCATAGCCATGTCTCTGCTCTCGTTACATTAGCCACTCCTGTGGGGGACAAGAAATGGTTTCCGTCAGCAGATTTGAAGGATGCCCCCTGGCTGGAGTGAATGAGCATTGCTTCCAGATGCCTGGGCAGGAAGGTACTCAAAGTGTGATAGAGGGATGCTCCTTTATTTCCTTTAGGAGGAACTGATGGTTAGAGTGTTGGACTGGGACTTAGGCGATCCAGGCTCTAGTCCCTGCTCAACTATGAAGCTCACTGGGTGGCTTTCTGGGAGTCACTGACACAGTTTAGCTTGCTTCCTGGGTTGCGGGGTGGGGATAAAAATGGGGGAAAGGGCCAGGTAAGCTGCATTGGGGGAAAGGGCCAGGTAAGCTGCACTGGGGGAAAAAGGTGGAATATTAGTGTAATGTTAAATATAACAAATGAACAGTGATATGGTAAGATCTGTGCATTTATTTGCAAGGCTTTCTTACAGTGCAAGTCAAGGCAAGATGGCCTTGCACGTTCTCAGAATTTTCTGTGCATTTGTGAAGTTTAGAAATCTGTTTTTAAAAATAAATTGTAAAACCATTAACAGAATACCATTAGACAGACCGGCTGAATGTGAAAACTCTTATATTTCTTTTTCCAGTTTGTAGAAAGTGATGATGATGAAGAGCTTTTGTTCAATATTCCGTAAGTACCTATTTTGTATGTGTATGTGTTTCACTGACATTTGGGACTGTCCATGTTTAGTTTTGGCTTCTTTTCTTTTGAAGTCTGTCTTGAACTACCAGAGCATTTGAGGAAAAACTTGTGAAAGTCAAGGTGTGGGCAGTACTTTTACAAGATGACTGCTTAAATTTATTTTTTCACCTCATTTTCAGCCAAGGTTGGCTCTCAGATTAGCTTACAATTAAAATATAAGGTACCTTATATTAGACTTGTTTAAAGGGTTTGTGGCATAGAAATGTTATAATAATAATAATAATAATAATAATAATAATAATAATAATTTCTTCCAGATGTCAGCAGTTAGTGTAGGCTCTTCCATTAAGAGAAAAGTCTAGAGAAAACTGAAGATGGATTGAGGGGCAATAACTAATAGTAATTAGCCCACAGAAGCAGCCCTTCTTATGATCTGCAGCATCTTCTGGTTCTAGAAAGAATGTTAAATTTGTGATGCGACTATTTGGAAATCCACTGACATACCTTTCCTTTTAGATTTACAGGCAATGTAAAATTAAAAGGGATAATTGTTATGGGAGAAGATGATGACACACATCCATCAGAAATGAGACTGTAAGTGACAGATCATTTGTGGTGACTTCTTGTGCAGTGAAAGCTGGTACTCAAGATAATCAGTTTCGTACTAAGATAAATATCTGTATAGTTCTTCATTCTTGCTTCAACTGTTAAGAATTATGCATCCAATATTAGATACTGAGTTAGCTTCCAGTGAATGGCTGAGCATCTACTGCTTAATTTGAAATCCTCAGTGTTGTTACAAGCCTGTAAAGGGAAGAATTAACTGACTTGAGTACAATTCAGGCTCTTCTCTATGTTTTTGGCCCCCTTTCCCCTCTTGGAGTTTCCAGGTCACTGTGTTATAGTGACAGCAGAAATCACAGTTTCCAAAACTTTCCTGCCAAGTTCCAGCCTCTAAACATAATCTGATGATCCACTGCCTTTCTTGTCCACTTCCTTTCTGCTGTTTAGGAATTATCCTTTCTGTCTTTAGGCCATCTATGCCCCTCAGTTCTACTTTTTCCTCAACCATGTCCTTTCTTCAGCTCCTCCTTTCTGGCAACCATTTTTCTTTGGGTCCTTGCATTTTGACTGTTGTCTATTTCTGCCTTCCCCAACTTGCTGGCTGGAGGATAATGGGAAAGCTGACCAACCAACTTTGTTCTACTTCTTTTAGCTATCTTGTCTCTTGACTAGCTTTCCTAGCATTCTGTTTTTCCTTCCCTAAGTACCACACAGCATCTCCTGAGTTTAAACTCTGTGAGGTCTCTTAACAGCCTATTCTGCATCTGTCTTCAGCCCTCGTCCATTAGCTTTCCTACATCCTTCAGTGCGCTCTCAGTCAGTTGCTAACCCTGTTATAGTGAATCCCAGCCAAATGGACCGCATTCTCTACCCTAACAGAAACCAGGTGGCCAGCTGCTGTGTCCCCCGAGACAATAGAACAATTACTGTTGTAATGGCTTTCTTGAATTCTTGCATTGAGCATTGGATTGCAGGAATTTGGTTTAATAGGTTGCCGTTCTGGCATCTCTGGTTGCTTGGGGATAGAGGCACCAAGAGCCATGGTGGTGATTGGAAATGTGACAGAAGAACTCTCAATTGCGTTTTTTATATGTATGCATGTGTATGTATATATGACACTACTGATACACAGACCCGGTTACCTAGGAAGCCATGAATTGTGGTTCAGTTTGTTTCTAATAGAAATAGTAGTTATCTCTTCTTAATAGTGCACTAGAGTATGCAATGTCCTAAACAAATGAGCGGTCACTTTCTTCTTCCTAGTTTTTGTCTTCTGATTTTCACTTTTCTGTTATTTTTGTTGCTACTTGTGCTAAGTCTCCCATATCAGAGCCAAATAAGTACAGCTACTGGGTACTGGAGGGGATGCATAAGCTGACATGAACTTTGTGCAGGTTGATTCTTGCCTTGCCTTTTTCCAGGTTTAAGAACATACCTCACATGTCCTTTGATAATGTTGCCAGAGAACCGGATCAGATGTTCAGCCTGAATCGTGATGTTACAGGAGAACTGGAATATCCAACGAAGTATGTCATTGTCTGTGCGGTCTTTGCTGAGGGGGTGGAGCAATTCTTGTCCTGAAATCTCTCAGCCACAAACTTCCCAATGTGTAACAGGTGCCTCTGAGGCTTCTCCCCAGTAGTTCTTCACATACCTTAACTAGCCTCCCCCAACTTTCCACAGTCATTGTCTGTGCTGGGAGGTGATGGGAAGTGTAGTCCAACACAGTTGGACTGACAGTTTCTCTCTCTGTCATTTGGGAAGGCAGGATTAAAAGAGAAAGACCATTGATAGCATTCCTTGGAGCATAGCAGATTAACTGGTTTAGCTTTCGACCATGTAGACTTGCCCTACATGGTGGTGGGTGGGGACAGGAGCAGCGGAGAGGAAGGGACGCTGGGCCAGAGAGGCCCTCTGAGGCTTATCAAGCTGCGCTCAGCCCTTGGCGATACCAACGGACACGGTGCCAGTGGTGTCATCCCTTGGCAGTGGCCCAGGCTGCCCGGGGACTCTCTTCCCTGGGGGCAGTTTTTAAATTATTTTTTAAATTTTGTCCCTGTGTGTATGTGGAGGGGTTTGTCTAGGAGAACTGGGCAAGTGAAGAGTAGTGCAGGACAGACAAGGTGGGGGAAGAAGGTAGCGCCTGCAAGGGGTACCCAATGTCAGGTCAGGAGATGGGCTTGGCAGGAATCACAGGTGTTACTGTCCACTGCAGCAGCTGTGACATGTTTCCCCTTCTCTGTCAGGAGAGGCAGGGATACACTTGCCCTCAGTGCAAGCTGGTGTCCTTCCTAGAGGAGGAGGTGAGCAGTCTGAGGGCCGAGAGAGCTCTCCAGGCCCCCCTGGGAACAGTCCCCCTCCAGACAGAAGGTTGAGGGAGGGGCCGTGGGAGGAACAGCCAGGGAGACATGGAGGCATGTCACCCACAGAAGGGTGGGGTGCACGGGGATTCCCTGCTGAGGGACACCGAGGTGCAATGTGCTGCCCTGACCTTGAGGTAAGGGAGGTCTGTTGCCTGCAGGGGTTACCAGCCACCTCTGGTGATCCATGTGGGGATGAATGGCACAGCCAGGCAGGGGGTGGGCAGGACCAGCAGGGACTTCGAGGCCTTGGGAAAGAAACTCAGGGACCTGAAGGCTCAAGTGGCCTTTTCCTCTATATTACCGGTCCGGGGATTTGGGCCAGCCAGGGAAAGGAGGGCTGCCAAGGTGAACAACTGGCTCAGGGTTTGGTGCCAGAAGTAACAAGCGGGGTCCCCCAGGGCTCTGTCCTGGGGCTGATCCTGTTTAATCTTTTCATTAATGACATGGAGGAAGGGGTGAACAGTCTGCTGATCAAATTCACAGACAACACTAAAACTGGAGCAGTGGCCACAACTGAGGAGCAGGCACTCCAGATCCAAAAGGATCTGGACAGAATATGGAAGTGGGCAGGAGACAACAGGATGGCGTTCAATGTGGACAAGTGGAAGCTTTTGCACTTGGGGCATAGGAATGGGTGTCATAAGTACAGGATAGGGGATAAGTGGCTGGAGAGCAGCACTTGTGAAAGGGACTTCAGGGTATTGGTTGACTGCAGGCTAAACATGAGTCGCAGTGTGATGTGGTGGTCAAGAGGGTGAACGCCACCCTTGGTTGCATTGCCAGAAGTGTGGCTTCTAGATCGAGAGAGGTATTGCTACCACTCTATATGACTCTGGTGTGCCTGCAACTGGAGTATTGTGCTCAGTTCTGGACCCTTCGTTACAGGAAGGATATAGCCAGTTTAGAGTCAGTGCAGCGTAGGGCCACAAGCATGGTGGCCAGATTGCAGGGAAAGCCGTATGAGACAAGACTGAGGGAACTGGGTCTTTTCAGCCTGGAGAAGAGGAGACTCAGAGGGGAAGTATATGTTGGCATCATATAGGTATGTGAGGGGGTGTCACACGGAGGTGGGTAGAGACCTGTTCTCCCCTGCAGAGGAAGGCAGGACGCGCTCCAACGGAGCAAAGCTCAGGGAACCAAGGTTTCGTTTGGATGCCAGGAAGCACTTCCTGACAGTTAGGACCCCAAGGGTGTGGAATGGGCTTCCATAGGAGGTGGTTGAGGCCCCATTGGTGAGGGTATTCAAGGATAGGCTGGATGTCCACATGGTGGGCATGCCATGAGCAGAGCTGGCTGGAGCCAGGGGTCAAACTAGATGGCCTTTGTCACATATAGAAAGTTGTTTGATTGCTGTTCCTATGCTCAGGCATTGAGTGGGAAATTCAACTAAGAAGAGAACCAGAAGCCATATAAATGAGATATACTACAAAGATGTATGACATATATTTTGCAGAAAGCAAAACAGTCTCTGAAAGTCATGAAGGGTACGGACACTGGAAAATCCACAAAGTCATGGATTTACTTGAGTGACTTTAACAGGTAGTATCTGATAAGGGGCTCATTTAAAAATGTACATTGAAATCATCGAGTAGTAGGTTCTCGGACAAGCATGTCAGCATTGCTGGCATGTATTTCCTGCTTTGTTTCTTGAGACAACAAAAGCCCACGCAATTACAAATTCAGTCAGAAAGACAAGGTATCAGCTTTGCCAGTTTCTGAGAGTGGCCCATTATTTGAGGCCCAAACAGCCCTGGTTTTCCATTCTTGTGTGATTAACTGATAGCCTTTACTGCTTCAGAGATGAGGATGTAATCTCTTGTGTGTAACTTTCATTTCAAATGCAGAAGGTCAAACTTTTTTTCTTCCAGAATTGCTCGCTTCTCAAACGTGCATCATCTCTCTATCCATTTCTCCAAGAACTTTGGTGCTGAGACAACAAAGATCTTTTATATAGGCCTGAGGGGAGAATGGACAGAAGTAAGTGTGGGGCCGAGGTGACAAATGGAAAGGAGGAATGTGCAGAGAAGGAGGGAGGGCCATACTGGTCTTCATACATTATTACATTTATGACTGATTGGACAGATTAAGTGCTGTACAGAAATCTAAAGTGTAATGGCCAAAATACAAATGGAAAAGAGAGGGATCAAGCAAAGTCAGGTACCAATTCTTAAAGTTATAAATAAAGTTATTTCTTTACAGTATTAAGTAGGTGGTCTTAGGAGAGGAGGAGCCAAATTACATGTAGTTTTGTTTGAGCTGAGCAGAGGTTCTTGGTATAGATTTGGACTGGATGCAAAACCAGTGTGACAAGGAATGGTGATCGTATACAATGTTCCTCGTCCCACTGAGTGTGTTTGCTAACGGCTATGGTGGCATAGTGGAAGTCTGGTGCAGTGGCTCATTCCCTGATGCCCACATCCATTACAATATGCACAGGGTCTACCTGTAACTGTTCCGTAAAGCCCCTTTTTGCATACCCCACTCTTATTGGTTCTTTCTAGTGTTATTTGATATGGTGATAGTCAGGAGATTCAGTCATTAAAGGTGCAATCCTTTAGACAGCAAAAAAGTCCTACAACTCCCAGCATTCCCTAGCTTGTATGGGAATGCTTGAAGTTGGACTTCTTTTTTGTATTATTATATTATTATTATTATTATTATTATTATTATCATTATTATTATTATTATTATTATTATTACATTTCTATGCCGCCCCTTTTGTCTAAAAACACATAAGATTGTACCCTAAAATGAGTGTGCCAGCTCTGCCACTACATTCATAAAAGTGACTAGCTCCCATACTTGCCTGACTGAGCCTCCCTCAGTAAGTTCTAGCACATGGAAACAGACCCAGTTCTCTTCCCTTTCATAAAGGGTTGCTGGCCTCACTGCCTGTTGGTGTTCTTATTCCTCACAGGTAATTTAGCAATTAATACTCGCAAATTGGAAATTGGAATGTTCCCTCAATTTCAAACCCGTTACCATTTTATATATCTACCATATAATCTGCGTGAAACTGGCCAGGTTCCTGTGTTCGGCTAGCTCAGCATCTGCTTTGGCTATTGGAAAGGATCAGAGTGCCCCAGTGGCTAAAGTAGGGAATTTTCAAGTGGGCAGTCTGGTTTGTTTTTCTCTGCCATTTATCATCATTGCCTTCCACCCCTAAATTTGCATTGCGATTTCAAAGCTGATGTGGCTCTCTCCCCCACAAGCTTAGTGCCCCGCCAAGCTAAACAGGCAGTGACTGGCATTGCAGTCATCCTCCCATTTTGACCTGTGTACCCCACAAGCCTGAATGGTTGCAGGCCATGCTCCTTTGGCTGGGTGGGCATGTCCCAAGAAGGGAGATCACTTAGCTATTAAAAGCTTGGGATTCCCATTCCCATGCTGCACGGGTTGCAGCTGATGGCCTTCATGGCCCTTCCAGCTCTACTGTTTTGTGATTCTACGGTAAGCACAACCCTCCTCAAGCAAGCACAAATTATCCAGAGTTGTTGTCTAACAGTGAATCATGGACAAAACGTACAGGGATGATGAAAAATGTTGATGTTAAATGGAAGGAGGATCAAATCACTGTTCCAGCTTTGAAAAACTTTTATAGTAGCATCTTACATTTTCTTCTTGTTTTTATGCAGCCTCATCGACATGAAGTGACTATCTGCAACTATGAAGCGGCAGCAAATCCAGCTGACCACAAAATTGATCAGATCAGACCACAGACACACTTCATTTCCTAACTGCAGCGCTCAAGCTGCAACAGGCCATTGGGCAGACTTAGGAGCATGTGAAATACTTGAGGCTCTGCCAAGCACTGTAGCTTTAATTCTTTTGTTGGGGGTGCTTTTTCTGGGAAAGCAGGGCACCCAATACTGGGCAGATAGGTAAAAATCAAACTATTGCTAAGGACAATCATGGCTTGAGAACATAAAAGTATCAAAGTAGTAAGTCTTGAGAATATTGGCCTCTGCCTACCTGCCCAGTCGTTATCTTAACTATCTAATAATCTGGTTGGAGCAGAAATATACTGAGCCAGTGAACTCCGTTTCTATTCCCGCTGCTGACATACATGAGATGAGGGGTTGTTGGCCGACTTGATGTGGGGCTGTTGCTTTTGAATGGAACTTACACAGGTTGATAAAGTATTGGTGTTCTGTGTGAGCTTTTGGCTGATTCCCAAGCATGTTAAAAGTGACTTATACAGGGCAGTAATGATTTGGCTGTGCACCAAAGCACTGCATGTCTTTCCATGAGCATCATTAAGTAGGTTTCTTGCTGACATCTAACAGCTTCCTCTGTGTGTCTAAACATGGGAGAACAAAAAACCTAGGTGTTTGTTTCTTCTTGGGACACCTTTCTGGCTGATGTGGCTTAATATTTTCTAATAAATGTGGCAAAGACTATGTCCGTGTCCCTTTTGTTGCAACATTTAGTAACTGGCCAAAGGTTGCTCCATTACGCTTCATTTCTGAATGGGGATTTGGACCTGGGTCTTGTCTTTTCAGCATTATTGGTTCTAGAAATGCCTTCTAGTCTCGGATGGATTACTTGTGATTGCTGATGAAGAAGCAGAACAGAATCGAGCAGCTGCTGCACTCAAGTTACCTCTGTAGCATAGGAGTAGCGAACCCCCTTTCATCTCTTCAGGGCTGGGATCTCTTGAGAAGCAATTTGCATACGAAGCAGCAGGTTGGAGCAGAGGCACAAGTGAGTAGAGCCACCTGTTTTCTTTCTTCCTGACAGCAGCCCAATGGAGGAAAGGAGAGACTGCTCTTGCCCAAAGTGTGTGCCCTTACCAGTGGTCGCTACACATGAGCGTGGGTGGTTGATTTAGCTGTTAGTATTTGTAGCAGTTTATTAATGTATCTTTTGGGAATGTGTATAATCCACTTCATAAAACTAGTTTGTTTATTTATTTATTTAGAATATTTTTATCCCATCCTATACAACCAATTGTCTCAGGATGGCTTAAAATATAAATATGAAATGGGTCCAGATAATCGGTTTCATCCAAGAGTGCTTGGAGTTGTCCCACCACCACCTGCTCCAACTCCTTGCCCAAGAACGGGATGTTGGCCACCAGTCTAGAATTGGCGGCCACCTCTGGGTCTAGGGACGCCTTCTTCAGGTCTGGTCCGATCACCACCTCCTTCAGAGGGGCAGGGACCCAGCCCTCCCTCAGCGAGGCATTGATGACCTCCTGGACCCAGGTCCCAATCCCGTGTTTGGCTCTGGCAAGTAGCCACAAAGGGCAAGGGTCAAATTAACAGGTGGTGGGGCATACCAGTCCAAGCACCTTGTCCACGTCATCAGGCCGCAACAACTGAAACTCATTCAACAGTGATGGACCAGATGGCGCTCTGGACACTTCCCATGGTGGAGTCCCAAGACCAAGCTTCTCACTTCCAGATCACCAGTCTTCCTGCCCTGTTTAAACTATTTAAAGTAGTGGCCATTGCCACACCTTAGGGCATGTCATGCTAATTTTGTGTCATATGCCATTAAGTCATTTTGACTTACAAGGACCCCATGAATTAAAACCCTCCCAAATGCACCGTCTACGACAGCTCTGCTCAGCTCTTCTAAGTTTAAGACTGTGGCTTTCTTTATGGATTCAATCCATCTCATAGCTAATTCTGTACTTTCTGAAAAAGTAGAGTACTAGCATGCTTCTGAGTTGCAAGTTCAGCAGTTTGGCAACAGAATTAACTAGGCTCAATCCTATATGCGTATGTCAGAATAGACCCTATTGAAATGAGCAGGTGTTTTTTCTGAGTAAATGTGCATTGGATTGTACTAAGTGCCATTTAGTGTGTTAAAAAGCAGTAAACCCTCTGTTGCCACCAGTATTCACTCAGCAGGCAGCTACAGCCATATGAAGTGCTCTGCCTATAGGGTAATGGTGTTTTGCATTCCAACCTCATATTTGTAGTGGTACATTTTTAAACATCTTAATCGTATACTTCAGGCTGATAAATGCCAGTGCTCATGAGGGAGGAAAAAAATAGGCATGCTTGTTTCATAACCACTCGCTCAGTAATGGTGGTGAGCAAGCCACTTCCATGGAACTTAGGCTTTGCCAAAAAGTTTTGGAACATTAACAGTAATTCTATTTTATATATTCTCACAAGGAAAGCTTGCTCTATGTTCAGAATGCCAAAATCCCGATGGGTAAAAATTAACCTGTGAACTTTGCACGTTTAACAGGTAGCTGGGAATACTCAGTTAATGGAGAACAAATGAAAAAGCAGGATACACTGCCAACTAATTAGTGCAAAAACAGCATCAGTGACATACGGAAGTTATGACTACTTATAGGAAGCGCCAGTATTACTATTAACAATAATGCTCACCTTACTGTTTACCATCATAAATTAGGAACTTAAACATCAAATGCTATTATAGCCATTGACGAATACCAACAGAACATCATCACCCCTATGAATAATATACATCATCAAGCTGAGATTGTTTACTATTTTCATGCCATTCGTCATGGCAATCGCCCTTTAAGTGGACAGAATAAAATAAATGGAATGACACAGCCTTTCCCCACTTGATGCCCTCCAGATATGTTAACGACAACATCCATAACCCACCCCAGGCAGCGGGGGCTAATGGGAGATGTAGTATCAACACATCAGGAAGGCACCGAGTTAGGGGAGGGCAGGCTCTGAAGAACAAGGCACCAATGAAGCTACCAAGATGGCCGCCCCCTCAGAGCCCCTGTTACCCTCTCTTCCGGGTTCCGTACCAGCTGGAGAGCAGCGTGTGACGTTACTTCCGGCAGACCCGCAGGTTGGGCGGGCCTTTCCAGCTCGCGCGGGCTGGCCGCGGCGGAAGTTCCGTAGCGCTCTGGCAAGCTCGAGCCTGAGTCCCTCAGTTGGAAGCCGGGTAGAAAGAGACAGACGGGAAGGAAGAGGTGAGGCGGGGGGGGAGGAGGAGGAGGAGAAAGGCAAGGAAAGAGCGGGGCGGTTGGAGCGCGCTCGCTTGTGTCGGCCCCACTCTCCAGGTGGGGGGTGGGTGTCTCCTCACCGAAGGCTAATTGGGCAGGGGCTTCTGAAGGGGGGCGGGTGGGCCAGGCTGCGCCTGAGGAGGGAGCGGGGGGGGGTTAGGAGGGGGCCCAGGCATGTGAGGTGAAGGGTCGGGGAGGGGGCTCGAAGAGGGCGGGGGCCGGAGGGAAGGCGGCTGTGAGGGTGGCCGGAGTGAGGGTGTGGCGTGGAAGTGGCACCTGCTGGGGGAGAAGGAAAGGGATACGGGCGACGGCGCTGGCTTCTTTCTTCAGGTAAGGGGAACGGTCTCTGCCAAGGCTGAGGCCATCAGGGTCGCAGGTCTGAGGCGATGTTGAGGGAATGACGGCAAGCGTGGCCCAGCTACAAAGAAGGACAGGGTTCTTGTCCTTCAGGAGAGGGGTTCCGGGCAGGATTACGCCTCCCTCCTCTGCACAAAAAGGTGCCACCTTTTAACTTATGTTTTAAGAACAACTGAGTGTCCCAACTGGCCTCCGCACATCATGGTTATTCTGTGAGGAGAGAATGGATATGGACTGGGAGATGTAGGCAGTATTGAGTAGAAGCTTGGAGGAGACCTAGGCGGGGGGAGATTGAACTGGGGAACAGTCCCTTCAGAAGGTCTAAGATTCCCGGGAACACAGGAGAAGATTATTGTGTTGTGCAGAAGAATAAAGAAGGGTGTATAGCACAATCAAATGAGTTGTCTGTTGAAGTTGTTGGAAGTGCATTTTTGGGAAAATCTAGAATGGTTCTGGATTAACTTCTACTCCATGTTGGAATAGCTTTTGATTGCAAGGTTGCAGGTCAAGATTGTAATATGTTTAACTATTTACATAATTTCGGCTCTCACTTTACTCACTTTTTACCATCTTCACTCTATAAGTTCCTAGCCTAATGGGCTTGCTTAGATTGGATCCAGTTACTCTCTCTTACTTTTTTTTCCAAAGAACAAAGATTGCTAACATTATTTTCTGTTAAACATATATTTATCCTACCTTTTCATTGTGTAATAATTCTTGGTTTGCAACTAACATAATGACAATGCGTAAAAATAACTTACGGCAGGAGTGGGAAAACATAAATGTAGGCAGATACAGTTAAAGAAACCAAACTACTGTACCCAAAGTTTCATTGAAACAAAGCAGCTTTCATTATAGCAGTATTAAGCAATCCCATATGCTTCAGTCAGCTTAGTGAATGCTAGAAATTATAGGAGTTGTAGCCTCCAGTATTTGGAGAGCACCAAAAATGTAGTAAAGGCCTAAAAAATGACACTCTAACTTTTGCCACCATTAATTCAAATTGATATCCGCATCAGTAAGAACTAGAAAAGGATCTTGGGATCTCAACTGTCAAAGCGGTACACATATTCTGCTAGGCTGCACTAGTAGTCATAGAGGTAATACACTGCCATAAATCCACGGATGTTATCCCTTGGTTGACATAAAGCCTAATCCTGAACATGTTTACTTGGAAGTTCCACTGAACGTACAAGTTAAGATTGCAGATTCACTTGTAGTTATGACTAAATGACACAAGTTGTAGTTTTGCTCAGTACTCTTCATTAGAGTACACACACCCCTTTCTTTTCCCATTACCTTGTGCTCAGTTATGCTGTTTCTACTTCTGTTTTTACCCATTAAAAAGAAGATGGCTGGAGAATGAGTAATTTTGAATCTCTGTGGCTTTGTACATAGCTAAGGAACTGATATCAGGAGAAACCTGTATTTTTGGATAAAGAGTTAAACAGTTGCTCCTTCATTCAAAAAAACAAACAAACACCAACTGATAGTATCCTTTGGTTATAGAGAGACTTTGTGTACTAACACACTGAAATTGCAGTTGGCTGGTTGAGCTGCCAGGAAAAAAATCCAAAATCTTTTATTCAGTCCTGCTAAATGTCATGAAGTAATTTAATGAGCAATCTTTCAGGTTCTTTGAAAGCTTGCTCACTTTCTACTTGGCAGCATTTTAGTTGGCCCTCAAAAAGAATCATGCTACTGTCCCTTTTGGGCTTGGTCATGTTTGGGAGCTGTTTGGGTTGTCTTTGTTTGTAATGTGCTTGACTTTAAAGTTCTGTCACTACTGAACAAGCTTTATTATTAATATTGCATGGCTTCCCTTTGTTTAATAGAGAATGAGCAGAGAAATCCTATTCCCAATTTGAACAGCTTGCTTCCCTCACCTTTCACTCAAGTATGGGCATGGAATGCTTATTTTTTCCAATGCATTTTACTCATTTATTCTCATAGAAGCATGCAAGACATAAGAAAATAGAACTGCTTTATTACAAGCTAACTTTAGCTCAGATTTCTGTTTCAGATTGTGGCTAGAAGGGATGCCTCCAGAACAGCCTTTCCCTAACCTGGTATCTTCCAGTTTGTTTACTGCAACTGCTGAGAATGTATGAATGTAAAAAATAATATGGCTAGCTGGGACCTGTCAAAAGTATCTGGAGAGCACAAGGTTGGGAAAGGCTGCTCTAGACGTTCAGACAGTGATGAGCTCTGTTCCCAACAAGAAGTGGATATTCTGCCTCTGAACATGGATGTTTCATCTAGCTGCCATGGCTAAGGGATGACTATTTGCCTAACTCTTTTTAAATGGCATCCTAAATCAGTGGCTAATGCTATTAGGGCATTAGTAGCAATGAATCTTATAGACTTAATTAAGAGTGGTATGTATGCTCTTCTGTGTTTTGAAATTACTGTTAATCAGCTTCATTCAAACAATGTTCTAGTACTATGAGATGAAAGAGATGTCCATTTTCTGCATTATCTTTATAATTTCATAAACCTCTATCATGACTTCCCCTAGTCAGAATTTTTAAATGAATGCCCCAGTTGCTTTACTTTTAGTTGATCATTTTGTATTCCACTTTCTCTAGCTTTTCCAGCTTTGTGATTTCCATTTTAAGTCTGAACACCCATATATATATATAGATGCAAGGGGAGGGAGGGAGAGAAAACACACACTAATTGTGGCTGTTGCAGCTTTTTATAACAACGTTATGATAATTTGCTATTCTTTCTTTTGGGATTTTGCCATCCTGCATAATGTAGCATTTTCAACAGCTATTTCAATTGTTTGCCATGATTCAAGAGAAGGTATAAATAAGTTAAAGAACATTGTCTCTAATTCAGAAGTGAGGGAGGCTAGTTTACTTCCCGCCATTGTGAAAATTATTTATTTTTACGTCTGTTTCCTGTTTTTTAGCTGATTAATGTATTCATAAAAGGGCCTGTCTGTATCTCATGTCTGTTATGTTCTTTAAGACCCCTTTGAGAACTTTGATCAAAAGATTCTGGTCAATGTTATTACTTTCTCTGGAAAATCATTCCATTCTTTCTAACAAAATTATGTCTCATAGGTGCATCTGAATGTTAGACACTCTCAGAAGTCCATTGAGACTTTTGCTTTGCAGTAGGCGTACACCTAATTCTTGTGTAGGATTGTGGCCTTTAACATCACATTGCATAGTTACTTCCTTCTTAATTTTTATATTACTTTCAAAATAATGGTCTGTAATAAGTTTGGTAGGTACTAATCCCATCAAGTCTGTAGCCAAGTTAGTAATGTGTGGAATGCAGTAGAAAATCCACATTTGTAACCTTGGTGGGAGGTTAAGGGCTGGATTGATGGGGCTACACAGGCTCAGCCTCTTCTCAGTAAGGACTAAGATGTAGGAAGTACCCATTCTGTGAACAAAGCATGACTGCTGCATATTATTACCTTTTACCTCTAGGGCAGAGACAGGTAACCTGATTTCTTCCAGTTGGTTTGCACTACAATTTCCATCAGCCCTAACCAAGATGCACAATGTTCAGGGATTATTGGAGCTGTCCAATATATTGGGGGTGGGGGTGGGGGGAGTACCAGATGGCCTTATACTGCTGTGATAGAGATAAAAGTCTTTGTGACTCCCATAGTGTTGTGGAAGTCCATACTAAGCACTACAGTTTTGTGTTTCAAAAGCCTAGACCTGTAAGTGCTATACATTCATACAAGTTGGCATACAGAGAAAACTGTCCTTTCTAAGAGTATTTTTATATGGTAGTGTGCCTTTTACATTTCCTCTGAGGCTAGGGAAAAAGGATGTGGGGCTTGCAACAACAGTATGGGAGCATAGGCTATAAACACGGGTTTTGTGGATGCGTATGCTAAGAAAAAAATTGTCAGTTCTCCTGGCTTCTAGAATTCTCATGCCAGCTTCTTTCATGATCTGTTCCTACCAATGTATCTCTGTTGTGGAGTTAAGCAGAACTCAGGCTCCCTTTGCAAATGTGAGGCTAGACATTTGATTTTTTTTTTCTTTTCTTTAAATGAAAACTGAGACCCTTGATGGTGTAACAGAGACCCTTAAATTGTTGGAGTCTATGCCAAACCTTTATGGGCAACAGAATACGTGCTTTCCCGACCTTCTAGTTATGTGATACTGTCCTCTTCTTTCTGACCTGGATCACATGACTTGACACACAGTGGGTACACTACAACCTGTTGTGGGTACATAGCCATGGTGGTTTGTCACATAATCCAAACCTAAACCACTTGGCACAGGGAAGCTTATTTTGCAGAAATAAGGCACCCTGACAACCTATAGCTTGTTTTAGGGGTAGTTCAACCAACAGTGGGTTGTCATGTTCCCTGAACCTGGGAAAGCAATCCTGCCATGGGTTGCAGGGATTGGTTAGCGAGCAGCTTTTCATTATCTCACCTGTGCAGCCATTAGTGACAGCCGCTACACCAAAGCCCTAGTGGTACCTTGGAGTGACCCTCACACATTGAAGAAAAAAAAATATGGATCCAGATAATCGCTTGGTTGTGTTGGGTTTTTTTATTATTATTATTATTACTACTACTTTTTTGATCCCATGTGAAAAGTCTTGCCTGGTCAATTTCATTGTATGTTTCAGCTGTCAAAGGGAACTGAGAAGTGAAGTGGTTAACTTAAGTGCGTGTTGACAGAGACAGAGTACATATAGGTAAATTTGCACAGAATTGCTAGGGATTGCCTAGCTGCCAATTGAAAAGCACTGGCAAAAGGAAGAAAGCCACAAAAGAAGATGTATCCAAAGGTGGCGAGGTCTCTCACTTAGCAAATAAATCTGACTTTTGAATGATAAGCAGACACTTCTTGGTGTTTTTTGCCTTTTCAGCACTTCCCCAAATCTCCAGCTACTTCAGGAAGAAAAGATATTAGACCCTCCCCGCTTTTAGGTGCCTCCTTTTCAGA
The DNA here is from genome assembly GCF_004798865.1 of Varanus komodoensis. Lineage (NCBI taxonomy): Eukaryota > Metazoa > Chordata > Lepidosauria > Squamata > Varanidae > Varanus > Varanus komodoensis. The sequence goes on from NW_025335440.1 coordinate 5,226,369, forward strand.
GCACTTACTGCTACAAATATTGCAGTTGCCTAAGGGTTCTCAGATATGCAGAGAAACGCGTGCACATTTATTGTCTGGGTGGGAAATGGTGGGGAAATTTGCACACCTGCAGTAAAGGAATAGTTAATCCAAGTGTGCATATTTTCCCTCCATTTATTTTCCAGCCATTGGGAAGTAATTTTCATGTATTGCTCTGCAAATTTTAAAACAGTAAGGTTAAAGAAAACCCTATATATTTCTCTGCATATTTTAGAACTATAAAGTAATTGCAGAAGTAAGTGCTCTGAAAAGTAGCTGTAAAGTGAAAGTAGTTAATATTTCCTTTTTCTGGAATAGTCACCAGCTTGGGAAGATGTTAAAAGGTGAAGGAGATTAAGAACTGTCAGATTAATGCTTAAAACTGAAAAGATCACATTTACAAGGAGGACTTTGTTCTCCCCACCTTTACAGGAACCTACTTTCCCTCTTTTTACTTATAGTTTTTATTTGACAGCTAGAGAATCTGACCTTGGCAACTGTGCACACAGCTGCCTGTATGGCATCTGGCTTTGCAGTCTTTTCCTGCTGCACTTCTTCACTCTTCTTAAGAGCAGAAACAGACAAGGTAATTGACCAGGCGAGGCTTCCCATATTGGATAGCTGTAAATGCACTCCTGCATACTTGCAAAAGACCAAAATAATCAATAATGATAATAAAATTAAGAACACAATTATTCCATTTTCTGGGTCTGAAAAAGCAATAAAAATATAACTCCATTTGTGTGTTTGTGAGTGTTTTAAGGCTCTAGGAAAAAAGGTGAATGAAAAGGGATAGAAATTGGAGCAGGGAGGGGTAGACAAGATAGGTTCAGCCATGAAGGTTATAGCGATACTGGCTAAATAATTGGTAGGGTGAACAAGCCATGGTGAACCCATTTGTCTGTTCAATGCACTGTGGGTTGTTCCATTCCCAGGGGACTTAACTGCGAATGTGTCCAGTGAGGGTAACTGTAGGCTGCCTGATGTCCTGACAGTATGGAAATGGCTTGATAATTACTTAGCCTTTGCAGTCATAGTCATGGCCAAATAAGTGGCCAATAACCATAGCCCTTCTTTTTCCTGCTGTTGGTTGCGTCAGTAGCAATGTTTCAGTGGTAACCGAGACACCACAGGCTCTTGAATCTTTGTGTGCTTGCATTGTTATCAGCAATTATATAAATAGCTTTGTCCTTTACTGATGCTACAAAAGTAGAGAAATGTTTGTTGTAACCTTTCAGACTGCATTATGCAGGAGGGAATTGCTGGGATGCAGTTCCCATGCCTAAAATGAACACATCTTATGTCTCAGTTGAGTATAAGCAAGTGATTCCCCCTGTGTCCTTCACATGGTACTTTCCAAGGTCTTAGGAAAGCTATTGCACAAGGGCCCTCATCATCTTAGCTGGCTGTTGACAGGCATGGGAGCAGGAGGGTGGGAGGCAGCACAGAGTTGGATGTCAACTGCAGAACTGGCATCCTGAAGGCTCCATAGCATATCGCTTGAGAAAAGGGGAAGTCTAGAAAGGCCAAAATATGTGGATGTCACCGAGTTTCATTTTAGAGAACTTGGGTGAGGGGAGCTTTCTAGTCATTGTGTGACCCAAGGCAAAAGGGTTATGGCCGAAGCAAAATGAAAATACTAGACTATTTTAGCTTGAAGCTTCTACTGCCAGTAGTTAAGGAGAGGTGTTTTAACCTTTTCAATAGCTGGGTGAAGAGAGCGGGACCAGTGGAAGAGAGCATAGCCTTTGCAAACCCCCAGGGGAGGCATTCTGCACCCTGCCCTAATTGGGTAAAGACTTGCCCAGGGAAGGTAAAGCCTGTTGAGAACAAATACCCATAGTGCTGCCATAAACTATATGAAGGGGATCAAAAGGCAGGCCATGAGCCTCCTGAGGTCACCACCAAGGGGTAGCAAGAATGCCACCATGTGATGTTTTCTCTTTTAAATCTGAATTTTAAAGAGTGTGGCTCCATGTGCTGCTGGGCTGCAGTTCCCCAGCCTGTATGTCAAATGACCGGGCATAATGGAAATTATAGTTCCACAACATTTAGAGGGTCACAGGTTCCCCATTCTCTTCTCTTTTGTTTTATTATTTTAAATTGTACACTGTCTTGCATATTTAGCAAAAAGGCAGCGCGGCAGTGCAGTAAATAATGAAAGTATCACAGATTGTAGATGGATGGTGTGATGCTTTCATCCATGATATTTGTAAGAACCCAACTGGAATTTTTGTAAATGGGAATAAGTTGGTCTGTCTGTGCTTCAGATGCCCATCTGTGCAGAGAAGTAACCTTGTGCTAGGGAAAAAAAGATGTTCTTTTTGCAAAGGCTGGTTCAGCATGTTAATCAATCCAGTGTTTTCAGCAGGGCATGAGCAAATGCCAGGCTATCTGATTTGACTGCTGCTGATAGCTAAATGCATGTTTGCAAAGCAGATTCAAAGGGATGGTGTGTGTGTGTGTGTGTGTGTGTGTGTGTGAAGGAGAGGGAGAGGGAGAGGGAGGGTGCATATCAGGTTTTTTTCATACTGCAAAGTAAAGGGCTCTACATAGAAGCCCTTTCCACTGAAAAGACTAGCATGGTTCAGGCAAGATAATATTTAGACTTCCCTCATCTAATCAGTAATCAAATAAAAGGGAAAGGTACCCAAGTAAAATAGGAGACAGAGTTATAACAAATGATAACAAATGCAGCAAACAAACAGGTGATTTTCAGCCCCTGAAGAAAATCATTTTCAAATAAACTCTCTCCACTGCCCCCTGGGACTCTATTTTTTCCCTTCTGTTTCCTATTTAGCCTGCTCGCCTTTTACAGAAAGTAACAACACATTTTGTAGACCATGGGTCCTCAAACTATGGCCCGCGGACCAGATCTGGCCCGCCGCACCCATTTGGACCTGCAGTGTGTGGACCCGCATGCCTGCTGCTGCCCACCTCACCCTGCACGCAGGGAGGCGGCGGTTTGCTTGCTTGGAGAAAACGATCTCCAAGCAAGCAAGCCGTTGCCTCGTGCGCCTGCCTTGTGGTGCTTGCCTGCCTCTGCCTCACCTCGCCGTGCGCACTGTCCCTGCCTCAGCATGTACACCCTCACGCACCACCCCCGCCCTGTCGCCAGCCAGTGCGCACTGCCGGCACCACCTTTTCGGCCCGCACCCAGCACTGGCACCGGCACCTTTCAACTGGCCCCTGGTGAAAAAGTTTGAGGACCCCTGTTGTAGACCTTTAAGGTGCCATAAGCTCAGATGCCCCACAACAGCTTCCGCAGCTAACCCTCTGGAATTTGGTCACCTGAGCAGTGGACTGACATGCTTCCAGGAGTTTGGGCTGGGAAAATGCTGGCTGCAGGATGCAATTCTCTTTCCCTCACAGCTGGTTGTTTGAGCCAGGAAGAATGGGAAGGCAGAACAAATGGTCAGCTATGTAGTCTGAGCAGTGCACTGCACGTGTGTGTGTGTATGTGAGGTGGGGGCGGGCAGGCGGGAGTCTGGGGGTGCAACATTAGGCACTATTATGGTCTCTGTTTAATTTGCAGTTGTATTTAATGTATGAACCCTGTATTTCAAATTAATAAATACGATAAATCAATAATAAACAGCTTGGGACCAGGACACCTAAAGGAACACCTTATCCCTATATGCCCTCCCGCCCCCTAAGATCGGCAACAGAGGCCCTCCTCTGGGAACCCTCTTTGAAAGAGGTTAGGAGACAGAGTACTCGGAGGAGGGCCTTCTCTGCAGTGGCGCCCCAGCTATGGAATGCGCTCCCTAGAGAGGTCCGCCTGGCGCCGTCATTATATGCTTTTCAGCGCCAGGTCAAGACCTTTTTATTTAACCAATATTTTAAAGTTAAATACATATACTATTAAAATTAATTCATTTTAACTATGTTATTTTATACTGTCATGGTATAGCCAATTTATTTATTTGTTTAGGATTGGTGGGTTTTAATGTTTGTTAACCACCCAGAGAGCCCTCTGGCTATTAGGGTGGTATATTAATGCAAATAATAATAATAAATAAATAAAACCGGATTAAAAATCTAGATTATTTTGGAGTATGCTCAGAGTCTTGGGGCAAGGGAAGCACAAGTAACTTCGGCTTCTTAGTGCTTAGCCCTTGTTTCTTTGCTCAGTACTTTTTCCCTCTTCCCTCCCCTCAAGCATAGCTTTTTAAACAGGAGTACTTGACATTTCTAAAGACTGCTAGGATCTTGTAAATTATTTGCATTCAAGATTCAGTCCAGATTGCTTTTAAGAACTACTTGCTCTGGCCGTTGTGTGTCTTTCCTAATGAGCCCAGTGCACTCCCCGCTTGCTTGGACCATCAGTTTCTGGTCAAAGGGACAAAGCCTTTTGTCCTGTCCTTAGGTTTTTGTAGCTGCAGCTAAACTGCAGTGTTTATTTCCACACAGTTTCTTTATGCAGTTTAATAGAGTTAAAATTGTACTGACCAAAGCTTTTACTTTTCCTATTAAGACAGCTTGAAATTTACTCATCCAAGGGCCTCGTTCATGCAGTAGGAATGAATCTATGCCCTGAAGATACATATTCCTGACATTTGAAGAGTGATATCTCATCCTCTGTCACATAGCAGCATCATAATGAAACCACCACATATATCAGTGTCATAAGCATGTGGAAAGCAGCATATAAAGCAGCCTTGAGTACCCTAACTTTTATTTTAGAAAGGAGAAAACTGACTTAACCATAGTTCTACAGAGGCGTTATACTCTTTTATCCATACTGTGTTTACCTTTAAACATCCATAAATACATAATTGGAAAATTGCTTGCTTGCTTGCTTGCTTGCTTGCTTGCTTGCTTGCTTGCTTGCTTATTTAGGGAACTTCTATGCCGCCCCATTCGCCGAAGCCTCAGGGCGGCTCACAAATATAAATAAATAACATCATATAAAACAATATAATTTAACAGTATAAATTAAGTCGCCCTGGTCAAAGAATAAAATAAATAAATAATATTAACAATTAAAATAACGTTTGAATAAAAAGGTCTTTGCCTGGCGCTGAAAAACAATGACAGCGCCAGGCGGACCTCTCTGGGGAGCGCATTCCATAGATTGGGCGCGAGAAAGCCCTCCTCCGAGTACTTACCCTCCTAATTTCCTTCACGGAGGGTTCCCGGAGAAGGGCCTCTCCCGCTGATCTCAAGGGGTGGGTGGGCGGGCGGGCGGGCATATAAAACTTAATAAAATGCTCTAGCTTCAGATGCCTGCCTGTCATCATTATATAAAACTGCACTGTCTAGCTGCATTGTTGGGCAGGCCAACAAGTGAAGTGTTGCAGTCTTTTATGTTAAACATGCAGTGAGAATAATTGTTTGTTTGTGTGTCTGTCTGTCTTTCTCCTGCAGGTGCGAGCTGCTGAAGCCTCTATTGGTGTATGTGTGGTAACAACATGTCTGTCCCCCTCCTTGCTGATGCCGTGACCATTTCAGGGGCAGAGCGGGAGACTGCAGCGGTAAGAGCGCTTACCATCTTGTTGCCTTACCATCTGTTGGGAACCAGGAAGATTAGCAGAATTAACTCGAACTCTCCCCCTCCTCTTGGCTGCTGCTAAACACAGGAGGGCTGTTCTCCCTGTATTTCAGTTTGAAAGAAAGGGAGTAGTGGCAGAAATTCTGTAGAGAGAAATGTAGGGGAGGGGGCAGGAACTGTCTTGTTGCTTTCCAGTAAACCACACAATGTTGTTTGTATGTAGGACCTGCACAAAAACAGCCCCGCTGCCTCTGGCAGGTAATTAGTACAATTGTCTCAAATTGCATTGGCTTCATTGCTGCTTCTCCTGTACTAACAAGGTAATCAATGACTAAAGCTTGCTTTCTCCCTCGGTGAGGTTTCTCTGGCTGCACCATCACACCCTGGTGGCTCTGCAGGAATGTCACTGAGGGCTTCAAAGCCCCTTTAATCCACGATCTCATTTCAGGCCCTTGGCTATATTCGCACCATCGGATGTACCCTGTAGTTTATTGTGTATCTGTATGTGTCTGTGTGATGGAGCAAGTCCCTTCCCTTCGCAAGGATTTAGATTCCACAAGGGAAACACAGGGTCTCTCTTGGTTACTGTTAGCTAATCCGAATCATTTTCCTCATGTTGGGTTTTGAAATCTTTTCTACTCAGTCCAAAGGACTAGTAGCCTTCCTTTTCAAAACATGAGAGTCCCGAGATACTTATGATGCTGAATTGTGCACTTTGAGTCATATTCGGTGTTTGTATGGCTATTTAACAGATATCTGATTTATTTTTGTCTCCCTGATTTGGATCAGCTGTATCTCAAATTTAGCAATGGGAACTCTTGCTCCTTTTCCTGGGATACTATGCAAATATGTACATGTGCTTAATATTTAATTGTAATTTTGGCTCAGCTTTTTAAAAATGGTGAATTGTAAGACAGTCAAAGTGGCATGGGAAAAAAATTAAGCCTGTGAAATAGTTCTGAGATTGCCAATAACTTTAGACAATTCTCTGTAGTGTATGTTGATTGAGGGTTAGGCAGAGGTGCCTATAGAATTTGGACAATTTTAACAAGGAATGGGTGGAAGAGAGAGTGGAAGGATGGTTGGGACTGATGAAAGATGAAACTAGGGCAGTAATAGGTTTTCTGGCATAATAATTTGGGCCATGAGGTCAGAAGTGGGTGGGAACAAGATAAACAAGTATCAGTCCCAGAGACTGCAATAATAAGGGCTAGAAACTTGCTTTGCATAAAAAGTGAACATCACATATTACTATATATCATGGTTACATGCACACTGCACCTCCAGATCTGCAACATGAACTAAGTAGTACCATTTTCTGTGTCTCATTGTTATTTCAGTTAGGCTACCTCTTCATGTAGCAGTTATATTCACTTACTCCTAACTAACTTCTCATGTACTTGGCACCATAAAGCATGTGAAACCTCCCTGAATCCCAAGGGTTCCATAACACAGAAACCCAGAGTACTGTTTGTTTTAATTCCAGCTTAGTTATAGCTCTGGCTTGGCTATTCTATGGGTCTCCCTTATTCCGTTTGTAGCTTATTTTAAAGCACAGAAGAACCCTTCTAAATTCTGAAATAACCATGTGCCAGTTCTTCCCCATTAAGCTTGTTCCTCCAGTTAGCCCTTTGCCAGTTAGCACTGTCTCCTGGAACATGCTTGGATGCTTTTCATCTACCAAGACATCTCTTCTCACTTGCCACTGTCCTGACCTTTGACTTGCCACCCAGAGGCCCTTGGGTCTGTCTAAGGATTTAGGATCTCCCTTCTGGATTGCTTGCTTTCCGTGGAGTTTGGGGGGAGAAGGGGGTTGCACAGCCCTTCCTGTGCAGTTTTGTTCCTTCTGGCTTCCTGAAATAAAAGTTAAGCATCTACAGCCCACCAACCTCTCCCTCCAGTGCCACATCTGTGGTGTCTCTTTCTACTTACCTCCATGTTTTCTTCTCCTCCTGCCCTTCCAGTCTCCTTCCTGGCCCTTTACTCTCACACTTCGGCTTGCTATGCTCCCTCCTCCCCTTTGCTTCCCCCTCTTCCCTGTGTCTTCTTTGACTGGCTACCCTCCTTATCTACACCAGCTCCCTGCTGAAGCCCATCCAGTGGTGGAGTGATGGTCTTCCATGATATTGGTTGGGGCCACCACCTGCCTAGTCATCCTGACTTAGCTGGCTGCAGCATGGGTGGAGGTGATGGGTCCAGGGATTCTTCACAGGTTCCTTTTCAAAAGTTCTTTGGGTAGTAATCAGGAGAGTGCCGATGGTGCTCTGGCGGGCAGGGAGCAGATGCAACTATTAGCTACCTGCCTCCTCTGTCATTTGCCTTGTAAACTGTTTGGAGCTGGAGAGGGAATCTCAGGGTAACTGATGGTGCGAACAGGCCAGGCTGCAACTGAGCATAGCACGGCTGGGTCAGGCACATGAGCACCGTCTGCTGAGAAGTATAGCATGGCCAAGCGGCTCTCCAGTGGAAGCATTCTAACCCAGAGCTGAATAGCTAATTTCTCTGAACTGCCTAACAAACAGGCTTGTTTTCCTCCAGGAAGATTGGGATTTGCATTTGCCGATAGAAATGGGGAGGCAAAGCACAACTGCTGTTCCTAGGTGGGTGTTGGTTCTTTTGCCTAGGATTACAGGTCAGGAAGTATGACTAAGGGAAGTATTTCTATGTGAAGCTTCTAAAAGCTGAATTTTATCCCATGGATAGGCTCCTTTTTCAACAGGATCTTTATCCTGGGTTACTTTCCAAAGTAAGGCTCCCAAACTCTGCAACTTGAACAAATGTTACAGCACGAATTCTTATTTGCATATCTTAATATATAATGTTTAGTGTTTGTATAATATATTTGCTGGGCGGGGGAGCAAGGAGTGTTGTAGGCTTTTCTGGAGATCACCCTGGGACACCTATTTGACATTGCGCCCTGGTCCTATAATTGTGTCAATTATATGCTTAGACTTCCCTTGAGGGGGGAAAGTTCTAGGGCTAGAACCAGGCAAGAGGGCAAGGCAGTTGTACCTGTTAGCTGTACAGGTGATAGCGTTGGCCCAGCAGTTGCTGTCTGGCACAGGAGTGGTGCTGGTGCCCTGTATAGGCTGAGACATTCTGGGCGAGGGAACTTCCTGTTCTTTTTGCATAATGCAAACAAACCTCAGGTTCTGTGTTTGACCTCTAGTTTCAGAAGCAGATGTGTTGGCAGCAATTTAACAAGATCTATTCCGGTTATTATTAATTTTTGGGCAGGCAGGTGTTGAGATTATTATCTGATTACAGTTGAAGCACAAACAGATTTGGTGACATACATACTCTTTGCTCTCAGTCTTTCTGTCTCACTTTAAGGGTCAGTTCTTCCTGCTTTCTCCCTTCTGCATTATCTGCTTTCATCTTTGTCATCTTCTCCCCCTCCCCCTCGCAACTAATTGACCTCACAGGATGCTTCCGGATGTGCTTTGCTAGCACTTTCTCACTTGTTGTGCTGGCTAATGTGCTTATTTTCTGCTCAATTTCACAGGTCATTTTTTTACATGGGCTTGGAGACTCAGGGTGAGTATTGGGTTGTAATTGGAGGGGGGAACCTTACTGTGTGGCCAAAGCTCTGCAGGTTACTGAGAAGTGGGGAGGGCAGGGGAAATCCTTCTTTACTGCAGGAGTCTGTACTAGGAACAGACCTGTGAACTTGCCTCTTGCTGGAAAATATTAGTGGTTTGCTACTCCAGCCAACTTGAGGAGAACAATATTTGCCAAGCAGGATTAGCATGAGAAAGTGCTGCAGGGGGCGGGGGGGGGGGGGGCCGCAGCTTTCTAGTCCAAAGCACAGAGCCACCTTCCACTGAGTCAGACCATCCAGCTCAGTTTCGATACAGTGAGCCTTTCAGTGCCCATGCTTGATGGGGATTATGGGAGTAGTAGTCCAGCACATCTGGAGGGCCCCAGCTTGGGGAAAACTGGTCCACACCAAGGCTTGGCAACTTGGTGCCCTCCACATGTTTTATAGGCCACTGATTCCATAATCCTTGACCATTGACCATCCTGGCTGGGTCTGATGGGAGTTGTTAGCATCTGGAGTGTACTCATTTGAGTATCCCCGGCCCACACTGAATAGTAGCACCTCTCCTAGATTTCTGGCATAGGCCCTTCCTAGCCCTGTCTGCGGGTGTTTGGGGTTGAACCTTTGTCCTTCTGCATGTAAAGTATACATTCTGCCACTGCACTGTGCCTCCGTTCTACCTACCCGCCCCCGGTCCTGTGTTGTCACCCTGATGCTTCTCCAGAATGAAACTGGACTCGCTGTCTCCATTGCCATTCTTTGCACTAGCTTGACCAGATAAGTCAGCCAAGTGACTTTTTAGGCAGCTGAGCATGGCTAGTAAGGAGGAATATCTCTGAAGAAGACTCCTTGTCCAGAATATGGGGGGCGCCTGTAACAGATCGGCTCTAAGGATCCTGCAATCTCTGCATTTGGGAATGGAAATAAATTTTGTGTGTGTCTGAATGAGAGACAGAAATACAGATACATATCTGGATGATTTCTCAGGGAAATTATGCATTTAAATTCTGCACCAATGTGAAGATAATACTAAGCTATATGATAGGATATTTGCTACTGAAATAGGATATAAGAGTTGCTTTGAGCCTTGAATCCAAATATGGGACACATGTGGCCTTCCAGGTTACTCCTTGTCCACAGTTGTACTGGCTGGGTCTACTGGGAGCTGAACTCCCAACAACGTCTGCAGGACCTCATATTCCCCACCCGTTTTAGGCAAAAAAGGGGGCAGTTTGGACCCTTGCCAATATACCTTTTTAACACAACAGCTTTTTTCTGGGGTTGGGGGGGGGGGCAGGTGGGGAAGGAAAAATGAGTCTTCTATCAGCCTTTTGTTTACATGCCATGCAGTGCAAGTTCTGATCTCTGTCTCTGCCTTCCCTGTTTCAGGCACAGCTGGGCTGAGGCACTTTCCTCCATCAGGCTCCCTTACGTGAAATACATCTGCCCTCATGCGTAAGTGCTGCCTTTGCCCTTCACCCAGTGGATTATGTGGCAGTACACAATAGGCACTACACTTTCTCAAGCAAAATATAAATACTGAAAAGCAGTGCCTTTGCAACCATCGCATCCTAAAGGCAGCAAAAGCCTGTAAAAATTACAAGCAGACGAAGGCAACAGAACCCAACAAAGTGTCAGCAGAAAGGAAAATGTCATAGCCTGACGCTGGTGAAACTGCAATGGTTGGCATCTGTCATAGCTCTTTGCAGAAGACATGCTAGGTTTGGGGTACTGCCACGTCGGCAAAGCTATTTGTGTGCCTCCGGTGGAGCACCAGAAGTGAGAAGATAAGATACCATTCAACACAGTTTCTTACTTCAAAGGCATGGGCACACTGTTCAAGAAAGAAGTGCCTGCATGGTAGGGGTGTGTGTGTGTGTGGGGGGGGGCAAGAGTGAGAGATCAGCCAGGTTTTTCCAAGCCAGAAATCAAGCCTCCCCACTGACTCACCAACTGTGTCCAGATGATACATCACTTATTTGTGACATCCTTCATCTTCTAATCTCATGTGATGGAAGGAGTCCAGAAGATCTTGCTAGCTAATGCTGTTCTGGAAAGCAGGATTCCCCCATGTACTCAACTCCTCACCCTCTCATAATGCTCAAAGTTTAGGCTGAATCAGCCAGTCAGAGGACTGAGAGCCAGAACTCAGAAGGTGGGATGTCTCATTTATTTACACATTCAAGACAGTTCAGCAAATTAGCCCACAATCTGGAGGCTCAGAAGCACGCTGTGGGGTGGATACACCTGAGGCATAATCTCTGCCAAGTGCTTTAAAGGAAGTTTATCAATAATTTTATCTGTGCTGTTGTGTCATACCCTAATTTTGCAGGGCTGCCTGCCTTAGCCTTCTATCCCCATCCGTAATGCCTACTAGCAGCTGCCAAGTAGCTCCCAGCTCAGCTGCAGCCCTCCAGTTGGGAACATCTCATTCCCCAGACCAGGCTATGGCCACTGCAAGAAGCCTGGTTCTTGCATGCTGGCCCCAGAGCTTGTAAGCAAGCACAGTGGAGGCTGATATACAGGGGATGGGCAGGCATGAGTTCCCTTTCTTCAGTAACCCCCTGAACTGGCTGATGGCAAAAGCATCTCCAGAAGAGCTTTGTAGTAACACTTGCCTTGTCCTTCTACTTCCTGGCTTGGATCCAGGTTCTGCCCCATGTAGAGAAGACCCATGGAAAGTAGTTGTCTGTTCCAGGCAGGAGTGAATCTGTATGCAGCTCCTTTCTTTATAAACAATGGCAACTGTTACTGCTCTGCTGTGAGCCCGCTAACCACCCTCCTCCACCTCCCTGGCCCCATCCTTCACCTTACCTTAGAGAGCACCCATGACTCTTCTTGCAGCCCCTTCTGAGGCAGCTTCTGTGCCCACTAAAGTGTCTCAGAGTGGTAATAGAGAGGAGCTCCCTAGTCTTGGGCCTGTCTTGGCAGGTGCAGAAGAGGCTGTCCATTTCTTGGGAACTCTTCCGCAAAAGCACTCAGCTCAGATGCATCTCATTCCCCACCTGTCCAGGTCCCAGGGTGGGCTGCTAGGCAACCACACCAAACACTGTCTGATCCAGGAGGGACTGTCTGCAGTTTTAGAAGGGAGGTGGGGGCAGATTGTGCCTATGGAAAGATTTTTGCCACTTGTTTCTTTGCACACCTGCCTTCCAGAGCAGTGGGTGTCTGAGGAGAGCTTCTGCATTAGCCAAACTTGGGTAATGCCGAAGGATAGGCTGTACATGAGTGCAGAATTAGTGCACAGCTGTCAAGAGTTGAAATCTAAGAGTCTCCATTTTCATTTAGAAGAAGGAGATGCTTCTCCTGATGCAGCAAGATGAGTCCAGGTTTGTTAGGTGCTTTTTGGTCCTGCTTAGATTATGATGGTCTGTGCTTCTCTTTCCTCTGCAGGCCCAGGATCCCTGTCACCCTCAACATGAAGATGGTCATGCCATCCTGGTTAGTATAAAATTGAATGGCTGACAGATGTGTTTCATTTCCTCCTGTGGCCCTGGGCTGTCTTCTGTTCTATGCACCTCCTTACTCTGCCCTGTCACCTACCATAATAAGGGAGGATATTTGTCTGGCAGTGCTTGAGCTCTGCAGGTGGGAAATCTGGACACCTGAAACTGGACGTGCATCTGAAGGAGGCCCTGCAGGAGCCCATTTTCAGTTTACTTGGTTTTCACAGTGCATTGATTTTGATGAATGTAAACATGCCTGCAAGTGAAGCCTATGGGACCATCTTCAGTCACTAAGTGGGACATAACTTGGCACTCATTGTATGTCAAAACTAACAGGTGGTGGGGTTGGCTAGGGGTCTGGGAAGGAAGTGGACAGATCCCTCCCTCACACTGCTGCAGGGGTATACCATGGCAGAGGCAGTGCCTGTGGTGCCTCACTCCATCTGAGTAGGCCCAATGAGGTGGTTTGCAAGCCTGGCAGCCCCTGCATCATTCGGCCTGGAAAAGGGCAGTGGTGCACAGGAGTGGGCGGACATGCTTATTTCCTGCCTGGCTTTTGCAGAAGAACTAGCTGGAAATGGTGGGAGTTGCCACCCAAAACATCTGGAGGAAACCAAGTTTTTACAAGGGTGTGCAGCAACTGGCTCTGGCTGCTTTTCTGGGCAGTCACATTCATTTGTGTTGTTAATTAAAATGCAGGGCACTAAGCTGCCTCTCTGCCAAGACCTGTCAAAGTGAATGCCTGTGTATCTGCTCCTGAGTCAGAGGTAGAAGCCTCCCCACCTTCATCTTAACAGTGTTAGTGGAGTATTCCTTTGGTCAGTTCTATGAATCTTTCAGACAACAGCACTTGGTCAGATGCCACCACTGCATAACAAGCCCTCCCTCTGCTTATTTGCCTGGTCCCAAGTGGGGAGATTGCTGGGGCTGACTTTTGACTTCCTCCCTTCCAGGTTTGATCTGATGGGCCTAAGTCCAGATGCACCTGAGGATGAAACTGGAATCAAAAAAGCAGCTGAGAATAGTAAGAGAAGCTTTTCTGGGACAGCTTGAAAATTGGCTTATATTTCTCTGAATCATAACTATAGCAGAAACATTTGGGTTTCTCTCTTGGAGTAATAAAGAGCACCTGCCCCTTCTTGTAGTCCTTGCTCAGAAATGTGACTTCCTAACTCTTGTGGGTAGTAAAACCAGTGAGATGGTTGGAGATTTTACATTCTGAATGCATGGAAACAAAATCTTCACTTCGACTGGCGTAGATGTTATTCCGTTCCCTGCAGATTCTGCTTTGCATAGCACGAGCCATTGTGAGGAACATGCAATCCCACTTTCTCCAAAGAGGATCTCTCCCTCCCCTTGCCAGAATTAACCATTGAGTTACTGCATTTGCAACCATGCAGGTCATAGTTCCTATGTAAAGCCAGGTTTGGGAGGGAATCTGATGATAGTTGCCAGAACTTGCATTGTGCACTTGTAACACAAAATCCAAGAGCTGCTTTCAGTCCAAAGGGATTCAGTTTTGGAGATACTCTCTGGGCCACGTGGCATTTGTGGGCAGAGCCGCAGATGAAGGGACAGGGCCAAGACTGCCCCCCTTCCCCAGTCAGCATATTTTCCCTGCAAGCTCTTATTGCCAGTCAGTCAGCCTTAAGAAACAATTTCAGCCTTTTGGAATGTGGGAGATACTGCAGATGAGCCAGGGAACCACCAAACAATTGTGCTGGTGAATGGCCATCTGGGAATCCTGAACAGCTGGTTTGTCTCTGGACGGAGGCGTGGCACCCCCACTTTATACGGCCAGGGCCTTAGTTCAGTGCTGCAGGCAGAAGGATTTCCCAGTTTTACCAGGAAATGCCAGCGTTGGAAAGCTGGGAGCATCTCTGTACAAAGCACTGCACATCAGCTGAGCTTCACCACCTGCCCTGTGGCCAGTGTTGATTAATGTTGCTAAGCAGAGGTGAAGCGGAGAGAATTTGCTCCATTGGGAAGGAGGCTCAGGAGGGAACTCTGCGCCCAGTGCCAGCCCTTGTTTTGCATACATCTTGCACTTCAGCTGCATCTGCCTTCATGGCACGTTCTGATGTGGAAGAAATAGCAGTCGTTTCTGGGTGCTGGAGGGAAGTGTCAGCCTGCTTTCTTTGGTGCATCAGAGACTGCAAATTGGCAAGCCCGTGACCTGGATGCTCACTTCAGTGGCTCTAACCTAGCTGCAGATTCCAGAGTGACAGCTGTGTTAATCCATCACAGTTAAACCTACGGCCTTTGGCAGCTTCAAGGCAAATGCCTCCTTTGTGGCATCAGCTTTGATGGCACAGAGCCAAGCTCATCAAATGCACAATTCCCACATGCTACTCGCCACAATGTGGTGTGCGACGTCCCAGCCTTTCCTCTTGATCTCTGCCATGCCTGGCTAAGCAGAGAAAAGAATTAAGCTCTTTTTGAAATGCAGTTTTTACGCAGAGTAAACTCTGCAAAATCTCTGTTAGTGAGCTGTTCTCAAGATTGGGTTGATGGCATAGCTTTCGGCACTGAGTGCAAGGCCTGTGATATTGTACCGCCATGAACTTACGCTGTCTCTTTCTTTCTGTCTCTGCATTCCAGTTAAAGCAGTAATTGAGCATGAAATAAAGAATGGAATCCCGGCCAACCGTATTATCCTGGGAGGCTTTTCACAGGTGAGTGGAGGGCAGGCAGCCGGAAGGGGCTTCCCTGTGTGTGTGGACAGCAGGGCTAGCAATAGAAGCAGAGCACAGGTGGGTTACCTGCAAAAATGGCTGTTCCCACCTCACTTTGAGGTGAGAAATGGAGATGTCCTGCTTCTTCGGGGGCCTTTGTTGGGGATGTGCACATTTTGTTTAAGGAGGTGCGCCACAGTCAGAGCCCAAAGTACTACATGAAGGAGCTGGCAGGGGATGTGGCATCCTGAATGTGTTTGATTTTCCCCTTTAAAACCAGTGACTAGCTCTTGTGGCTGTGCAGAATTGCTCACTCACTCTGGGGCAATGTCTTAAGATCGTGTAAGCCAGTGGCAGGCTGGGACGCAACAGGGCATCTGGAGTGGCTCTTCAGCCTGCTAGCAAATTATTCTGAGTGTCCTTCTCACAAGCAGTAACATTTGAAATGTGTGTATAAAATATTCAAGCAGTAGAATTGGGGCTCTTTATTTTTGCAGTTTGGCTCTTTACCAGGCAGTTAACTGGGATGAGGAGTGATGTTTGTGTGCTGTGTGTGCGGAGCATGGCCTCTGCTGGAGGATGCGTGTAGTGTGCATCTGCTGAGCATTTCGTAAAAGTGTTGTCTTCGGAGGACTGGCAAAGGCTGTGTCTTTGGGAGCACGCAGGGCATGCAGCAGACGTTTGTGTCCTCTTGAGTGCAAGCTCTGACCTCTTCTCTCTTCACGGTTGCACTCCAGGGTGGTGCGCTATCTCTCTACACGGCACTCACCTCCCCGTACCAGTTGGCTGGCATTGTGGCCCTCAGCTGCTGGCTCCCCCTGCACAAGAGCTTTCCTCAGGTATGGTGGTATTAGTCCTCTTTCTGAATTGCTGTTGTCCTCTGGGTGGAGCTGTGCCTGGGTGGCTGTCCAGCGAGGCTGTTCTGCCATAATAACCCCAACAGAGGTCATGTTTCTCAGAGTGCAAGGTCTTGCTCTTTCACTTCCCAGAATGCACAATTTGCTGCTGCTTATTATTTGGATAGGGGTGAACTGGCTTCATGGTCTGTTAGATTCCTGCAAGGCCCTCCACAGGAGACTGCCTTTGAAGGCTGTTCTGAAGCTGCAGGTCATGGAACATCCAGTGGCCAGATGGATAATGGGCCGCAGGTCTGGACATACAATGCCAAGTCTAGGCTGATTGCACTGCCTGCCTGGTTCAGCATGTTGGTTTTGACCCATAAGAATGCATGGGATTCAGGGCTGCAGTATCCACTGGAATTCCTCTACCAGCATGAACCATCCATCTGTTCTGTTCACCACTCTGAACGAGGCTTGGAAAGCAGCATAAAGGAGAGGGCTTCTTAGCTGTTGTCCCTTAGTCATGGAATGATCCCCCCAGGAAGAACCCCCCCCCATTGCCAGCACCAGTTTAAGGCCTCCTCCTCTTAGGTGATTGGCACTGGCTTGAATCAGGTCCTGGATCTTTCTTATGTTGAAAACTCTTTCGGCCTTTGGGTGTCCTTGGTGTGGTGGTGTCTGCCTGTGAATGGCTTTTGTAATGTGTTCCTACAGTTTTGACCTTTGTAAGCCACCCAGACCACTTTGGCAGTTGGGGGGGGCATAGAGATGTCATCACCGGACAGAAATGAAGAGGGTGTTGTGTTTATTGGCTTACTGTTGCAGGCAGCAACTAACAGCATGAACAAAGACACCCCTATCCTGCAGTGCCACGGAGAGATGGACCCCATGATCCCAGTGCGATTCGGCGCGCTCACGGCAGAGAAGCTGAAGGGTGTCGTGACCCCAAGCAGGGTGCAGTTCAGAACCTACCCAGGAGTGATGCACAGCTCTTGCCCACAGGTTAGTCGGTAGCTGCCAAGTGCCCGTCCTGGGCCACCTGGCCGAGTGGCGCTTCCCCCAGTTGAGGCCTGCTGCAGCTGGGCACGTGCTGGGAGACTGAGGTGGAGTGTCCTCTCTCTCATAAGTTCTCTGCGTTTCGAGAGCAGCCATGGTGTGGTGTGGAATACTGGACTGTGGACCTGGGAGGTCCAGGTTCTAGTCCCCACCTGGCCATGAAGCTCACCAGATGGCTTTGGATCAGCCGCAGACTCTCAGCCCAGCCTACTTCACAGGGTGGTGGTTGTGAGGATAAATAGGAGGCATGTAAGCCTCCATGGGTTCCCCACAAGAAGGAAAAGGGCAGGTTGCATGTGGTGGTGGTGGTGGTGGGCAATGTGGACCTCAGGCATCCCTGCCCAGGAACAGCCTTTCTGCAGGCTTTACTACCACAGAAATTTGGCCACAGGCAACTGAAAAATGGGGCTGTTTTCTTTTCAAACAAGGAAATGTATCCTATTTGTAAACAGAATTATATTCCTGTAAGCTACCCCTGGACATGATTTTTCCTGAGAACAAACAGTGGACTCTCCACATGCCTTTTTTTCCAAGGAAAATTGTAGGGGCTTTCCGCCCATTTTGGCAGTGCAGAGGGTGCAGCCCCCCAGGAGGAGGAAATTAGTTCCTGGATCAGCCAAGTTGCGCATCCTGCTCTACACCCTACTTTTAGAAATGTTGTTGTTCCTGTTGGCTCACTCCTGTTGTTCCTAGCCTTGTTCCTGTTGGCTCACTCTTCAGAGGTTGGGCTGATAGCAGCCAGAAGCAGGAGGCATTCTTTGTCATGGCCCCTTCTTATTCCGTATTCTCTGCCATGACTCCCGAATCATACCATGTGCTCTGCAGCTTGTTAAGATCACAGTTCACACCTGTCACCCTCCAGTGGCTGATTTGCTAGTTGTATTTGCAGGGTTTTAAAGTCAGCTTGCAATGTTCAAGGATAGGCTGGACGTCCACATGGTGGGCATGTCGTGAGCGGAGCCAGCTGGTGCCAGAGGTCAGACTAGATGGCCCGGGAGACCCCTTCTGACTCGCTCTGTTTTCTATGTTTCTATGCAGCTGCAGTTCATTGTTTTAAGTAGATTATGTGGTGGGTTTAAAAAACCAAACACTGAATAATCCCAAAGAGGTAGCAGTGTTAGTCTGTACTAGGAAAAACAGCAGTGTGTCCTTTTGGCACCTTAAAAGGTCAGCAAATACATCACCAACATCAACCTTTTGTCAGATGCATCTGAGAGCAGGCTACAGTCTGTCACAGCTGATGCCAAAGTTTTTGTCTGTCCTTATTCACCTGTCTTTAAAGTACCATGAAATGTTGCTGTTAATTGTTTTTTTCTGCACAGCATATGTAGAAGGAAAATGGACCAGGTTGTTTTTCTGGACTCATGAGCTGCTGAGTTCTTAATTACGTATTTTTTTGGATCTTTGTTCCCCTTAAATAACTTTTCTCACCCTCCTTGGGACATGGAGAAGTTTGCAATTCCTGAGCCCATTTATGGGGTTGCCATGGGCCAGTGCTTTGGGTCTGTTCTCTGTCCTGGAGACTGGGTAGGCCTTCTTGCCTTGGCCTCTGGGTGTAAATGACACTCCTCCTCTTGCATTCTGCGCAGGAGATGATGGCTGTGAAAGAATTCATCGAGACGCTTCTGCCCAGGATTTAAAGCAGAGCTGCTTAAGACTGTTGCCGGGAGAGGAGACAAGTGGCCACCACCTACGATCGTTAACCTGTCAGCTGCAGACGGAAGCCATGGCAACCCTCCTTCACTCCCTCCGGCTTCCTTTCTCTGGCCTCCCCCTTCCTCCTGCACCGACCCCTCGTGTGCCAAGTGAGGGGTGCCCCTCTTTCCTGTAGGGGGAGTGAAGGTACGCAGCAGTTTTAAGGTACAGCTGAGATGCCAGCGTGGCCGCCTCCTTGCCGATTAGTATTTTGGCCACCTGATTTCAGTCTTTCCCTGCCCTCCCTTTTCTCCCAACCCCCGAACACACGCACCCTCACTGTGGCACTGAACTGGGTGACAGCCATAGGTTTAGATCAAAGGTATTACGAGATGGTGTTCTGTGCTGTTACAGTATTTTATGGGAGTGCCTGTGAGGTCCCTGATTGATTGGCTATCCATGCATCATCCCCCTGGAGCAGCCTTACTGGCACAGGCAGGGTCGAGGCTCCCTTCCATGCCGCTGATGTTCCACTTTCTCTACACCGGGGAAGCAGGAAGAAACAGCTTCTGCCCACAAGATAATCGTTCCACAGCGTTCTGTACCTTGCGTGCTCCTCCCATATCCCCTCGGCATTGTCGGCTGCTGTCGCCATTCAGCGCGTGCTCAGCCCTCCCAACATGCAGGAGTTGGTTGGGTCACAGATGTGGCAGAGGGGCAGCCTGCCTCACCAGGAATTCTTCACTGTTGTATATTTTTTAAAAACTCCTTTTGTTCCTTTTGCTATCATCTCTGCTTGTGTGTCCTCCATGTACCAGTCTGTCTGACTCTATCACTATGCAGACATGGCAGAGTTCAAGGGAGTGGGGACAGCAGCCTCCTGTTCATTGCAGGGGTCACCGAAGCACCCGTGCTGAGGGCCAGTGGCTCCTCTTGCAGTGGAGACTGTGCCTCAGATGATGTGTGACTCATGGCCTAGAGGAGCCCGCTTGTGCTTCCCTTATCTCTGTGAAGCATCTGCAGCCTCCCAGAGAGCATCTCCTTATCTCTGTGAAGCATCTGCAGCCTCCCAGAGAGCATCTCCTTGTCTGGTAGTGGAACCTGCTGAACCCTGCGCTCCCACCTAGCCCTGGCGGCTGGCGCTTTTTGAGGCAGCTCCCAGAATCTCTGCTTTGCCACATGGCCTCTCCCCTGCCCAGGGGCTGGGCTGGCATCGCCATTTCCAGCAGGGAGCTGTGCTGTTGATCAGCAAAGGTGGTCTTTACCCCCCCCCCCACGCCTTCCCTTCTAGTGAGCCCCCAGAAGGGGGGCAGGAAGTGTTTTCTAAAGTACCTTTCCTGCACCTTCTCTTTTCTTCTTTTGGTGAAGGACTAGTACAGCCTCCTGTTTTCTTCTAGCTTCTTGCTCCTTGTGTGGATCATGCTGCCTCACACCCTTCCCCTGCTCCCTCCGTCGTCCCTGTTGAGAAGTGGCGGCTGCAGCAGGAGTCCTGGGGCCATGGGGGAATAGAGTCCCCCCGCTACTCCCTGCTCTTCTTGTGAGACAGAGCAAGGCCCAGCAAAGGGCTGTGTCCATAGCCTGCCCTGGAATGGGCAGTCGTCCTTCCTGAGCCACAATATGTCCCACTGCTTATGGGGCTTTCAGCGGATCAAGATAGCCTGGCGGGGGCACGGCTCTACATCCTGCTGTCCTGTTCGCCCCTGAAGCGGCAATTGAGTCACTCTTGGGAAGAATGAGATGAGATTGAACTTGGCCTCCAATGCAGGGCTACTCATCATTGGCACAGGGAGAGGTTGCCAGCCACTTCCCAAGTTGGCAGCTGACGGCTGCTCCAGGCTGCTGGCACTTCCCAGCTTGGACCCCAGCCTGGGCGAGAGAGCTGGCTGGGTGCCAGAACTGCTTGCATTCACAAGCAGGAAGAGGCAGCTGTGCGGATCGCT
This sequence comes from Varanus komodoensis, assembly GCF_004798865.1. NCBI lineage: Eukaryota > Metazoa > Chordata > Lepidosauria > Squamata > Varanidae > Varanus > Varanus komodoensis. Next base: position 5,247,013 of record NW_025335440.1, read on the forward strand.
GGGCTGGAACGCTTAGTACGTCATCTGTGTCATCGTCAGAGAGGCAGAAAGCAGTAACCTTTTTGCAATCTGATGTGACAGGATCTGCTTAAACAGCAAAACTGCCTCTTGCTTGCCACTTGGGGGGTTCCCTTGCCCCCTTTCTGCTTTACACTTGGCCATGCCAGTGGGCGAACAAAGTGGACCTGGTCTTGCTTGTGCAGGGAATAAAATCCTGCGGTGGTTTGGCGAATGGTACCACTTGATGGCTGCAAGATGTACATGCGCCTTTTCTGAAGGGTTCCCTACATTTAGATAAAAATCCCTGCAAGTAAAATTGAACAGCTGACCAAAGAGGTCCTAGCCCAAGCTTCCCCAAATGCTGCTTTTCTACAGGAGCAAGGGAGGGGAAGGGTCTTCCATAGGGACTGCTGAGAGATGCAGCATTGTAATCATATATGCAGCTGTAAGTGGCACGGCCCACTTGGACCTTCTTGCTGTGTTCAGCTGTGTCTGTCTAGGCCTGGCCTGTGGCCTCTTTTCTGCAAAGTGAGTGCGGGCAGGCATATATGGGAGACCAGTGTCCTCCTGTGGCTCGCTGCAGCCTTTCCCCTCTTCCATTCATGAGTTGGGTGGTTCTGCATATTGGCTGGACCGAGAAGTGCTCAGATTGCTGCCGCTGCCGGCTCCATTTTGTTTGGCTCCTTCTCAAAGCAGTTGCCACAGTGGCCTGCAAGTCATGGGTATCTCTGTAGGGAATGTATTGAAAATAGGGAAGTCCAAGGAAGTTGGTGGCTGCTTTATTCCTGCCCATGACTCTGGCTTCTCTCTCCCCTCCCTTCCTCGCCTCCCCTTTTGTCTTTCCCATCCATCATTTTTACGTTTGGGTTCAGCTGAGTTTAAAATAAACACAACCATCAGCGCCTCACCGTGTTTCTTCAGCATCGTCTCAAGACATGCCTGTTTCCCCTGCAGTTAAGTGTGTGCAGCGCCTTTTTCACTCTTGGGAAGGATCCGTGTGGGGAGTTGCTGTTCCTCTGGAAAGAGCTTTGGAAAGAGGGACTTGCCTAAGGCAGCCTACCCAAGAAGTGACATTCGGCACCTGGAATTTGGAAAGTGAGTTTCCCAAGCTAGACCCAAAGAGTCCGTGACGTAGAAAGTGTAAATATTCATTCGGTGTTTCTAGCATAACATAATCTGTGTGGGGTGGCTTACCAGATTGCTGCTCACATGCTTTTTCTCTGTGGTCTTCCATCTCTTGAGATCATGCAGCACTAACAGCACCAGCAGAACCCCTGCAGGTGTGCATCACCTTAGCACTGCTCTCTTGAAGAGGTATGGTTCTGAGATAAGAGCATAAGAAAAGCCCTGCTGGCTCAGACCAGAAATCTGTCTAGTCCAGCACTTTGTGCTCACAGTGGCAAGCCAGCCACCCACAGAATCTTTCCAGGAGGATGGGTGCAAGACCTCAGTAACTGGTGCATGCAGGCACCCCCTCTGGTGAAGGAAGGGGGCACATAGCCCACAAGGCTAAGCAGCCACCAATAGCCTCCCCGCTCATGAATCTGTCCATCCTCCTTTTAAAACCCCCCACTCTGGTGGCCATCGCCACTTCCTGTGGCAGCAATTCCATAGTTCAACTATGCACTGTGTGAAGTACTTCCTTTTATCTGTGGTAAACTTGCCACCATTCAGCTTCACTGGATGACCCCAGGGTCAAGTATTATGGGAGGAGAAAAATTCTTCCTTCCCTACTTTGTCCACACTATGCATTATTTTAAAAACCTCTATCATGTCTCCCCTAAGCTAAACAGTTCCAGTTGTTGTAGCAACTTCTCACAGGGGAGCCGCTCCACTCTCTGGATCATTTTTCTTGCTCTTCTCAGCACTTTTTCCTGCTCAGTGATGTCCTTTTTCCACTAAGGTGGCCATAACTGAACACAATATTCCAAGTGTAGTCATTCCAAAGATTTGTATAAGGGCAGAAAGATTTTGGCAGTATGGGGGAGGACAGGAAGACCTGGAGGAATGTTGTCCATGGGGTCGCGATGGGTCGGGCACGAATTTGCAACTAACAACATCAACAACTTCATATAGCTCTAGAGCTTCGATATTGCCCCAAGTGCCTGATCCTGCCTAATCTTGAAAGCGAAGTAGGGTTGGGGAGGGCTGAAAGCTGGATGGGCAGCAATGTTGTGAACCACCCAGAGAGCTTTCATTATAGGCAGTATAGAAATGTTAATGATTATTTTCTATTCTTCACAGCAGCTGGGCACTGGGCCAGCATTTTCATCAACCTGCCCACTGCTACCCCAAGTTCCATTTCTCGCTCAGTCCCTGCTAGCTTAGACTCCATCAGTTGATACCTGAAGTTGGGATTTGATGCCCATTCCCCCAGCTTGGTGAGATCCCTTTAGAGCTCCTTACAATCCCTTTTGGCGTTCAGTGCCCTTAAATAGTTTAGTGTCATCAGCAAACTTGGCCACTTCACTACTTACAGATGCATCTCATTTTTGCTATGGCCAGGCCTGTATGTTTTGATACACTCGCACAACATTTTAACATGCATTTGTCATTTCTCTTTTAATATATGCTCAAAACTGAAGTTCATTCATCCTCAAATGAAAAAGCATTTTAATGCAAATTTTAAACCTGGTCTTAAAAGACACACCCAACACTGCTTCAATGGTGTCGATGTGGTCTCACCCATTCCATCATGCTAGGAACATACCGCATCATGTACATTCACCACAAAGTGCTATTACTGCCACTAGGCTGCACACACATGCACTGTTAGAGAAAATCCCTCGCAAGTCCACACATACCTCATAGTGGAGGGGCAGGCACTGAAAGTACCCTATGCTTAAAAACAAACTTTCCGAGCTCCGTGTGCCTACGGTGCAAAGGTCTGCAAGGCTGGCTAATAAATTTGGATCCTGCATTTCCCACTTCCTGAGAGTTTCCTATGGGCAGGAGGTCTTCTGGAGGCTGTTTTAGAAGTTCACCACCTGGGCCCTCTGGACCAAGTATGGGATTTCAGGTGGTGGCCTTGAGCTACTGGCGTCAGCCCACTGGCCCAAGCGCAGACTCCGAGTAATGGAGCAGTGGGCGCAAAATGGAGCAGTGGTTTTTTTAAAATTAAAGACCAGAAAGAATCCAATCTTCCTCTCAAGAAGAAACTGCAACATAAGCACTGTCTAGTCAAGGTCCAGAATTAGGCAGGCTTCTGCCCCAAAGTGCTTGCTGGTCAGGCAGGTACAGCTTTCCCCTGAACCCAGTGGCTTCCCACTCCCTGATGCATTCATGCTGCGACAGTAATGCAGGCCTGCCTGCAAGCAAGGGAAGCAACCCTGTCAGCCCTGCTGTGCTGAGATTGTCTTTCTACAGCATGGTGGTCAGAATTCTGGCACTAATCAAAGGCTTGCGAACAGTTTGGGCAGGTAACAGCAGAGCAGGGGGGGGGGGGTCATTGCAGCAAGCCAATCCTGGCTCTGCATCTGTTGGCCTGTTTTCTACAGGACTAAGTATAGAAAGTAATTTTACTAAGTGAGAGGTGAGCAGTCACATTGCCCTGAAGCAGTGAGTTGGCGTGCAGCCATCTGGGACTACAACAGCTTGAGCTTCCACTGCTGTTAATCAAGTGGGTGGCTGATGTCTGTAGCACCAAAACACAGCATCAGCCTTAATCCTCACTGATAAACCTGGAGCTGACCTTTAGCCATGGGCTACTTTTACGGATTGGTTGGCTGGCTCTTTCCAGACTACCTGTGCCTCTTCCTCTCCTCTCCACCGACCTGGTAGGAAAATGCCCAGACAAGTTGCTCTAGTAATATGCAGTTGCAAGTATTTCCACCAATCTTTTTCACCAGGTGTATGGGTCCAGCCTAAAATGTTACAAGCTCAACTGACTTGGGCTGCCTCTTCCAGAGTGGATGAAATGCCTCCAAAAACACTGCCTTCCCACTGCTATTTTTCTCTGTCAGTGTCCATCACATCCTAAACAGCAGCACAGAAGAGCCCCAGCCTTCAGTTGCCTGTCTCCACCCCACACCTTTAAGAAGAACCAACCTCATGGGATTCTTGCATGAAGTTTCACCGTTTATAGCTTGTGCAGCTTAGAGATGGATGCACTTAATTCCCATTGCTATCTTATCATTTACATTAAAAAGCCTCCCAGGAATGAAACAACTGAGGAGCGGCTGACCAAGGCCCAGAAGGCCCTGGGTGCAGTTTTGTAACCCCATTAACATCCATGCCCTCTTTCTGGCAGCCGGGCCCTCAGGTTGCATCTCCCTGCCGTCCCAAGGCCTCAAGAGCCAGAGAACCGGCAGCAGAGGCCTGGTGCCTGGTGGTGGCAGTGGCTGGGAACGGCAGGAGCGGCACAGGGCATTCTGCCCAGGGACGCTTCTTGGTCCTCCCACTGGGTGGGTGGGTCTCGGCTCCATGTGCTTGACTTAGCTGGCCTGCAGACGTGTCTGAAGTGGGAGGCAGTGGGCTAAGGAGCATGAGGCAGGAGAGGCTTCCCCTTTCCCAGTGTCGCCTCTGTGGCCATCATGAAATGGGGAGAGGAGGAGGAAACAGAACGAGGAGGAATCGCCTTCCCTGAGTGCAAAGGGCACCAGTCCCTGGAGCTGCTCTGGTGCAAAAGCGTCCATCTTCCAGGGCTAGTTCTTGCTGAAGCCAGTGGGGTTCTGCAGCTGCCACCTCCACAAGTCCTCGCCTGAAAAGCCGGAGGGTGGACGTGTCATTCCGGGTGTGTTGGTGCAGGCGCCTGGCTGCCTTCCATGCAAACAGTGGCAGCAAGCAAGAGAGCTCTACTCCTGCCCCCTGGGAAAAGGGAGCAAGGATGAGGCGCATGCCAGGGAGGTTCTACTTACACATTTTGTCCAGGCCAAAGACAGCTTTCCAGCCTAGTTCTTGTGCAGCTAGGCCAGGGTTGGCATAGCAGGAGGCCACATCCCCTTCCCGGCGTGCACTGATCTTGTAGTTGATCTAGAGAAGAGAAAATCCACCTACTGAAAAGTCACAGGAAACTGACTGCGTGTAGCTTGGGCTTCAAAGGATGCCAAGGATACATACTAGAAGGCCAGACTTCCTCCACACCCCATTACCTCCTGCCACAACATCCTGGAGGGCACCAGACGGGAATGTTGACCAAGGTCACATCTAGTGTTCAGAGGGTTGGTCAGCTGGTGGCATCTTACCCTCCCAATTCCAGCAAGAATTAACGCTCGCCCCCAGCCCCGCCATGGCTGGTTTGTTTCTCTTACCTGCCTGCCAGATGCCTTCTCCATGGCTTTAACCATCTGCAGGACTGAGTAGCCAGTGCCAGTTCCAAGGTTGTAGATCTGCAAGGATGAAACCTTTGCTTAAGAAGTTGTCCCATTATTGTGCTTTCCTACACAGCCAGCAACAATCCAAGGGGGGGGGGGGATTTGAAGGCTAGCCCTTCCCCTTTCCCCTGACCAATCACTTGCTGTTTTCCCAACATTTGTGCACTTTCCCTCTGATAAGACCACCAGGAAGCCTTTGCTGAGACAGTAATTGGCAGGGAGGGGTTTAACCTACAGGATGCTGTTATTTGCCTCCCTCCTTCCACCTTAAGTCCTCCAAGAGTTGTGCTGAAATTTAGCCCCCTAGCCTTAGGCTGGACCAGGCAGTGTGTTCTTCCTACGCAGAGTACCTGTGTGACACAGAGGTGGGGAGCTAGATAGAAAGGATGGAGAGAATGAGGTCTGCTGAGCAGCCAAAAACTTGGGGGTGAACATTAAAGACTACGAGATGAGGACTTGCTTATCTGAAATACAAAAATCCTGAAACCCACAGAATTCTTATCAAGACCATGGGGATTACATTTGTCAGTTTGGCATTGTGGTGTTGCCCTTAAGAGTCCAAGCACTGCCTCTACTCTGTATGATCAGATATTAACTATATTGCCAATTTAACAGCCCACAAAATCACCCTGCCAGCTGCCACTTGCCCCAAATCTCTCTTGTGCCCATGGGGTGTCTGGAAAGGTAGAGCTGGTGAGGTGTGTACCCAGGGAGAACAGTCACCTGCCCTGTGCAAGTAACCAAAGTTTGGGATCAATGGGATTGACGCACTGCTGGACATACATTGTGGTTCTGTAGGAGCACAGAGTAATTGCAGAATTAATCTTTCAGTTAAGACAAGAAAAGAAAAATATTCCTAGCCTTGGGTGCTGGCAAAGGTGTGCTTGGAACCAATGTGGGTAGAATCTGCTGAAGTCTCAGAATCGGGAAAAGTTTTTCAGTGGTTCGAGGTGGAACTTCAGCACCCAACATAGCTCCTTGCAGCTTCTCCTTAGTTTAAAAAATAAACTGGTGCAACGGCTGTAGGATAAATGATGCAAAATAGAGCTTGCCAATGTTCCTAATATTCAGGGTCACAGAATCTAGGTTTTCTTAGCACAGGGTGTTGGCCAGCATGTGCAGGACCCAGCTTGCACTGAGCATGTCTCCTGTACAGGCCCCACTGAAGCAATTAGGAAGAGACTCCGGAATCTGCAAGAAGAACTGAAGCATGTGCAGAATTCTGCATGGCATGGAGAAAGCACAGCGGAGTCCTCCCATGAAATGGATGGGTGGGGGCCGGGGGAGAGTCAGGAAAGAGAAAAGGAAGTACTTCTGCACACAGCAGTTTGTGAACAATAACCATGGAATTCACTTCCCTCAGATACGGTGCTGGTCGCCAAGTTGGATGGCTGGACGAATTCATGAAGACAAAGGGGACTGGGCAAATTCTGGCGGCGGCGGCTAGCCATGGCTACCAGTCCTGCTGCCAGCATGCTACCTCGCTTCTGTTCACTAGCCACTGGGTAAATGGGGTGGCCGTTTGCGTACAGGCAGCCCTGTGTGTGGACAGAATGGTGGGCCCTGATGGACTCTCGCCTGGCTCTTCATAAGCCCGGATTTAGGCAAGGCTTGTGGTCAGCTGTAGGCTTCCCTACCTTACAGCCACAGTTCTCCTTGAGCTTCTTCAGTGCAGCAATGTGGCCCTTGGCAAGGTCTACCACGTGGATGTAATCCCGAACCCCTGCAAGAGAAGGCAGTCAGCCAGTGCCTGCGCCACGCTGCTGGGCTCCGGATCGCCACTCCCAGCATCCCCCTGGGACAGTCTGGACCACGGTATCACCAGCAGGAGAGCGTCAGAGGAAGCCAGTGTGGCGCAGTGGCTGAGAGCGCGGGGCTAGGACTCGGGAGATCTGGGCTCCACTCCCTGCTCAGCCATGGAGCTCACTGGGTGACTGGGCCACCCACAGACTCAGCTCAACCTACTGCACAGGGCTGTTGTTGCGAGGATGAGATTGAGAACCTCAGGAGGTGAATTACTGGACATGCACGTGCTAGGCATGTCATGAGCGGAGCTGGCTGGAGCTGGAGGGTCCGACTCGATGACCCAGGAGACCCCTTCTGACTCACTCCATTCCTATGCTTCTAAACACAGCCATTGTACCCAGCAGACTCTACCCATGCCTGCCCTTCCATGGGCATGCAGCTTACAGCCTGCTTGTCACTCTCCCTGGCTGTTCCTGAGGCCCCCAGTATGGCACCCATTGCTGAAAACTGCTGCTAAGATTAAGCAGCAAGCCCTTGTTTGAAAGAAACACCCCTTTTTATTTATTTATTTAGGAAGCTTCTATGCCGCCCCATTCGCCGAAGCCTCGGCGCGGTTCACATTAATAAATAATCACAATATAAAAACAATATAATTTGAGTCGACCTGGCCAAGGATATAAAATAAATAAATAATATTAACAATTAAATTAACAATTAAAATGAAGTTTAAATAAAAAGGTCTTCGCCTGGTGCCGAAAAACGAATAACGACAGCGCCAAGTGGACCTCTCTGGGGAGCGCATTCCATAGATTGGGCGCCACCGCAGAGAAAGCCCTCCTCTGGGTACTCACCCTCCTAATATCCTTCACGGAGGGTTCCTGGAGAAGGGCCTCTCCCGCAGATCTCAAGGGGTGGGCGGGCGGGCATATATGGACGTAAGTGCTCCTTCAGGTAACCAGGACCCAAGCCATTAAGGGCTTTATTGGTCATAACCAACACCTTGAATTGGGCCCAGCTTCAATGGGGAAGCTGACGGAGAACTGGAGTCATGTGAACGTAATGCCCAGTCCCCGTCAGCAGCCTGGCAGTTCTATTTTGAACCAATTGAAGTATCTGGACCATCTTCAAGGGCAGCCCCATGTAGAGCACATTACAGAAGTCAAGTCAGGAAGTCACCAACGTGTGTGTTACTGTCATCAGGCAGTCGTTCTCCAGGTAGGGACGCAGCTGATGGATCAGCCGAAGCTGAAAGAAAGCGCTCCTTGCCACTGCCGTCACCTGAGCTTCCAGTGAAAGCTCTGGGTCGAGGAGCACTCCCAAGATGCGGACCTTGTCCCTAAGAGGGAGTGCAACCCCATTCAGGACTAAGTTCAGGTCCCCTTCCCCGAAGCCTGATCAACCAACAGGACCTCCATCTTGTCTGGACTGAGCTTCAGTTTACTGGCCCTCATCCAGCCCATTACCTTGGCCAGGTACCGGTTCAGTACAGCCACTGCCTCACCTGGATTGGTAGAGAACGAGAGGTAGAGCTGGGTATCATCAGCGTACTGATGATTCCGCAGCCCACACCTCCTGATGACCTCTCCCAGTGGTTTCATGTAGATGTTAAATAGAAAGGAGACAAAATGGATCCCTGCGGTACTCCATGGCATAGCTGCCATGGCGCAGAGCCATAGTCCCCCAGCACCACCTTCTGGAATCAGCCATTGAGATAGGAGTGGAACCACTGCAAAGCAGTGCCTCCAACTCTCAGTCCCACAAGCCTATCCAGAAGGATACTATGGTTGATGGTATTGAAAGCCGCTGAGAGGTCCAGGAGAACCAACAGAGACACACTCCCCCTGTCTTTCTCCCTGCACAGGTCATCGTACAGGGCGACCAAGGCAGATTCAGTACCGTACCCGGGTCTGAAGCCGGACTGAAATGGGTCCAGATAATCAGTTTCATCCAAGAGTACTTGGAGTTGTCCCGCCACCACCCGCTCCCACACCTTGCCCAGAAACAGGATATTGGCCACTGGTCTATAATTAGTGGCCATCTCTGGATCCAGTGATGCCTTCTTCAGGACCGGTCGAACTACTGTCTCCTTTAAAGGGGCAGGTACCCGGCCCTCCCTCAGAGAGGCGTTGACCACTTCCAAGATCCAGGTCCCTATCCTGTGCTTGGCATTGTTAATTAGCCAAGATGGGCAAGGGTCCAATAGGCAAGTGGTGGGACGTACTCGTCCAAGCACCTTGTCCACATCATCAGGCCGCAGTAACTGAAATTCATCCATCAATTCTGGACCAGACGGCAACATTGGTATCTCCCCAGAAGCCTCTGAGTCACTAGTGGAGTCCAGCTTGTGACAAATCTGAGCAATTTTCTCCCTGAAATGCTTGGCAAAGTCGTCACAGCGGGCCTTCGAAGGTGGAACCAGATCTTTCTTAGGGCCAGGATGAACCAGGCCTTGTACCACCCGAAAAAGCTCTGACGGACGGCATTGTGAGGAGGCAATGGAAACGGAGGATAATTTCTTTTTTGCCGCCCTCACCGCCACAGCATAGGCCCGATAATGGGCTCTTAAGTGTGTTCGGTCAGATTCATCCCATGATTTCTACCACCTACGCTCTAGACGTCTCCCAGCCCACTTCCTCGCCTGCAATTCAGGTGTATACCAAGGGGAAGAGTGGGCTCTGCCCGGCGGGAGAGGACGCTTAGGAGCGATCGTGTCAATAGCCCTGGTCATTTCCCCATTCCATAGTTTGACCAGAGCTTCGACAGGAGCACCAGTCTTGTCAGCTGGAAACTCCCCCAGGTCCTTCAGGAATCCATCGGGATCCATCCGGCTCTGGGGGCGGACCCACACAATCGGGTCCACACCCTTACAGAGGGAAAGGCCGCTCTCGAGCACAAACCTCACGAGGAAGTGATCTGATTCCAATGCCCAGAGATGGGAAATTGCCTCCTCAAAGCCCTAAACATGCCTCCCTCCTGCTTTACATGCTCAGCTCCCCAGGCCAGTGGTTCAGGCAGATCTGAAGTAGTGACTTTGCAAGCTCAGATTAGTTTGGACAACTTACCGGTCCCATCTACTGTGTTATAGTCATTACCAAAGACGCTCAGGTACTCTCTTCGCCCCACAGCCACCTGGAGCAGACCAAGGAAGAAAAGAGGACAAAGACAGAGGAGCTTATAAGGAAATTTTAACTCACAGTGGAGCAGAAGGAACACCTGGGGGCTGGCTTTGTACCTGTGCAACGTAGGGCATCAGGTTGTTTGGGATCCCCTGGGGGTCTTCTCCTATTCTTCCTGACTTGTGAGCTCCAATGGGGTTGAAATATCGCAAGAGTACAGCGTTCCAGTCCTGGGAGAAGGCGTACAGAGAGAAGCATGAGCACATGTGGAGCCGAGCTCTGCCCAAAAGGCACTGGGTGTCCCTGGGTGTAATTCTGCTGCCTTACCGGTTCTGCCTTGCACAAGTCTTGGATCATTTCTTCAATGAAGTATTTGGATTTGCCATAAGGGTTGGTGCAGCCTCCCACCGGATGCTTCTCGTCAAGGGGGAGATAGGCAGGGTCTCCATAGACGGTGGCCGAACTGCTGAACACGATGTTCTTGACGTCATGCGCTTTCATGGTCTGCAGATGGCAGGAAGGCACAGATTAGCTCAGCTCTGGCCTAAGGCTGTTCGAGAATAGCTGCACGCACAGTGGAGCGCCCTGGCGGCGACTTCCCCGCTCGGCGTCGCCCACGAGCGACTGCAGGTGAACAAATGGCGGCCTTCCTGCACCTTACAATGCCCATCCTCCCTCGCCATGGACTGTGATCATGCTTGCCGGGGATGATGAAATTGCAGGCCAAGACATCTGCAGGTTTGGGGGAGGCAGTAAACACTGTGAAGTTGCCATTTCCAAAACCGCAGCTGCCTCTTGAGAAGGATCTGGTATCCCAGAGGTCTCTGCAGCCACGCAGAGGGGATGTGGGATGCCTTTGGGCTTGGAAGCAGCACCTCCAGTGCCAAGCACCCCCCAGGCCCCCATCCCGCTCAGGCAGAGCCACGAGACACCCTGCTCCACAGCCGTGTCTTCGCAGCTGAGATGCAGGATCTTCTTGGGGAAGGCCTTCAGGCAGTCCAAACAGGCTACCGTTCCTGTGTCAGCCCAAGGCAAAAGCAGAGGCAGTCGCCACAGCAGACGCTCCGCACGCCCTCAGGCTGCTCTCGATGCTTGTGCATCACGCGATGGGGCATTTTCTCCAGGGACGGAGTTACCGTGTGCACTTTGCCTGGCGCTGCTCACCTCCAACAGCCGGATGGTCCCTGTCAGGTTCACCTTGTAATATTCCAAAGGCATTTGGACGGACTCGCCAACAGCTTTGAGACCTGCGAAGTGCATCACAGCCGAGAAACGGTGCTGCCGGGAAGCAGACGGGCCAGCTTAAGAATGTTGTTGCCAATGATAACACCAAGCTAGAGTTCATATTTTCCATCTGTTTTTTACTTTACTTTA
>NW_025335440.1:5258660-5411039 GCF_004798865.1 Varanus komodoensis
ACTTTACCAGTTCTATACACCACAGCTCAAGGGCTTTTTGAACAGTTTACAATATAAAAACACAGTCACACAATGCAATACAATTAGCACTGTGCCACAGTCAGTAGAAAGCCGTATACAGGGGCTTTCATTCATTCATCAATTCCTCATACTTACCACCTCAATTACCAGACAAAAGTATTAATAACTCAATCCAAATAAATAGTACAATAAATTATTTTTACGTCACTATTTAAGACAAACAAAAGAATCAGAGTAGCTCCCCTTAACCCCAAACCCCAGGTGAATGTCAGCTCCCAGCTGACCACCTTCTCCCCTCAAACCAAGCTCATTCTTGAGGACAAATCGGCACAAAACATGCTGGGTTCCACAGCAGGTTTCAGGGGAAGGACCATTCCTGCCCTCCATTCAGACAACATCCTGCCGGGATGGCGATGCAAACGTGCAGCAGCACCAGGTGGCCCCAGCGCACAAAGCCCTTGCTGCTTGGAGAGGAGCCAGATGCTGACTTGGTGGAACCGCTATTGGGACTACGTGGCTTCCAGCTGGGACAGATGCCCAAGGGCTGCCCCACCTTTGGCTCTGGAACAAGACTGGCCCAGCCCAAAGGACAGCAAAACCAGCAGAAGGGGCATGCCACCGACACACAGAGACGCTGACGTGCACCAGCAGGCTATCTAAGCCCTCCCTGAGGACAGAAGCCTTGCGGGGAGGGTGTGTGGGTGCCTGAACCCTCCCCCTTCTCGGCCCAATGCGCTCCCTACCGCAGAGCCCAGGGCAGCTGGCATGGGAGGTCCAGGAGCACCTGGAGCAGTCCTGCAGGACTGGGGAGCGCCTCAGAGGGCTGAGCCTGCGGCAGGGCTGAGCCTGTGGCAGGGCAGGGCACCCACGCCCATCCCAACTGGCATGACAGAGAACGGAACGCACCCTGTAAGATTGGGCCCTCACCTTTCTGAAGAGCTCCTGCAGGCCTGCCTCATCGAGAACATCCAGTTCCTGGAAAGGGACCTCCTTGCCCACAATCTCCTCCACCCGCTGGATGCTCTCGGGCACCGTACCACCTCCTGGGGAGAGAAACCTTGCTCTGGACACCGAGTTGACAGGCTGCGAAGCCAACGTGCTGCTGCCCCTCAGGTCGAGGACTGATCCAGAGCACCCCATGCAGGAGTCCAATCAGCCCCACCTCTTATGACCTGCCACTGACTGCAGTCTGCATGTGGCACCTGAGCTCCCCCGCAAGCTACAGCTGCTCCCTGGATCTGGAATAAGAGATCTTTCTAAACGCATTCTTGCTGGGCAGAGCCTTGGCACTCTTCTTACCCCGGATGGCATTGTGGAAGTTGTCGATGACCACGGGGGCATAGCCTGCCTCCACCAGCTCCAGCACACAGTGGCTGCCGATGTAGCCGGCTCCCCCCGTCACGAGGATCTTCTCTGACATCGTTTCCCACCTGAACAGGGACAGAGAAGCCACATGAGTGAGATGCAGAACCTGTCGGATGAATCAACTTTGTACTGAATGTTGCATAGAACCGAGATTACCTTTGGCCCAGTACATGCTCACACCATGCTGGGAAACACAACATAACCCAGTATATTAATTTTCAGAGTTCTCACATCATAGCAGGGATGCCCATCTTAGCACTGGATATGCAAAGAACAAGCTCATTTGTAAGACAAGACAGCACAGAAGAACAGGCATCTGAGCAACAGTCTGCCTTTAAAGGCTTCCTTCAAACCTGGCACTGGTGTGCAGAGGGGAGGGGACCAAGAAGCTGGTCCAGGTTATGCAGAGCATGTGGCCGAAAGGACCACTCCCAAGATGGGCAATATGTGGCCCTTCCATTCTTTTGGCTTACAGCACCCATCAGTCCTTGCCAGCTTTAGGCTGAGGGGAACTGTAGGCTAAAACATCTCAATGCTGAGAGCAGAGGGGGCTGCCCGCTCCCTGAATGCTCCAGCTTTTATGAGGGGTCACCTTGGAAAACCATCGGTCAAGGGTCTGAAGGGCCATTGTGCGGAAGATGGTGGCCTCGGTTGGGTTGATTCAGGAGGCAGGACCAGAAGCAAGGTGTGGGGATTGTGGTTAAATCCCTAGAGAACCCCCACCCCCACCCCATTGTGAAAAACCAAAGCCAAAAGCACAGAGAGCAGTGGTCCATGAGTAAAAATTCCAAGAGCTGGTGACGTGGGTGAGGGATTGACAAGCGCTGGGCAATGCCTTCATTAGGTCCAACTAAAATGCTACAAAAGATCTGAAGTTCTGCAGGACTCTTGTCTAGTCCAGAGCTGTTCCACAGGCAGCCTTGAGCTGCGGCAGGAAGGAGGTCCTCGGTCTCAGAAATGCTGCAGTTGCCTCCTCATAGAGGGAGGGAGAAGCGCGATTAGATGGCCTCCAAGGACCCTTCCAACAGCCTCTTCTTCCAACCTGGTGTTCTCCCCCTATTGTGGGGGGTGGTGGGCATTGTGGTCTCACACATCCCAAGAGCTCCAGGTTGGGACAGGCTGAATTGGCCTTTACAGAGGTTCTGGGGGGGAGCCAAGAAGAGGCGGGCAGCCAATATTTCCCTTCCTTGCTGAGTTAAGCAGTGAGCCTGGTCCCAGCATTCTGGCTGCACTGACCTATAGTTGGTACTTTAACAACATTAAACACATATATTAGGTAACTCTAAAACTGATACAGAAAAGCTATGTGCAGGCTGTTGTTTTTTTGCTTTTTGGCATATGATTGGCAGAATCCTCATTAGAAGAAAAGTTTTTCTGTCTCCCACTTTCTGCAGCAGAGTCCAGCTGGGTTAATGTCTGTGGGTGTTGCGGGGTGGGGGGGCACAGAGTCCTCCTCCCTGCACCATCGCGGCCAGACTCGCAAGCAGAGCCCGCGTCCAAGCGCTTCTACCACCTTTGCTACTTCCAATATTGTTCCATGGCAAGAAAGGACCAGAAAGTGGCCAGGCGGCCGATTGACCACACCACGCTTTTTCCACTCCGCTCACTTTCCCCCCAGGTGCCTACCCTCTGAAAACAAGCCTTCATTCAAATGCTCAGACATTTGAACACACGTGCACACATGTATTCCAGAACTTAGATTTGCTACCTTCTGGTCAACGGAGTTAATGTGGGTGGAGGTGGTTGGGACCTGCCCTAGAGTGGGAAGAACTCTGGCCAGGAGACAGTCTACTGAGATCTGCCCTGTTTGTGCCCAGGAATGGGAGATCAGGCTGCCAGTTCAGCAAGACAGTTGGCAATTCACACACATCTGTCTTTCCGTTCCGCTAAAGGGGCAGCACACTCCAACCTCCCCGCATGCATGCAGTGAAAGCCGTTTCTGTCCTCCCACTCCCTGGGGAGGGCCAGAACAGGAAGGGATGGGCCCAGGCAGTGCATGGGGGGGGTGGGGGTGGGAGTTCATCCCAAATGGACACTTTTTTGAGAACAGACGCACCCCAGTCTTGAGCTGGCAGGGGTAAGTCTCTGCTTGGAACAGAAGCCCTCAGGGCGGCAGCGGGGACGGGAGGGGAGGGCGGTGCCACAAGGACAGACGGCTCATTCTGCACACCAGCGGAAAGAACATCTCTATACATAGGGAAAAGCTTTCACCACGAGAAGAAATATTATAGCGGAGAGGAATTCAAATCCAACCTTGGCTATGTGCTTGCGCAGCCTTAACCAATTGCCATCCTTGAGCCTCAGCTTATCCTATCTGTAAAATGGGGGCCCACCGATTACGTGACTACTCTTGGATCCAGTGCGAGCTCCCCTCTTTCAAAGCCTCCCATGGCCTTTCCTTATATTGTAATAAATGCCTATAGATTGTTTCTGCTCTCCAGCTGCCTCAAGAAATCCAGACTCCCTGCTTTGCTACTAAGGACTACCTTGCTGAATACCTGCAAGATGCCACTTCTCTTTAAATCCCAGCTCAACGTCGTCTTTTTGTGAGGTCTTGGACAGAACCCTGGGCCCTGATACTCTCGCATCTAAGGTTGCATATCTGCAAGTCTCCCCGCACAGGCCTCAAGCCCTCCTTGCACCCAGTCCGCTCTCCCCTGTCGAATTGCAGATTGTGAGCCCCTTGGGGCAGCAACCCAGCCTTCCGACTACCTGCTGGCCATTGAGATGCCCCTGTAGGGGTACTTTTTCTCTTTTTTAGGAGCAACTCAGGGTGAGGCAAAGAGCTAGAAAGAAAGTGGCCAAGGGAAAATGTGCACACTGTCCACTCAGATAATTAACATCCTGGCAACCAGGAAACAGCCACACTTTCTGAACATGGGTTTTTAAAAAAGACATCCACAACCCCACCCACAAGAGCAAATAGTATCAGGTGCTTGACTAAGAGGAAGAACAGTAGCATAATGCTGGCCTTCCTGCACACTGAAAGCAAGTGGGCCATGTGGCGTCTAGATCCAGTGTAGCATTCGGATGTTTTTTTAAAGAGGCTAAAACTGAAATTTGACATCCATCAAAACAGGCGCTCTGATCACTGTCAAAGGCTCCAGAACGTCTCCCTTGCCACTTCTGGCCAGTCCTGGTCTCAGGCATGGTGGCGTGCCCTCACCTGCACATCCTCCCAAGAACACCTGGCCTGAGCGCAGCACTACGTACACAATATGATTCCAATTCATGGTTGCTTGCTTTATCATCCACGCCCTCTGTTTCTCAGGGATTAGCAGTCAAGCTTGTATGCCTGGGCAGGCAAAATGATTTCCACTCCTCCTGGCACATCCTTCCCGTGTGTAAATTTGGCTGTGCATGCCTCTCAGTTTACTGCTCCTGTGTGTTCAAGTTCAGCCCAACAAAGAAACATTGAGCAGGCAAAACTTTCCCCATCACTCCGTCTCTGTACCCAGGAAAAGCTTCCCCTGCTAAATGTCTGTTGGTTGGGCTGCTTGTAAGGAAAAAGGCACAGGGCCAGTAACAACATTAGCAACCCAATGTCTGCACTGCTAGTTCTCTAGGAGAAATGAAGTAAGTGCAGCAACGACCCAAGCCGCTTTCTGGCTTCACAGGTGTGTCAAAGAGCAGTCAAGGACTGCGCCTGTAGCTGGTGACGTGGCAGCAAGGAAACGTGTTGCACCGAGCAGGATGCAAAGACGTCAAGAGTTGTGCAATCTCGGATCAGAGATAAAACATAGGAGGATGTGGGGTGGGGGGCACCTCAAAGCAGGATAGACCACTGCAATCAATTTAAGCTTTAGGTGTCTCTAAACTTCCATCAACACAACAGCCAATTTATTCAAGTGTGAGGTTTTTCTAGGTAGCAACCTAATCAAGCAGATGGATGCAGGAAGCTGGCAGGTTCGTAGGCTGGCCGCCAGCCACATCAGCAGGGCCAAGATGGCAGTGCCACGCCCAGCTGTTCTAGCCCTGCCGGCACAGCTTGCACACACGAGTGTGCACACACTCACACACAGTATCCTATTCTTGTGGAATCTGAATGTAATGCTAGCACACTGTTTATGTTTGGGGGTCAATGCAAGAGGACTGGTTGCGTTAACTTGGCAATGTGAGAAGATTTGCAGTTTATTGTTGTAAGCCACCTTAGGGAGGTGCCTGGCTAATTTTTAATTAGTTAATTTTTAATTAAACTGGAAACAAGCAACAACAGCCTGAGCAGTGAGAAGAAACCTTGGTTCAGTCAGACCATCACGGAAGCCAGAAAAATCTAGGAGGCAGCATGACGAGGTGAAAATGCAAGCGAAAAGCCCATTCAGTTATTTTCCTTTTAGTTGCCATGCCTGTAGATTCTGGCCCTGCAAATGAGCAGCAGCTCAACACATTCTGGTTTTAACCTGAAGATTTCTTCAGATAGGATGCAACCAGTGGTGGCTGGTGCCCCCAGTGCAGCTGGTGGGACTGAGGGCAGTACAACGGGTGGGAAGACTGGCAGGGTGATCCAAGGAGTCACTTTTATCCACAGCAGCCATCACATCAGAGAAAGGGGAAGCAGACAAATTGCCTCCAGCAACTCATCTGAGGCAAATTAACTGGCTGGAAAGCAAAGGGTGAGCAGGGTGGACAGATCCACACAGTGTCCCAGACACGCTCCTTTGTACCAGCTTTTTTCGGTTCCCTCAACAGCCTCCACTGAACAAGGAAGACAAAACGGATGCAACCAGTTGCACCATCATTAGGATGAGTCTCTCTTACACTTTCCTAATGTTACATTTGCTCCCCTTTCTTACATTAAGCATACAGGTCCAATTTTATTTATTTATTTTATTTATTTAAAACATTTCTATGCCGCCCCATTCGCCGAAGCCTCGGGGCGGCTCACAACATAAATTAAAATATAATACATTAAATTCAGCTTGGCTCCCCCTGCACAAAGCAAGACTGAGAGGAGAGGGACACCTCCGCCAAAGCCTGCGTTTATTGGCCAAATGTCATTTTTAATCATTTGGGCTGGGATGTATGGGTACTTTTCTGTATTCTTTAAAAGGCTATTTGATTCTGGGCCCTGATCATAATACAGAACAGAAGAAAAAGAAGGCTTCACTTCTTTTTAACAAGGAGGAGCAAATTAAGAGGTGAAGTAGAACTATTTTTCATTTGCATTCATTAGAAGTCTCTTGGCACTGCAGACTGCGAATATGTAACCCTTTTTTCTCATGCCAGCCTCCTGAACAAAAATTCCCTCTCCAAAGCTGCTGTTAAATTCATGGAGTGACAGAGAATGGTACCTGGTATAATGGGTAAAAAGTACCTCTGTGAGATAAAATTAGCCTTTATCTTGGTGAACATCAAGCCAGATGGAACAGCTCTTGGTCAGCATACAAAATATTGTGTAGATATCACTATATTCTTCACAACGGCCTAAGAGGTAGAGAATCGCTAATAGTGTATACACCTGCCAGCATGTGAAACTTTAAGCCAACAGCCTCTTTCACACACAGCATCACACCTTATATGTTTGCTTACACTAAAAAGCAGATCATAGTGCAGGAAAATGAAGTTGAAAGGGTGGCAACATGTGGTTCTAATTCAGTGGCACTTGGTGACTCTTCTATGGCAAAGAGAATAGCGACAAGCTAGGACAAAGGTGAGAGGATGCCAACCCTCTGTAGAGATTATAAGTTTTAGAGCAACCCACCCACACCAGCCCTTTAATTGCTCCCCTATAGAATGCTCACCTTTTACATGTGTTAAGCAGGCACATGAAACGGCAGGCTGAGGTCCTTAACACTAACCTCCTTCTTTGCCACTAGTCAGGTACCTTTGTCTACATCGTACAAAGCTGGACCGCCTCTCCTAAAGGTGAGCTAAGGGCAGCAGCAGCTCTAAGCACATAAGGAGGGTGCCAGTGGTCCAGACCGATGGTCCATCAAGTCCAGCACTCTGTTCGCACAGCAGCCAAGCAGCTGCCCACAGGAAATGCACAGGCAGGATACGAGTGCAACAGCACCCATGTTCCCCATCAGCTGCCGCGCACAGGAGCACTGCTTCTGATACTGAAGGCAGCAAAGATCTATCAGGACTGGCAGCCATTAATTTTTCCACTCCCGCTTTAAAGCCATCCAAACTGGCGGCCATCACAACATCTCAGGGAAGTGAACTAATCACACAATCTGCAGGTACTTTTTTTGTCTGCCCTGAATTTCTCATCCGTCAGCTTCATGGAATCTTCCCTGGTTCTAGTATTGTGGCAGAGGGAGAAAAACGTCTCCCTCTCCACCTTCTCCAGACCAGGCATAACCTCTGGCATGTCTGCCCTAGTCTCCCTTTTTCCAAGCTAAATAATTCCAGCTCTTGCATCCACCACTCTCCCTTGACTGTTTTAGTTGCCTTTCCTTACACTAGGTGTTGCAACCAGAACTGCACACAGTATTGTAAGTTGCTGCCCCATGGACGTAGACAAAGACAGAATGTGACAAAGGACCTATCTGCACTTTGCAACAGCCCACTGTGGCTGTAGCATTATGCCGAAGGCCCCTGGGAACCCCTTTCCCATGGAGCCCCTCAGGCACCCAGCTTGCCACGCCATATAAACCTAGGCAGCAGGGGTTGTTTGAGGGTTAGCCAACCCAGAAATAACCTTAAAGCAAGCCATGAGCTCTCTGAAGGCCACTCAACCCTCAAGCAACTCAGGCAGCGAAGTTTGCAAGGCAAACTGCAAGTCTGGTCCCATGTGAAAATGGCATCCATGGGTACTTGGTGCAATGTAACGGTAGAATGCATTTGCTGTGGGTAAGTGAGGCCATTGCGGATTGCCATGTTGCGCAAACCAGTTTGATAGGCTGCCAATTTGCGCCAGTCCCTTTCGCTTTCAGGCCCACGCACCACAGGAATGTGGTCCTACAAGCTCCTGTATGATGGAATTCATCCCGCAGGCTGAATGAGGGTCAGCATCCTTCTGCCCACTACCCCCATTGCTGAGCGGCCTCATCCCTTACAGCCAGGGAAGGCCTGACGAATATGGCGGGCCCCACGCTAGAAGCACAAGGATGCCCCTCAAACACACCTGGTTGCCTGCAACATGTGAGCCCTCCGTTCATCATGCCTTGTAACAGCAGGCACTGAGAGAAAAAAGCCCATTTATTATGACAGAAGCCTTTGAGGATGGATTTGTTGCCACAGAGGCTCACTTTTCTTCTGGAGCCATTCAAAGGGCACCTCACCAGCAGCGAAACAGCAGATTAAGCGCTACAGCCACGAGCTTCATATTCCTTGCCATGCATTTGCTTGCATGTGTACTAGAAACCAGATGCCAGGGAACCTCCTGACAACCCAAGCTGCTCAGGGCAAAGGGAGTCATAACAGGAAGAATGAGGAACTCCACCGCACCCCAAAGTCACTGGAATAATCGCCCCACGGGCAATTTACCGGGAAAGCAGGGTGGTGGGGCGTTTCGGGCACGAAGTCGATGGGCTGAAAAGCGGGGAGACAGCCAGGCCAAAAAGCCACCTGCCCACGGCCAGGTGCGCTCCTGCTGCTAAAGGCACAGGAGCGGAGCCGGTAAGACGACGTGGCAGCCCTCCTGCACCACGGGCGATGCGAGGGGGGAGCCTCCCCGCACAGACGCGCCCGCGAGCGGCCACGCAGCGCCCCTTCCCCTCCGCACTGCCCGCGGGGGCGGCGTGCCCGGAGCAGCATCGCCCGGCCCCGGCATCCCCCCGCAGGACGCCGCCTCCCCCTCCCCGAGAGGCCCCAGAGCGGGCGCGCCCGCCCGTCCCGCCGCCGCCCCGTGCACGCCTGCATGAACGCGCGAGCGCGAGCGCGCCGCCGCCCCACGCACCTGGCACGCTCGCCGGCAGCAGGGCAAGCGCCTCCCGGGCAATGGGGCCGCCTTCCCGAGCGCGGCTCCTTTAAGGAATCTCGCTCTCCCCTCCCCTCCTCTCGCCCGGCTCCGCCCCAGCCCGTCGCGAGGCGACACGCAGCCGCCTCCCCATGGCAACGTGTCACTCTCGCCCCGCCCCTCGGTACGGTACGCCGGAAGGGCCGAAAAGTGCTAAAGCCGCCCCCAAACGCCGCTGCAAGAGGACTTTCAAGGGCGGGCTGGGCAGCGAAGGGTCCGCCCGCAGACGGACGAGCGCTGCTGGCTTTCTTCCTGGCGCGGCCCGACGCGTGTTGAGGCATGTTCCGTCCGGGCTGCCGGGAGGCTAATTATGCTTATTATTCTTTAAAACTCGCGTGCCTTCCCATGCCCAAGGCAGCTCTTGGAGCAGTTTCAGTCGGTCAGTCAGTCCATGGACTGAAATGGATTGAAAGGGATATTGAAGAACTGCCAGTCCTCTGAAGCAATTGCACGAAGAGCACTGTTACCTTCACAAAGCAATAGACATCTCTCTCTTCTTTGGAAAATCCCATTAAAACGAGCACCTAATTAATTGTCAGGATGGATGTTTTGCATCAACTGCTTACGAAGACACTGCCCCCCAGTGGCCAAGTGTGTGAACTGGCATAAATCGTCTATTACTCTGGACTTTCACTTTGGACTGTGACCCCCCCATGATGTTCCAGTAAGAAATGTGGAATCCCTGGCCTCCCTTATTCCCTTGCTTTGCTTTTGCTCCTTATTTATTTATTTAGAAAATTTCTATGCCGCCCCATTCGCCGAAGCCTCGGGGCGGCTTAAAAATAAAGCAAAACGTACATCAATTTAAGCCACTGTATTATATCAGGCTTTTATTTTGTGCTGATTAATTCACAATGAATAAGTGGTACTCCGTGCAGCAGAAGGCAGGTGGCAAGCGAGGCAGACAACCCTGGAGGAGGGTGTGGTCTCATCTGGATCCTACTTTGCTCTCACCTTGATGCCAGGCAGTAGGCTTGGTAAATCTGGTAAGATCTGAAATTACTGCTAACTTTTAATCTCTAATTCTCTGAAATTTCTGTGAGATCTTATTCTTTTAATGCTATGCTGTTTTAAATTTGAGGGTTCTTGTTTTATTCCTTTGTAAGTCACCTTAGGTATTCCAAGGAGCCTTTTCTTTTGAACCACTCAACAGGTTCTCCTTAATTTCTGATTAAATATGTGCTTTTAATTGTTTTTATAAAAATAGTACAGAAATAGGCACTCAAGCATTCACTAAAATTGCTAGCTTCCCTTTTATTTGCACTTGATCAGGTCTTGGTTGGGAGGTTGGATAATGGATGCCTGGGGCTCATCAAGGGAAATAGTAAGCCCCAATCAAAGACCAACTGACCAAGCTTTATAGTTTTAACATTTAGTGCTTTGTTGCCTCAGCTAAGATGCCTCAGAGATGGCAGGCCATCCTTGGATCCGCTTTAGTTATCACTCTTCTGTCTGGGCAGGGAGAAAAAAGCATCAAGGAACCAAGTGGGTGCTTTTGTGTGACCATGTCCCTGAGAAAAGGAATTAGCCTGAGGTGCTTTCCTGACCAGCGTTGCTGGAGATCCATTGCTTAGGTAACACAGAATAGCATTTGGTTTTGTCATTTTCTACCAGGGTTCTGTGTTGAAGGGTCTGTGTATTCTTGGGAACTGAGGTCCTATTTTGCTTTGCTGTTTCATTAGTATGTGCCTGTAGTTTTCTGTGTCCTCTCCCCAGGTCAGCAATCAATTCCATTCCTGAGAAAATAGAAATTTGACTTTAAGTCAAATTTGTTTTTAAGTTGGATCACAGGATACCCGTGAAAGTGCAAACACTGCGAATATTTCACCACCACCACCCCACCCAAGCTCACTAGTGCCCCATCTTTGTAACAAGGAAATGCCAGGGAACTTTCCCTCTCCAGAGGTGTGGGGCAGGAAGCCATCCTTTGGGGGCCCTCCCCCTCCTCCATTCTCTATGGCGAAGCTTTGGAGGCCCTCTTTCCCTGCTTACCGTTCCTATGGTAATGGTATTGTCTGTGGTAATGACACTGTTCTGCAGTAATTTATGTATTTATTTTAGTGTTTTTGTACACTGTTCACAGCTAACAAAGCTCTCAGAATGGTTTATATCAAAACAGAGGCTGCAAATTAACAGGATTTATGGCAGTTTATTCGTAAATACAAGTTGCTCATAACTTGCACGTTCATAACTCGGGGACTGCCTGTATTTAAGTAAGTATCTTGAATGTTTCCCTTGGGGAAGCAAGAGAAAAGAAGTGGAATCGGCTGGAGGGCCATTAGACAAGAAATAGCTTCCTACCTTCCAGGTATGCAAGATTTTTTTCACTGCCTGAAAAAGCTTGTGAAGTCTAGGATGAGGTGGGAACTCAGGGAATGGGTAGCACTCTGCTCCAAGTGCCTGGGGAGCTGACTGATTTCCTGGGCTCCCTCCCCAGACTATGAGAAGTATGAGGAGGAAAGGTGGAAGAAATGCAGGCTCAGGAAAAAAGCGCTCTCTTGTTGCAAGAGAGCCGAGGTTTTGCTCAGTGTCAGTTCCAAAGCAAATGCAAGTGGAGTCTGGGGGCAAGACACCCTTGCGAACTGTACGGGAGAGTTGTGGTCTCTAGTGAAGGGAGCAGAGTTGGGCCAGACAATTCTGATGGTGCCCGGAGGCGTGTGCCTCTCGTCACCTTGCTTGCTGGGGTCACTTTGCAGCTCGTGCCACGTCCCACACGCTTCTGTCCCGAGAGTCAGTCCAAAGAGCTGCAGAGGGCAGACGAGGCTGTTCCCACCCGCTCTCGTAGCAGTTGCCAGAGCTGGGCGTTCCGAGCAGCCTGAAATTCATCCTGCCTTTCCAAGCCACAGCACTGCGCTTTGCATGGCTAACACAGATTTTGTTCCCCAGTGCTTGGTGGAATTTTATTTGTTTAGATGATCAGAAGTTTATTGAAAGTTTTTAGTATGTGAAAAGATGCTTAGAAATCTGATTGCTCTAGGACAGGGGTTGGCAACATTAAACACTCAAAGAGCCATTTGGACCCATTTCCGGCAGAAAAGAAAAACCGGGAGCCACAAAACCCTTTTGACATCTAAAATGAAGATAACACTGCATAGATCGTTTTTTACCTTTATGCTATGTATAAAAAAACTATAGTGTGTTGCATTTATGAAATCAATGAACTGCTAAAGAGAAAACAATTTTTTATTTCTGCATGCAACAAAAACATTTTGAACTCTGAAAAAAAAAAGACGCTGGGTTGAAGGTTACTTTCAAATAAAATACTCAATGTCTATTTAAGTCCTCCTCGTATTTATGAAAAGCTGATCTTAAATTATGATTTTTGCTCAGATCAACCTTCCGCATCAGTTCTGAAATGGCTTTTTCTCTCTCATCTCCATCCGGATATTTTTCAGCAAAGGCTGTGTGTTTATTCTGGAAATGTCTTGCAACGTTTGACTTTTTGTTCTTCGCCAATTTCTCACCACATATTAAGCATACTGGTAAACCAGTCTCACCAGCAGTGAAAGCAAATGAGTCTGCCCACATACCATTAAATGTTCTGTTTTCTTCTGAAACTTTTCTTTTCTTGGATTTATCTATGGTTGGCCCACCGGGGGTCAAAAAGCTCAATGAATCACGTGCCAGCACATTGGCGGTTTTGACGCATATTTTACATACAGGAAGGAATTCAAAGCCAAACCAAAATCAAAAATACAGCAGGGAGAATGCTATTCTGTCATTTCTTGGACACATGTGCCATTGCATTGGGGCTCTGCAGTAAAGGCCCTGCTTGGGCGTCCAGACAGAGTCTCGTCAGCAGATCTTAAGAGCTGGTGGGTCCATCCTTCTTGAACGCACCAACAGCAGCCCCAGCGCTGGCGGCTGTAGCTGTTATGCCAACTTTGGTTCCCACTGCCAGTCCGGCTGCACCTGCAAACAAGAGGCCATCAGCAGGGCACTCTGCCTCTCCCTTTCCTGCAGGCCTCCTGTCCGTGGATGCAAATGCACAGAGGAGGCTCGCGCCCATTGTCCCCTCCCTTTTCAGGAACAGAAACAGGAAAGTTGAAGGCAACTGTGCTGTTTGGAAGAGTTGTATTCAAGACACAGAACCCTCATTTCCCTCGCGCGGCACTTGAGAAAGCAGCTTGGGCCTGCAATTCAGATAATTACAGGAGGACCACTAGATTCAGGAGTCCCTCTTCCTCTCGTACGGCTTGCTGGCTCCCTGTTGTCTTCTGCACGAACTGGGGAGGGGGGAAACATGCACTTCTCATCACCCCATAAAAAGACCTAAGCACATGGACACTGGTCCTGATCTGGGACGGGGGCATGATGTAGTGCTCCATTTTGTGCAAAGCAGCTGGGGCATTTCAAGGTCAGCATTTGGCCCCCTGGTGCAAAAGAGTTCCGAAGAATGCCAGCGAGGGCAGGGTCTTCTCAGTGGAGGCTCCCCGAGAGTGTAATGCTCTCCCGTGAGGCCTACCTAGGCCAGCTCTCATCTTTTCAGGGCAAAGAGCTTCCACCACCCCCAGGCCTTAAACAGCATATAGTGGGATTTCTTAATTTAGGGGACCATCCTATGCATGTTTGGACCTTAAGAAGGGATAGGACATGCTGAGAATTGTAGGCCTTTCTTAAGTTTAAACATGTATAGACATGCAACTTTAACCGACTTATCAAACCCTGTTATTTTTATTTTAGCTATTTTAAATTAGTTTCACTCTTTGTATATTTTAACACCTACTGTCTTTTTTTAAAGAAAAAGATGTCTAATATGTAAGGAAATAATCAGGCTTGTGCTCAGCGCCAGTTAATTGGAGAAAAACGCTCTCTGAACTGGTTAGGGGATTGAGAGTTCGTTCCGTTTTCTAGCAGGAAGAGTTTAGCTTTCATTATCCAGCAATCTTACCCACGGACTGGAGTCCGGCCACCAAGCTTCCTGCTGCCACTCCTCCACCATTGGCGATAGCCGAAGCAGACATCCATTTGGCCGCAAGCGAGGCGGCTGCGATTCCTCCGCTCGTGAATCCTACTGCTCCGAGCAACACCGGGACCGCACAGACCGTGGCTTGCAGGAATTCAACAGAAGATGGGGGAAATGTGAGAGCTCGTGTCACTTCCCCTGAATTTTCTCAGGTGGGTGCGTGCCACCATCACACATTAAAGAGGAAGCAAAAGTGGAGCCGGGCAAAGGGGCGGATGCACGACCAGGGTATACAGGGCCCAGTGACAGCGCTGCGGTTCCCCCCGTGCACAGCACAGGCCTGCACAGTGCTGGCATGTCCCCTGAGGCTTCAGTAAACAGGCCACAAAGCAATTTTCGGTGGTCTAGAGGCTAAAGTAAAAGTAACATACTTGTAAAAGGGGATGTGTAAACAGGAGTTGCTGCTTTTGCTGCTTCCACAACCCAAGCAAATCAAATGCCTGTTCAGTCATCCACCTTGCCATGGCCCCCCATATTTTACGGATGAACTAGTCCCCATTGTAGAAGTCTTATCCTCTGATTGCTCCAGTGCAGAAAAGTGCATGTATTCAGTTGATTGTACCTTCATGGCACCTTAAAAAATATGGAACAAGAGTAACTGCTGAAAGAGACTGAAATGCCACTTTGGGGACTGGAGGGAAGTGGGTTACTGGTATTGCCAAATCCCGCCCATTCCGCCCTGTGGAGAAAGGGCTTTCCTGAGTGCGAGTCACAAGAGATGGATTTCTGCTTCAGAGATTCAAGTTGCTGCTTCCTTGCAAAGCCTTGTCATCTGCTACATATAACCATCTGTGTGCATTTACCATTTGTATGTTTTAGGGAAAGCCTCAGACTACTCCTTTGTATTTGCTCAGGAGTAAATCCATCTACACAGCAGAATTCCGCAAGCCCTGCCTCTGAGCCAACACACTGGATCTGGCTGTGATCCCATCGGTCTGGTCACTGACCTCTCCCTCATGAAGGCCTCCCTTACTCGAAGAAGTAGCACCACTTAGCTTTCATTATCCAGCAATCTTACCCACAGACTGGAGTCCTGCAACACTTAACGAAGTAATCTCCCCTCTCCCATTCTCTTCTCCTTACATCTTTTCAGCCTGTGTGCTTTTAATGATTGCAAGGCCAGCCCTCCCATTAGACAGAATGAGTCTCTGGCCTCGGGCAGCAGATGCAGCTGGTGCGGAAGCGAACCCTAACCCCGCACCTGGCTGGCTCGCCGCAGCGCCATTTCATCGGCAGCTCCTGCAGGTGCAATGCCAGGAACATCACCTTGCTCCTCACCCGATATAGCAAAGTGTCTGGAGCCAGTCCTGGCACAGAGGCCTTCCGGGCTGAGAGCGCCTAGCAATACTTTCAATAAATACTGTTAAACTTACCTACTCCCACTGCTGTTCCAATCACAGCTCCCTTTCCCATGTTACCCAGTCTCTTCTGAATCTCTGAAAGGGGAGATTGGGTATAAAGCTAACATACCACTTTTCCAGGAATCCTTTGCATCAAACCCCATTTCCTAATATTCTCCTGCAACTAAGCTAGTATCTATATAATGCAAAAAAGAAAGAGGATACTGATTTCTATCGAACTTGGGACTCTTTCTATAATTGGCTGGAGAAACGGGACTTGGCGTAAAATTAGAGATGTTTTTCAAACTATTATAAATTGATTTGAAATTTGACTTTAGAATGTTAAAAAATATGTAGTAGGAGGTTGACCCAGTAAATCCAATGTTTGCTATGTTTGATGTTTTTTAGTGTTAGTTTAAAATGTTAATAAAATATATTTTTTTAAAAAAGGAGATCTGGGTTTGAGTTCCCGCTCAGGGACCTTTGGGCCACTCACTGACTTTCAGCCTGACCTACCCCACAGGGGTGTCGTGAGGATAAAATGGAGAAGAGGAGAAAGATTATGCAAACTGACTTGGCTTCCTTGCAAGAGGAGAAATGGCAGGATAGAAATGTGATTGCAAATGCAGTGCCGTGATTTCTCCTCCTCTGTCTCTCCACTCTGGGACTGGCAGGCCCTTTGTCCCTCACCGCAGCAGAGCCCAGATGCCTGCAGGCTGGAAAAATGGTGTCTGGAAAAGGGGGGGGGGGGGGCAATTTCAGGGGAGGATGTCAGGGAAGGCAAATGCTTACCTGAAAGGAGGGCAGGCATCTTTGTTGCTTTGCTAGCAAAGCATTGTCTGGTAGCCCAAACTGGAGAAAGGGCAGGGAGCAGCACGTTGCGACATGGCTGCATATCGGTCTAAGGCACAGAGAAGACCATAACACCTGCAAAAGAGCAAAAAGGGAGGTCTGGCCTCTGGTTCACAGGAACGTCAATGCTGCAGACCCCCCACCCCCCGAGAGGACTGCTGCGCTCAGCATCCCGGTCAACCAGCGAAGGGGGAAAGTGGGCCTTCAGCGCCTTGCAAGATGCTTGCATGGTGTGCCCAGACAGGAGGAGGAAGCGGGCACAGCAGCGGAATGAGGCGAACACCCCTGTTCCATGGTCTTCCTTTGCAACTGCAAGGACAGCTCTGGCTGGGCCGTTTTCCCTCTGAAGACGCAAATCTTTGCAAGGACACGACCAGTTTAGATGGGAAGCTCCTTTGTATGGAAGAGCAGTGTCCCTTCCCATCACAAAGCGGGGCCAGTTCCTCAAAACAAGGAAGTGCTGTGATGATCGGCATCAATGGGGATACAAGCAAACGACAGGCAATACCAGAGGGCACTTTGAGGAGCGTTTCGCTAACCACCTCAAGGCCAACAACACATTTTTCTTTAAATGTATCAGAAGCAGGAAACCAACTAGAAAGGCAGTTCCACCGCTGGGTGAGTATTTATTTTGTTAATGGGCTTAACGGAGCACTAAAGCTGGACAAGGAGATATTAATTCTTTTTATCTGTTTTCACATCGGGGATACAGGACAGATACCTGTTTCTGAACATGTGTGTTCGGAAGGAAATCAGTTCCTCGGGAGCATAATGATGGTAAATGCTGACATTCTCATCCTTGTTGAGAAACTAAAAGTTAACGAATGTCTGGGCTCAAATGCTATCTATCCTCCCATTCTTGAAGAACTCAGATGTGAAATTGCCAATTTCTTACACAATACGCAGCATGTCCCTAAGATTAGCCTCTGCTGCAGAGGACAGGAGGATGGCCACTGGAACTCCAGGTTTTAAAAAGGGATCAAGGGGGATCTGGGAAATTACAGGCCAATTTTCTTAATTTCTGTTGCAGATAATTTAGTTGAAAGCATTATTTAAAAAGAGAGCCAGTGTGGTGTAGTGGTTAAGAGGCTGGGACTGGGACTCAGACGACCTGGGTTCTAGTCCCCGCTCAGCCATGGAGCTAACTGGGTGACTTTGGGCCAGTCACAGACTCTCAGCCCAGCCTACCTCACAGGGTTGTTGTTGGGATAAGATGGAGGAGGAGATGTAAGCTGCCTTGAGCCCTTTGTAGGAAAAAGGCAGGATATAAATCCAAAAATAAAAAATCCAAAATAAAATAAATCTTCTAGGAGTACAAGCACCCTGAAAAGGAATCAACATGGCTTCCACAAAGATAAGTTCTGGCTCAATTTTTTGAATTGAGAGTGTCAATAAACATAGGGTGATCCAGCAAATGTGATTTCCCTGGACTTCCAAAAGGCTTTTGACAAAGTCCTTCACCAAAGACTCCTGAGCAAACTGAGCAGTTGTGGAATAAAAGGGGAGGTTCTCTTTGGGTCAGTAACTGGTTGAAGTCCCCAACTCAGCCACGGAGCCACCTGGGTGACTTTGGGCCGGACACAGACGCTTAGATCAACCTACCTCACAAGGTTGTTGTTGTGGAGATAAGATGGATAACAGCAGGAGGAGAGTGATTTAAGCTGCTTTGAGCTGAATGTAAGAAAAAGCAGGATATAATTATAATAATAAAATAGAATAAAAAACAGGAAGAGAGTTCAAATAAAGGGCAATTTCTCCCAATGAAGGGGTGTAAACTGTGGGGTCTCACTGCAGTTCAGACCAATGCTTTTCAACATTCAGCAGACTCGTGACTATCCGGCCTGGGTAAAAAATAACTATCAATGGACAGGAAAATAAGTTTAAATAATTTTTGTAAGAATTAAGCCTACGTTTTATGTCAATGTTTTATTTTAAAAGTGTATGTATTCGTATTGTACAGTGTACATGATTTTATGTTTCCTGCAATTAAGTTAGACATTATAGAATTTATCTTAAAATGTGTACAATATTTTGATCCTTGGACTTCCTTTTTCTGTAATAAATTTTTAAAACATACAGTACAGTACATAACAAACATTTATAAAGTACTGGCCTGTATTAAGAGTCAGAAAATATGAATAAGAGCGGGTTTTGATATAAAAAAGGTGTTTTTAATGGTATGGGTGGGGTAGGAAGTGAGCATTTATAGAACTCTGGCCACATTCGACTGGATAGTTGGGAGTCTACTGCATTCATAAACCATCTGGAATTAGGGGTGTGCAGTGAAGTGCCCAGCCTTGCTAATGACATCCACCTATTTAGGGTGGAGCAAAAGGGGCCGTGAGGAGCTCCAAAATGATCAGCTCCAAAATGATCAAACTGCGAGAATAGGCTTCAAAATGACAAATGTATTTCAGTGTAAGCAAATGTAAAGTAATGCATGTTGGGGCGAAACATTTCAACTTCAAAAGGCAGTGTGGTGTAGTGGTTAAAGGTGTTGGGCTGGGACTCAGGCAGTCGCAGTCTTCGTCCCCGCTCGGCCAGGGAGCCAGCTGGGTGAATTTGGGCCAGGCACAGGCTCTCAGCCCAACCTTCCTCAAAGGGTTCTTGTTATGGGGATAAGATGGGGAGCAGGAATTATGCAAGCTATTTGAGTTTGTTGGAAAAAAGCGGGATATAAATCTAATAACCAAATGAAAATAAGTTGATGGGAGATGAGTTACTTAGGTGGCCGTACTGGGCTCCATCCCTCAGGGAGCCTCCTTCCCAGCGGCCGCTATCACATCTTTGCATACTTACACGAAAAGCGATGGATGGCGCAGTAGAAAAACACGGCAGGTCAGCAAATGCAAGACTGTTTTCTTTTGTGCCGGACTCCACTCTGTTCCTAGACCTTTCAGTTTATCCTTCGCAATTCTGGAAGGCTTGATCTGGACGCTCCCATGTAAAAATGTTCAGTTTCTGTTTCGACGATTAAGATTAGGGCGGAGAGCACAATATATTTTAAGAGCTGCAATTCTCGGCTCCTCCCATCTTTCCTTCTCCTTGGGGGACTACAAATCCCAGCAAGCTTTGGAAGGGCTTCCGGTAATGATGATAAGGAGGAGGCGTGCGCGCCGCCCTTGCAAAGCGACGCGGATCAGTCGGAAGGCGAGAACAGGTGGGAGACCCTTGATGGTAACGTGGAAGGAAGGCGAGAGACGAGCGAGGCGGCAGCCGGCGGTTGGAAGGCAAAGAGGACTGTCTCCGGCGGATTGCCTCGGGAAGGGGCACGGGGCGCCCTGGGGAAGGAGCGGCGGGGATGCTCGGGCTTTCTGGTGCCGGAGGCGGGCTGAAGAGAAGAGCGAGCCGCGCGGAGAGCCCAGGTACGCGCCGATGGGGCGGCATATAGATCCAGGGACGAAATAAATGAAGGAGCTCGCGCGGGTTTCCTTTCCCATGGAAAGCCTTCCTAGACGAGACGCTGCCTTGCGCAGCTTCCACCGTCCACGGCTTGTTTTGGGGGCCCTTTGCGCAGGGATGGCGCTAGCGTCCTTTTGTTTTAAAGGAGCAGCGCAAACTGCGAAGTGAACCGGAGGGTCGGAACTGGCGCGTTCCTGGAGCGCAGCAGTGAAGGACACGGTCAGTTCGTGGCTCGTACAACTTGAAGGGGCCACAGGGCGTGCGTGGGCTGTAGGTCAGGACACACGTGGCAGGTGGCCAGGAAAGGGGCGCCTCCAGCAGGTCATCCGCCTTGCCCCAGCCTGCTGCCCCTCTGCACTGGCTCCCCGTTCCATCAAAGATGGCTTTGCCTGGGCCACCTGGTTTCTGCCAGCTGATCCACTGCAGGGGTTCTTCAATACATTCTCACCTAGCAAAGCCCGGTCTTCCTATGGGGACCATAGCGTCCAGGTAGATGGAGGCTGAGAGAGGAGGATGGTATACCCTGCTACCTGTGCCCCTGAGGAAAATGAATCCCTCAGCTATTGCTGGCCAAGCTCATAATCATTTGTGCCGGTCCTTAAGATACTTCCCCTGCCCCTGCAGTACACTAAATTGAGTGCGGATTAGCAGAACCTTTACAGACGCCTAGCAAAATATCGTCGTGTCCTGAGCAGCTTTGATCTGTGAATTTGCTGACCTCAGCCTCCCCTTTCCCCCATTCTTGTGGGGTGGCCTTGTGGTGCTTATTCACCTCTCTCAGTTCAGTCCCTCCTTTCTGCATGGTGGGGATAGTACTCCTCATAATAGTCCTGATAATTCTAAAGGTATAGAAGTTTACAATAAAATAATGCATGCAATTAAGCTTACAAAATCTAACGTGAGTGTTGTTTGAAAACACTGAAGACTTATAGAAATGCTAGTTATCACATCTTTTGTCACAGGTGGGTAATGGATGGGTAGTGCGTATATTCACCTTTTGGTACTTAGGTTGCTTCTCTGGCCTGCTAAGCAATTCAAGGGCCTTCCTCTCAGGTTCTGCTGCTTGCTGTTCTTTCCCTTGAAATTCTGTAACGGCCTCGGGAGAGGTGGGTGCACCAGGACCATTCCATATACATCATTGTGCTGCCAGGGACTCTAACCCCAACTGGCCTAAAGGTTCATTTGTATGAATCATGAGGAGACAACAGACCACCAGCAAGATTTTCAAAAACCAAAGCTCTTTATTGAAGTGTGGACCCAACAATACAGGGCAGCCCACCCCTCCTTCATAAGGGACCCGCTCCAGCCATTTACAATTCAGATGTTTTATACCTTTCAGAGCAAACATTTTGGCCTGTCCCCATCCATCCATCAACCCCACCCTCTGCGTAGTGTTAGTCAGAGAAAATCGGCCACACACTTTTTTTCACGGTGGGCGGCTAAACAGAAATTTGGGTGCCAGCAATGGCCGTCTCGGTGCAAGGCCAGTGTCTCACGCTAGCAGAGCATCACGTGCAACTAAGAATACTGTTTCCCCTGCACAATTTCTGTTACGCTAGTGCTACATCCGTGCACACAAAAATTTTGAATTTCTGTACAATCTGAGGGGTACTTTTCCAGGTGAGACCTCGGCAAGTTTACAAGTACAAGGAAGTCAGAAATTTGTATCAGTGCTGTGACAGCTAGCTAATTTGGTTGGCCCTGGGAAGACAGCCAGCTGGGCTGCATCTGCTGGGAGTGGGGAGGCTGTGTGGGCCCCGGCACCATGTGCTGCTGTTCCACTGTGACCCAGTGTCAACACTGGGATCATTATAGAAAATGATCTACAAGCCGCCACACCTTCAGGAAGGCAGGAGGCCCAGGGGTTTTCTTAGCATTGGTGGTCACCCTCCAAACTCTAGCAGGGGGTCCTGGCCCCAGGCATCCCTGCTGAGTAAATAAGGCAAGCACTCCTTCACCCAGCCCAGCTTGCTGTTTACGGTTCACAGCTGTATCCCGCTTTTCCTCCAAGGATCACAAGGCAGCATACATGACATTCCTCCTCCCCATTTTATTCTCACAACCACCTGAGAGGTTATGCTGGGAGCTGGTGACGGAGGAGTTCCATGGTAAAGTGAGAACTGGATATTCCAGCTCATATTCAACCACTACACCAAAATGGTTTCCCTGATTTCTCTGTGCGCTAAACAAGGAATCCCACAATCAAACCCAGCATATAGGTGGCTGGTGGCAGGGCTGGGAGAGAGCAGATTTTTCTTAGATTTGCCCCGGCTGGTTGGGGAAATGCTGTGAATTGTAGGACTTTTTCTATCTAGACATACAGGAGATCATACCCTTGGAGGATGTTTTCTTAAGAACTAGATAGCAGTGTGTTTAAATTGGTTCATTTTGCCAGTAAGGAACCATGGAAAAGGAAAATAACTGCTTTCTTGAGTGACTTCTGGATAGGTTTATGTGTAGAGAGAAAACAGTATCCTTGTTGCCAAATCTATTCTCTATTTATTTGATTTACATCCCACCTTTTTCGCAAAGCAACTTACTTCATTCTCCTCTTCCTGTTTTCCATCTAATCCCCACAACAACCCTGTGAGGTAGGTTGGGCTGAGAGTCTGTGACTGGCCCAAAGTCACCCAGTTGGTGCCACGGCTGAGCGGGGACTGGAACCCAGATTGCCCGAGTCCCAGTCCTGCACTCCTAGCCATAACACCACACTGGCTCTCATCTACAGTCATTTGTGAGATGCTGGGGACTGGGAGGGGAGGGGAGGGTGGACAGAGAGGGAGAGAGACCCCCCCAAGTAACTGCAGAGTCCAGGATGTTTTCCCAGCAATAAATGGGCTTCTGAAAGGCAAGTTGAAATCAGCAGAAAAACTCTATCTTCAGAGATGCTTAAGATATCCACTGGATGCCAATGCAACACCTCTGGTTCCTTTAATGTCTCTTCAAAATGAAGTGTGCTTGTCCCAACATCTGGTCACCTAGTCCTGATGCTACTGCAGGGGATATTTAAATAAACCACAGGGAACAGAAACATGGCAGATTCCAGCTTGCCAATGCAGCTTTTGTTCCCACGAGTCCCGTGGAGGCACTGATGCACTTCACAACTTGCAGGAGGCTTGGGCCACTTTTGAGCACGTCCTCCTGTTCAGCACCCGGCAGATGAATGTGCCTGCTTCAAGGAGTTTCGATAGTTCCACGCCCTTCACAGGAGAGAGGAGAAAGAAGGGGGTATTACCACTTGCTTTTACGCATTACAGCGCAAGTTTCTGAAGCCTTATAGGAAGTACCCAGCTCCTGTTAAGGCACCACCGTACTTACTGTGTGGATACCGAGGCCATCCAGCATATACACCATATCTTCCGTTGCCACATTCCCAGCTGCTCCTTGCGCATAAGGGCAGCCTCCGAGCCCAGCCACCGAGGAATCGACCACGCTCACGCCCATCTGCAAAGCGGAGCAAAACCCTTCTAAGGTCTGCTGCAAAACTGCTGCCTAGTCCGCCAAGGGAAATTATATTTTCTGCATCCAACTGACCTTCAGGGCCAGGATCAGGCTGTGCCTCTCCCTTCTCCCACAAAACTGCTCTTCCTGCGCATCAAATTACCATGACTTATGCTCTGATTTAGGCAAGGTGGCCCAACATTAGCGATGGCCAAGAGGATACTTTTCAGAAGAGCTTCTTGGGTGGATTCTGCTTTATATAGGTCTGAATGCTCCTGGGATTGACCAGAAAAATATTCTTCATTCCCTCTGGCTTGTCTGAACTTGATGGGTGGATTGGCTCAATTGTCAGAGCTACCCATTTTAGGAAGCTATAGTCTTGAATGGGGCAAGCGCAACGACCGACAGGAAACATACCTGAAGGGCAACCAGAGTGTTTGCCAAAGCCTGTCCGTAAGTATCATGGCAATGAACAGCAAGTGCCCCGACGGGCACCTCTCTCATGACGGCAGAGAGCATCTCTTTCATGTGGCCAGGAGTCCCCACTCCAATGGTGTCACCCAGAGAAATCTCATAGCATCCCATTGCATACATCTTCTTTGATACCTGTTGCAGAAAACAGAATGCTCAGAGGGGGCAAATTCACCTTCAGGTTCTCCTGCCCCTGCAAAATATTGGGAACCCCCTTTATTAAACCTTCCCAGTAGTGGTCCCCAGTTATGGAATGATTTTGACACCATTTTCAGGGCAAGAAGAACGCCTTGTCTCCCAGATGATTAAAGGCATGTGATGGAGGCACGGGTGTCAAGTGGTTCTAACAGTCTGGTCTGGAATAATTTTAGCCGTCACCTTCTGTCTGCAACCAATACTCACCTCTGCTACTTTAGCAGGCGAGATCTTCCCTTCATAAGGACAGCCAAGGACACAGGAGACATACCTGAAAGCAGGAAAAGGAAACAGATCTTATTTCCCATTCAGCCGAGTTTGCTTGCTTCTTTCTTTCTTTATCCATCTGTGTGCTGACCTTGGCCCCAAGATGGCACTCCAGGCCACTTCTAAATCCCTTTCCCAAAGCCAGAGTGGGAGCCTCCCTCCGCCAGCCACACAAGCAGCAGAGCAATCACCAACGAGGCAAAAGTTTGCCTCTCGGGATTCACCGCGGAGGCCGTGTCCCACAAACGTGGCAGCTCCGGCCCATGTCTATGCAGCCCTCTCCCCATCGCAGGTGACAACTGAGGCTAGCCCATGGCAGCAGGCGCCCGTGCCTTCGGAAAGGGGCTGCAAGGAGCAAAGATCAGACCAGAGGCCTGGTTAGCCCCGTGCTCCGTCTGCACAGTGCTTAGCCAGATGCCCGTGGGAAGAGCACAAGCAAGGCACGCACACGAGCGCGCTCTCTCGCCTGGGCTCCCGCCTGCCTCAGTCAAAAGACTTCCATCGACACGGCAGGACTGCCACGCCAAGGTGCAGCTTCTCATGAACGCGTGTGAAATTCACCCCCACACACCAGAGCTGCAGCTTCGTGTTCAGGTGTTCAGAGGGATCCAATAAAATCCAGGCAGGAGGAAGGAGGATCCAGCCCGACCTGTAAATGCTCTGTGTTCAGCCATGGCGTAACTCGCAGTACAAGAGGCTGGAGGTGTGTGACCACTGCTTCCACTCCCTGCCTGTCACCTCTCAGAACGCCCGGCTGCTTGCTGTCGGAAAAAGATCACTGGCCCGGCAGCCTCTTCCTGCCACATGGGCTCCACCTGTCATTTCACTACCTGGAAGGAGCTAAAGTAGGCTTCCCCAGCCTGATGTGCTGGACTGCAACTCCCAGCACCCCCAGCCAGCATGGCCAATGATCAGAAATCCTTGGATTTTATGGTCCAAAACTTGTGGAGGACACCAGGCCGGGGAATGCTGAGCTAAAGAGATGTTGGCTTTGTTTTTGGAAAGAGCGTTCCCAACACTTTTCCTGTTTAGGGTCCCCTTTCCTCCACAATATGGCAGCTCTCCTCTTCCCTCTGCCTTCCCATTATTGCTGATTAACCTGTCTGCCCCCCGCATGCAGTCTCAAGACGTACCCTCGGACTGGGATGCTGGCTTCTTTCGCTGCACCCAGGACATCACTAAATCTCTCCAGACTCTCCTCTATGGAGCAGTTGATGTTTTTCTTGGTGAACTGCTCTGAAGCAGCCCCAAAGATGGACACCTCCTTGGCTCCGGCGGCCACCTGCCAACGCAAGGGAAAGGCTCTGTTAATGAACTGAAGCACTGGGTGCTGCCAAGAGGGAGACTGGGGCGAGTAGGATCATGCAAACCCAGTGGGGCTGCAACACGTGTTCAAACCAACAAAAATCCTAAAGTGGCAAATCCCCCAAGAATGCAGTACAAGTAAACAAGTTGAGGTTGTTCAACAACAATAGAAAACCAGGAGTTCTTTGGGACAGACGCGAGTTTTGGGGTGCTCAAGAGTTTGCTCGCTACTTTGTGGCATTGTAGTTAGTCCAAACAAAGGTACAACCCTCCTGTCCTTTTAAGGGATTTTTTCCCTAGTACACTAACACAGCTTCCTGAAAGTTGCCTGTCTTTTTACAAGTATTCTTTTAGGGGCAGGACGAGACCAGCGGAGTTTGCACAGGTAAGCAGCATCATGTGGATTTGCATTATGCTTGAAAGATTTCTAGAACAGGCTGAGCCGTGTAGTCACATACATGTAAGAATAAAAGTGGCCACAGAATGGGAGTTTCCCCATCATTAGTGCATTGCGCAAACTTTTACCCCTGCAAGAAAATTCAAGGTGATAAAGACTTACAGAGCTCGGGGCCTGAACGTGTGATGGAGAGCCTCTTCCACCCACAGTCTACTTGGATGCTGTGCTCAGAGGGCTAACTTGGAGGGAGCCTCGGAGGGCAGCAACAAGTGGGAGAGCTTTCTTAGTGGTGGCACCCCATCTAAGCAGTGGCTTTCCCACTGCGGCCTGCCAGGTTAAGACAACCCATCATGCTGAGGCGTTTCGAGATATACATGGATGCTCACGGGCTTGAAGGGATTGGCCATCCAAGCGTTTTACCGGCTAATCCTCACTGTATGTTGTTTCAGCTCTTTTTAATTTTGGTCTTAATTTTTGTGTTTTGGAATGATTTTATGGAATTTCGTTTATACTGTTTTATGAACCACTGTGAACTGCCCAAAGAGCTTCCACTACTGCGTGGTACAGAAATGAGACGATGATGATGAAGAATGCTCAGTTTTGCCCATCACTTACAATACAATGAAATTCATCAAAAGCTCCTGAAAAGCTTTGTTGACCAAGTCAGGTCCGAGACTGTGGCTGCTACACAGACGGTAATAGGGCAAGAACCCATGTACAAAATGGCACGCTTTATACTTTGATCCCTCTACTTTGCTTTTCTTCCACGTGACTCAGAACAAGTCAGAAGAACTAAGAAACTTCTGGGTGCTCATCACCCTCCTTGTCACCACTGAGCTCCATGCGCATGCGACCAGTGCAGTGTGGAGTTCTCGCACGTGCGCACTTTTCCATTCAGTTCCAGAGAGGGAAAAGAATGGCATCTGCAAAGCTATGGATCTGCTCCCCACACTGATTTAAAAAAGCAGCATCCGCATGAGAGAGCTCCACACTGCAACAGGGTTCATAATCACAATCACAGTTGTGCCTTTTCAACCTCAGAATGTCTAGGGAAACAATTCTGGAGTTTATGCATGGCAGTCTTCCATTACCGCTGCTTGGAAGCCTTTGAGGTTGGGGGTCAGAACAGGGTAGCTGATGCCAGGGGCCTTCCGGATGCCTTGCATGACTTCGGCATGATCAGCCATCTAAGAAGCAAAATTAAGAACACAAAAACAGGGTTTTAATTTTTCAGAATAAAAGCAAGGTTATCTGAAGGAATGCCTCCTTTCATGTGTGCCTACCCGAACCCTAAGATCATTAGTAGAGGTCCTTCTCAGGAAGCGAGGAGGGTGGTTACTAGGGGAACGGCCTTCTCAGCTGTGATGCCCCATTTGTGGAATCAGCTACCCAAAGAGGTGCACCTGGTACCCATTCTTTACTTCTTTCAGAGGCAGAGTTTTTTCTCCCAATATTTTTTATAGTTAGATTTTTATCTTTTAATGTATTTTTTACTTTGCCTCTATGATTGTTTTAGCTGTAGTGGCAAAGGGTGGATTATTGTATTTTGTATAGTTGTATTTATTAATTGCATTGTGATTTTGCTTTC
Organism: Varanus komodoensis; assembly: GCF_004798865.1. Lineage (NCBI taxonomy): Eukaryota > Metazoa > Chordata > Lepidosauria > Squamata > Varanidae > Varanus > Varanus komodoensis. The sequence continues at coordinate 5,286,174 of NW_025335440.1, forward strand.
TAAACCATCCAGGGAGCCTTTGGGCTGATGGGCTGGGTAGAAACGTAATGGATAACTAGGGCACCGTAAGCTTCCAAATCCTTGAAGATGAGGTGAGGTGAGGAACCCATGGCAAAGGGAAAGAGGGGTGCATAAAAGCACGCTAAGAACTGACTCGAGACAGTATCCCAAGTGCAAGGCAAATCAATCCTATTCTGCTTTCATTCATTTATTTGATTTCTATCTAACTACTGTAATTAGATACTACAGTATTAGATAAGTAGATAAAAATTAGATAAAAGACAAATCAGATAGCTAATTACAGTAATTCCATTACTGACCAGGCTCTTTTAAGAAAAGATCCAGCTTGTTCTGTAATGTTTTACAGGACAGGCCTTGAGATCTGATGCTTTGAAATTAGTGAAGACCAGGCACTTTTTAGAACTGAAATGCCTCATTCACACATTGCACAAGCAGATCATGATTTTTCAGTGCATTACTCTTTAGCAGGCACTATCTGGGAGTCTGGAAGCTGGTAGCCCAGTGGTCAGGAGGGCACCAAAGGGAGGAAGGCCGCTTGAGGGTTAAAGAAGCATCAGTACCAACCTGGGGAACCCATTTAGGAGACACAAAACTGGTAGCTTCTATCACTGAAAGGCCTGTTTCTGACAGCATGTTTATCAAGTCAATTTTCACTTGGGTTGGCACGATGTTCTACAAAAAAAAAGATGTTTTTCCACCAGTTAACAACAATTCTGTAGCAACTATTAATCTTTCAAACATTTGATTAATCCCTTCTCTCAAGTAAAACAAAAATAGGAAGGAATAAAGAGTAGCCATTGTTTCCTACTTGGGAAATTAGAGTACGTTAACTTAAAAGACAAAGTAACATGGAAAATGGCATCTTTTATCCAAGACAAGACAGCAGAAGTGGTGGGATTGTGAAACACTGTTATTTTAAAAAGGGGGGGAGGGATTAGATGCATTATTATGAAATTGTATTTCTTTTATGCGTATGTTGTAATTAACCCTGAACCTCCGAGCTGAGTCAGGCTAAAATTCTAAGTAATAGACACATAAGCACATGTGGATTTTGAAAGTCAAGCAGTGGCAAACATTTCCTGTTTTGCAAGCTGCCAGTGCTCAGCAGGCTTTTTAGCAGGTAAGCATTTAAGTCAGCCTTACACAAACATTTAAGTCAATCTTACACAAAGTGCGCTCCCTCCCTCCCTCCCATGACCCAGGTTAATCCAAGACAGAGGCTGCGAAAAAAACAACCTGTGTTGCTTCCCCTAGCCAGGTGATCCACTGAATCAAAGCCTTTAAAAGGGAATTAGACATATTCATGGAAGAAAGATCAATTGATTGTTACAAGTCAAGGGGGCTATGAAGACAAGGAAGGCAGAGCTCCACTGCTGATGCTCCAGTAATGGGCTTTCTGGAGTCATTTTGTGGGCTGCTGTGGAAACAGGCTGTTGAAAATGCGCAAGAGCTTCTGGTCTCAGCTGGACTTTGCCATAGGTCTTCACAGGGCCAAGATCATCTTGAGATGTACGCAACCCACTAAAATCCCCCTTGTGAGACATCCCCAGACGACAAAGCCATCAGCATTATCCTGTATCAGCCTTTGTGAACCGAGCGCCCCACAGATGTGTTGGACTGTAACTCCCATAACGCTATGAGCCTAGCCAGTGGTGGCTGGAAATGAGGCAGCTGCTCCCCAGCACATCTGGAGTTAAGGGAAGGCTGCCCTGCATCCTTCAAACATGAGAAGACACCCACTCCAAAATCTGTAACGGCCACGGAATTACAAGCCAGCCCAGAGGCACCCGCAACAGCTCTTGTGGTTCCTCCCCGTAATGCAGAAGTCCTTCAGCGCCATGTGTTTTCATATCACAACGTTGGAGCATGTTATGAAACGGCATTTGGTATTTAGTGAGGAATCCATTACGGCATTTCATCCTCACATCACCTGCAACGTATGCTGCACCCATTTCGTGGCTTGATTTAATTTATGGAAATCCCTGCCTCAAAATGACCAAATGAGAAGCTGAAAAAGAGACTGTTTGCTCAGCCCTGAATCTCTGAGGTCTCTCCAGGGGGATCCACCACCCCTGCACCAACACAATTCAAGTAATCAACTGCTTGGAACGGAGGCAGGCAACCATGTGGGCTTCAGGCATTCTGGACTGTCATTCCTCAGCACTGGCCACACAGGCTGGGCCTGATTCAAGGTGTCGTGCCAGACACCTGGAGGGCCCCAGGTCGCTTCCTCCAGGGCCAGAACACAGATCCTGGATAGAAGGGTGAGTGTGGAACTTCTGAGCTGGGACAACATCCTGGTTAGGAAGAAAGTCAGAACAACGTGTGTGCTGAAAGACCTGTTGCATGTGGTGAAAAGAAGTAACTGCAGGTTTCTGGCACAAGCCTAGCAGAAGTCATTCACCTTTTCATTCTGCAAGCCGTCCCTTGGGCCGACCTCCACTATTTTCACATGCTTGGGAAGTGCACTGGCTGTTGCTGAGCTGAGCTGTAGAAATGGGAGAGAAAACACACAACTGGGTAAACAAACGCAGCACTACATTTTCCCTTGTGAGTCAACATGTCTAAGAGCGACAAATGCGTTAGGGAGAAAAATGTAACTATTATTTTGTGCACTGTAGTCATAACCAAGCAACACCAAGACCCTGCTAAAATCTTGGCACTGAAGCGTTTTTCAAATATTTTTCCAGTTCATTTCTATGTCTAAAGAAGTATGTGGTGTTGATGCAGCCACCTAACGGTCCCAGACTGTTATGCTGCTACACCAGATGTGCTCTCTCCTCCTCTCCAGGCATCACTCCTTTGAATGGTGCTGCCTGGCCCTAAATGCTACTCCTGTTTAAACTGAAGAGGTGGCAGAGCAGCGCCCTTGCGTGCAAAGGGACCCATGTTTAACCTCTGCCGTATGAAGGTAGGCCAGGCAGGCTGATGAGCTCAGGGACCTCACTCAGAAAAGCCAAAGGCATGTATCGCAAAGGTAATATCATGTAATGATTACACAAATCTACTGATAGAATATGGACACAGATTACCAATAAGCAAAGCAGAGCTTCATGGTGCAATGAACATCACTCAGGCTCTGTACTGCCTGGGCACCTATGAACACCTAGGCCCAAGCAGGGTTAACCACGATACCACAGACTTTATAGCTGTCCCTCCACCTTTTAAAAGTGGTGAGAAATTGCACAAAGCTGTCAGCTAAGAGGTGAGGGGAAGGAAGGGGAGGGAAAGAAATGGAGGAAAGGTAAGAACACTCAACTCTCCCAGTTAGACTATCAGAGGCTTCCACTTATCTCAAGAATGAAACAAGGAGCCTGGCACCCAAGAAACTTGTGCTAACAGCTTTTTTACAGGACTTTACTGGGCACTGAAAAGTTCAGATCCCAACACACAGACGTAGCTAGACGGACAAGTGGCTTGATCTGGCAGGCTTCAAGGAAGCAGGGCTCCAAACCAAGTCTCAGCTCTCTGCTCTTTGGCTCAACTTCTCTTATATGTTTTCTGCAAGTGAGGCTGTGACTTTCTTCTAGAGCAGCAATCTGATGCCCCAATATCTTGAACTTCAATACCCATCAGCCCCATGTGACCAATGCTCATGAATGCCGAGAGTCATAATCCAAAATATCAGGAAGGAAGTTCTACATAAGCAATGCTTATTAATGCCAATTTGTCTATTATGACCCAGGGCAGTGGCTTTTCAAACTATGTTCAGGGGAGACCTAAAGTCCCGCAGATGCTCACTGGGATTTTCTCAAATGAAAGAACAAACCATGGCAAACAAATGTTCCCCAAGTCCATCTTCAGCAGGAGTCCACCTTGACTGCCTCTCAGTTTAAGGCGCACACTCAAGGAAGAGGTGGGCGTACTCAGAGATGCCCAGAGCAACTGGCAAAAACCCCAAAGTCCACCAACTGCCACTGATAAATCCAGCATGTGCCTTAGAGTAGCCAAATCTCCTGGAAACTGAGGAATCCTTGGCAGGCAAATAGATGTGCAAAGACACTCCTCAATTCCCCCTGCAATTATTATTATTGTTAAATTGAAAAAAAAAAACCTGATCTAGTAGTATCACCTTCCTGTGCTTAAGGAGCTGTCCATCTGGGATTCCTCCTTGTGCCAGTATTTCCACTGGTGATACAGGACCAAAGTTGGAGGCACAAGACCATCTCCTCTAGGCAATGGCTACGTAAGCCACACTCCCAAGAGGGCTGTTTCAGTCTATCTGACAGCAGCCTTCCCCAGCCTGGTGCTCTTCTGACTGCAAGTCCTATCATTGCTGGGAGCTGCATAAGGTGAAAGAACTAGGTTGCAGGGCAGGTGGAGCTCAATGCCAGCAAAATATGTCAAATATTGACATGTAGGCTGCCCGTAACAGAGTTTTGGGAGGAGGTCGCCCCATAACACAGCTGGAGAAGTGAGCACTGGCAACATCAGTAGATACAGACTGTCCCATAACAGAGTTGGAGAACCGGGCGGCTTTCTCACAGGACACACCGAGTCGTAGGAAGGGTCAGTGACAGTAACATCCCATAAGAGTTACAGAGGGGAGCTTACTGGCAGTTTGCACAGGCGGCCCCATAACTGAGGGGCGGGGGTCACTGGATGCGGGTCGTCCGATAGCAAGGCTGCAGTGCGTGAGGGCTCCACTGCCCCACAGCAGAGAGCTCGGAGCGGCTCAACCGCCAACCCCGGGATGCGGGCCCCACACACTAGGGGGCGAGCATCGCCCACTCCCCGCCAGCCTCCCGCCCTACAGCTGAGGGCCCCCGGGCGCCTCGGTCGGCCCGCGGCAGAGCCCAGCCCGATCCGGGGCCGCCCCCCCAGCGGCCACTCACCGGGCGCAACGAGGCCACCAGCCGCGGGAGAACGCGCTTCGCCACCCCCATCGCTCTTGGCCCTTGGCCTCCGCCGAGCCCCAGACCCGACCAGGCGAGTCACGTGACCCCGGGAGGCGGTGTCCCGCCACGTGACCCTCCCGCGCAGGCGGCCCGGCGGGCGGGGCTTCGGGCGCGTGGCGACGTCCGGGGGCTGCGGCTGCACCTGGTGAATATACGGCCTGGGAGCCTCGCCCCAGCGGGTGTGTGGAGGCGGCGGAGAGGGAGAGGCAGAGAGGGATGCCTGGTTGGTGCGTGCAGAGGGAGGGGGAGGAGGGGTGCCACGGACTGGGCAGCAAGAAACGACAGAGAAATTTCGGTCGGCCCCAGCCTGCAGTTGTGGCAGTAGTCATAGCTGGATGATTTTTAAGTTTTGTATGTCCTCTTTACGTTTAAGCTCCTTCAAGTCAGCTTCCACAAAAACCTTTATTAAAAAAACAGACCAACATTGCGTTTATATTCCACCTTTTTTCTTCTTGTGAGGATCACCAGGTGGCTTGTATAACTCCATTTTATCCTAAGAGCAACCCTGTGAGGTAGGTCAAACTGAGAGGGAGTGACTGATTCAAAATCACCTAGTGGGCTTTATAGCCCTGTGGGGCCTTGCACTTGGATCTCCCTGGTCCCCAATCCAACAGTCTAAACACCACAGTGCAATGAAGCATGCATTAAGCCCTGCATGAAAACCAACATTTAACAACTTCCAATCTGTAGTAGCTAAAACCCAAACGTGAGAGTGGGTGTTTTTGAGCAAGGTAAAGCTTCGGGAACAGTAGCTTGCTGCCTCTGAATCCAACAGCTGCAATGCCTCCAAGTTGTGAGGGCTACAGATGCAAGGCTGAGCTTCACTGCAGGGTGGGTGTGAAGGGCAGATGTGGTGGCATCTCTGGAGAGATGCACTGCCAAGAATTCTCTGGCGAATTACCCCTCCTCTTCCCCTTCACAGCCTGCATACTCTCAGTTTGGGCCAGACAATGGGGATGGAGGAGGAGGAGAAGGAGGAGATTCAGTGGCCTACTTGCTTACTGGTTCTCTGTCTGCCAGTAGGAGCAGTGATGGGAAAGAGGAAGGGTGTCTCTTGCCCAAGGACCCTCCAAAACCTGGAGCAGGCACTGGCTGCTGGAGGCTTACAAGGTGGGGAGGTTATTGCCCTCATTTCCTGCTAATGGATCCATCCAGGACTAGCAGGATCTTCTGTAAGCCGCCTCGAGTTTCTTGAAAGGAAAAAAAGGTGGGATAGAAATGTCATAAATAAATATAAATGATAAAAACATACCTGCCCTATCAGGCTTCCTCTTCGTAAAGGGCCCATTTTGCACACAGATGTATCCTGCTTTAGGCAGAGCTTCAGCCTGGCTTGCAGATGGTTTGCAAGGTGGACTTGGAACAGTGTCTCTGCACATTTATACTGTTAAATCAACAGGAGAGTGTAGCTCTGATGTAGAACAAGTATTTGTTTTGGCTTGAAAACTGTCAACCTTTTTTTTTTTTTTTTTGCATGAGATACTCTCTGCATCTAAGGATTTATGGGATGAAACGAAGAGGTATGTTATTCTCCCTCCCAAGGTTCACAATAGCCATGCTGTCTAGCACGTGAAAGGTATTTCAGCATCATGGCTGCTGCTTTCAGTATGAGGCAAGGAGTGTACATGGCCAAAGTGATTTGGCAAAAGAATGAATAGCTGAATTTGCCCAAGGCTCGGTGTGAGTCTCCAAGCCAAAAGAACAATGACATCAGTTGTGGGTATCTCTCCAGCGGCCATTTTGCTCCACCTCTGCTGCTGCCCACCTTGCTGACCGTCATTGCACAGCACCACAATTAATCATTGAGCCAATGACGCACATTGGCTGGCAATTCTCTTTGGAACAAGCAACCCACAGGTCTTTCCCCTTGAGTACATTGAGAAATGAGCTTCAAACTGGCCAAAAGTAAATGAAAGGGGTAGGAAGTGGTTTCCCCAAAGATAACAGATGCCAATGAAAAAAGTTAAAGCAGTCAAGTAGCAGCTGCGGACAGACAGGAGAGCTGCAGGTGGTCCCTGCCAGCACAGAGATGCCTTAAGATTGTTTGGTATCTGCAGTGGCAGAAAATCCCTAATATGCCAATGATGGTTGTTGTTAGTTGTGCAGTTGTGTCCGACCCATTGCGACCCCATGGACAAAATTCCTCTAGGCCTTCCTGTCCTTCACCATCCTCCGGAGTCCACTTAAGCTCACTGCTTCAGTGACTCCATCTAGCCACCTCATTCTCTGCCGTCCCCTTCTTCTTTTGCCATCTATTGTTCCCATCATTAGGCTCTTCTCCAGGGAGTCCTTCCTTCTCATTAGGTAGCCAAAGTATTTGAGTTTCATCTTTAGTATTTGGCCTTCTAAAGAAGTCAGGGTTGATCTCCTCTAGGACTGACTGGTTGGATCGCCTTGCAGTCCAAGGGACTCGCAGGAGTCTCCGCCAGCACCACAGTTCAAAGGCCTCAATCCTTCGGTGCTCAGCCGTCCTTATGGTCCAGCTTTCACAGCCAACTGGGAAAACCATAGCCTTGACTATACGCACTTTTGTTGGCAGGGTGATGTCTACTTTTTAGTATGCTGTCTAGATTTGCCATAGCTTTCCTCCCAAGGAGCAAGCATCTTCTTGGCTGCGGTCACCATCTGCGGTGATCTTGGAGCCCAGGAAAATAAAATCTGTCACTACCTCCATTTCTTCCCCATCCATTTGTCAGGAAGTGATAGGACCAAATGCTATGGTCTTAGTTTTCTTAATGTTGAGTTTCAAGCCAACTTTTGCGCTTTCCTCCTTCACCCGCATCAAGAGACTCTTTAGTTCTTCTTCATGTTCTGCCATTAGAGTGGTATCATCTGCATGCCAATGATGGTAAAAGTAGATAAAAACCAATTTAGTGAGAAATTGTGTCATTTAATTGTTAGTGATGGACTGGGACTCAGGAGATCCAGGTTCTAGTAACCATTCAGCCATGAAGCTCACTGACTTCTTCACAATAGGGAAGAAAGTAAACATGTAGTAATACTTAAAACACTCCAAATTCTATAGAGCAGACTAATTTAACCCAACAAAGCTGTTACAGAGACTTTACCAGGTGTAACGTACAGATTTCAGACACGATAGGAAGACATATAGACCTGCTTTGCTAGAGGCGGTGGCCAACGAGGGCACCATCACTTCTTCATTGTTCCCTTTTGCCTGTCCAGAAATCAGGGTACATCCAATGTCTGTCTACATTGTCTCTTTCCTTTCAGTGGGTCTGTTCTGCAGGAGATATTCCTTCTGTCTCAGATTCATGAGCTGCAGCGCCCAAGATTCAAATCTCACCCAGTGACAAGCTTTCAGGTTGGCTTAGATAAGCTTCCTATCTTCTCAGACTCTATATATACGGTGGGGATAACCATATTGGCCTAGATTATAGGGCTTTTTACCATTGAGATAATAGCCGTAATGCGTTTTGAGCATTTCCAGTATGTATGTACAAGTCTATTATTATATTCATTTAAAAGCACATTAATTCTGGCCAGAGGCTGCTTTACAAAGTGTGGCACTATCGTAAAAATCTATTAGGTGCTAGTTGTCCACGTCATCTGCCCGTCATCTGCCCTTACTGCCTACCCAAGATCTTGCCCCATTCCTACCCATTCTGTTTCCAGCAGTCATTTGTTTCCATGGCTCATACACAGATCAATCCAAAGTGTTCACTTTAATTCAAATGTTTATTTTTTGAAAAATCGATGTTTGAACTCAGATATGAAACCCCCCAAAAGACAGAGATTGATACATTGCAGAATCAAATTCGGTGGTTGAATAAAATTGTTTAAAAAATAATCAACATCAGATTTAAACACAAAGCTGCACAAAATCTATTTCTTTAGCTGGAATCTATTCTCTGAATTTTTCATCCCTTACCTACTTAATGCCACCATTGGTAAAATGAGCCATTTGAATGAGACAGCAAGAAGGGGACATTACCAGTCGCAACTGGTCAACAGTTACGAGACAACCCTTCTGTGCCCTTGCTGGTCCACTGCATTGCTCAACTCCCTTCTCCATATTCCAGTGGCTATGCTGTGGATGGCATCATTTCACAGGCCGCATAATCCACTGCTAGAGGCCCCTCACAGAGTATTATAGAGTCAAGGAGGATTCTCACTCCTTGTATTCAGGCCTAGCTTTGACTGATGCTGTATTTGCTCAAGAAAAATGGCAACCCAAAATTAGGCAAAGATGTCTCTTTTGCTGGATCATCTGACCAATTGCTAGACCCTTCCTTAAGAGATGTGCTCAGAACTCATTTTTCTTAAGGCAAGAAGAAATATGTGCCCCTATACTCTTGGAGCAGATGTGCATCCCTCATGGAATGGTATAACAGATACTGAATGTCCTTCGGTTGTTTATGCTTTATGTCATAAAGGAAGCAAGCTAAAGAAATCCAGATGACAGGAGAAGAAACAGAGGGGAAGTTTCTAATCCGACATGGTCACGCCTATGTAGCTACGTATACAGAGGGCAGCTTGAAATCCATAGCTTAAGAAATGTAGTGCCATAGGCAACAATGTTACTGAAACAGCTCCTTCAAGCTAATATTCCTCATCTGAATGTATGGCAAATGCAAGAGAAGCAGCTCGGGATGCTATTTAGATAGGACCACTGCAACGGGTTTTTTTACAGGGTTTTTTAAACAGACATGTCCTTGATTATAGATCTAGTCCTAGATTTTCTCAGCAAAAGCCATCCTGTTTTGGCTGGGCACTTATTCACCTTGTCCAAGAAGCAAACTTACATAACGTCAAAATCCTGAAAACATGACGTTTGTGTCATAGTATCACTGCTTTCCAAGAGCATTTGTTTTTGTTCTCAAGCCACCACAAAAATTGAGAAAGCCTAGCACTTGATTCCCTATTGCCTCACAGCTGTCTATTAATGGCTCGCAACCAGCACTTTGGCCAATCGGTGCTTGTTTTGCCACCAGCTCCTGCTGGCTTGTGAACTCACCTTCAAGGCTGCTCCCATTCTATTTCAATTCTGAAAGCCTCCACAGAGGTTTTTGCTTCTCATTACTGAAAGCCTGTACAAGAATGCTCTTTGGGGCAAGCGGCTCCTACGCCTAAGCAACTTGAGCTGGCTGGTGGAAAAAAATGGCCATAGGGACCTGCTGTCCATCAATTAAATCTAGCACCTACTCTGTTCCCAAGCTCTGACCCACTCAATGAAACTCAAAAGAGCTCAAGATAGTTTCCTTGAGAACTCACTGGAGACTGTTCTCACTCCAAGTAAGTGATGTTTAACATTTGGGACAGGTATATCAAGCAAGTTAAATCTTGTTTACATAATATCCATTCTTTGGTCCTTTCCTAATAAAATGCAACCTCTGAGCATTGATAATATGTAAAGATTTCATTTAAGTGCAGATCCCCTCACTTAAGCCCACCCATCCCAAATCCACTGAAGTCACTAATCACAGTAGCATCATCACTTCCATTTTTAAGAGCAAGGAAGAAAATGCAAGAAACATTTTTCAGTTCCCCTCCGCCTTCGGCATCATTCTACTCCATCTAGCTTGAGAGTCCAGCCATGCTGTAGAGGGAGAACAGAAGGAGTTGTGAATGGCAGCGTGATCTTCAGTCCTTTGTCTGGTAACGGCTGCCACTTCAAAGGTTCAGAGATCCCCAGCATAGTCACCTGAGAGGAAGAGGAAACAAACCCTTCAAATCTATTGCACATTCTAAGATACCAAGGATGCAATTCTATACATGTTTGGGGAGAAATTATTTATTTATTTAAAGTTTTTGCATACCGTCCCATCACAAACGTCTCAGGACGGTTCACAACAACAATAAAATAGAATACAGATAAAAGTAAGAAAAATGAGGCCTACAACTTCCAGCAAACTCCAACCAGCCACTATTCTGCCTGCATATGCATGGGATTGTGCCTGAAGATGGTTAAAGGGAGAGTAGTCACCCTGTGACAGCCTCATAAGGTGTGTGGAACCACCAAAGGGGTGACAACTTGTATGCTGTGAATTCACAAGTTTTGGTAAGCAGTGTGCTGACTGGTGGCAGTTTGCACTCTCAGATGCCCCTGCAGGAAGCCTCTCAGTCCTATCAAATCCTCACTCTCTTCAAACCTATCTGAATTAGGGCAGGAAGTTTGCCCAGGATGAAGCATGATCATTTTAGAAACACCCTTTACCTAGCAGAGAAGTATTAGGTTTCTCTCAGGTCATAAATGCCCTGCTGAATTCCTGTGGTGCAGCTGTAATAGCAACTAGTACAATAAATGATAATGAAAATATCTATTTTACCAAACTGTTGCCATTAGGAAATACAAAGGAAGACTTTGTTTGTTTGTTTGTTGCCCACCTTTCCACCAAAAGATGGCATTCAAGGTAGCTTACCAATTAAAATGAAACAAAGCAATATATCACAATGCAGCAGAAATGTAACAATTACATTAAAAACATCACCCAACTGACTTACTACTTAAGGCCCTTGACAGCACAGGAGGAAAAAACTTTTAAACTTTTCTAACTCTTACGAAAGTATAACCTCAGCTTTCAATACAAACAAGCATGAAACTACACCTGCCTCCTTCCTAAGAAGAGGACGCAAGTCAACTGTATAACTCAACCACATCAGAAAAAGGAGCAGCAGAAGTTAATGAGCGTAGTAAATTACTTCCACAGGATGCAAGAGGAACTAAACAATATTTTCATTATATGTAAACATTCTCAGACTGTTTTCTTACCAGGAGCAACTTACAATGCAAGCTCATGCATATTTAGAAAGAAAAATGTCCCGCTCTTCACACATTTTCATTAAGTAGCTGGGACTTGGATCCAAACTGCTTAGCTGTCTAAGGTCCAGAAGAATAGCAACAAGATCTAGGCCTTTGTGCTGATTATACCCCCCTAGGGAATGCCCTCCAAATTGAGATTTGCTAAGCTCTGTCGCTTTAGGCTTTTAGGCATCTGTTTAAAGCTGTCTTTTGTTTCTGTCTTCAGTTGGAGGTTTTTGAGCTGCTATTTCTGTTGTGGTTGGAATTTTAAAAGTGAAATCTGTATTTTTAGTAATATTTTATGCAGTTTGAGAATCTGGTTTTACTGCAATTTAATACACTGTTGTAGACTAATTTCTTTGTGAAAAATGGACTAATCAGGTTTAAAAATATTTTAAAGAATTAGCACTGTCAGGATTTCTCAATGTCATCAAGTCTAAGACAAATCATTGCCCAAACGACTTATGTTTCACTCTCCTTACTTGCACACTTCCTGAGAGGATGGGTGATGAAAGTGTCAGCATGCTGCCTTCTGGCCAGGTCAAGAAAATAGCGTAGATGATTGCTCCCTTTGAAGTGTACCTGGGAGAATATAAGAAGAAACACTGACTTGTGGACAGCAGTATAAAAACACTGAAACAGAGACCAGGCATCCATCTTTTGAGGGAACACAAACTCTTCACGTGCTACGTTTGGCCACAGCTGAAGGCCAGGCCAAAGGACTCTTGATTTTTCTCACACACAGGATCTGTTCAACCAGGAGTGATGAAAGCCTCAAAGTTCACCCTTACATACACCCTGAAAAACCAAACATTGCATTACAATCTGTCCCTCTTTCTCCAATTGCTGCTGTCAACAACATGGTGCTGGGGCTGTGCAAAACTTTCCATATGTTGCCTTTGCAAGCCTTTTATTTTGAAAAATGTTCTCTAATCCTTAATCACTTTCAGAATTAGGATTCTTTCATTCAGTCCTTGAACTGAAGATTTAACTTATCACAATCTCATAGCATTGTAAGTTCCCTTAAAGTCCACAAGTGCAAAGGCAGACTACAAATCCTTTTAGTAAGCAACATATAAAGCTCTCAACTGCACCAAGAGAAGGTTTAAAGTTAAATCACCTTGTAAAATAAATGGCAGCTAGTTGTGCTTTCAGGTGTCACAAGCTAGTCCAAGCCTTCTCAATCAATAAAATAGTCGAAATACAGGCCAACTGAATAAGAAAAGATTAATTTTGACAGCATGCTTCCATGAGATTTGGATACTGAGTGAGTAAAGATAGCTCTAGTGCCCAATCAAATATTTTACAGCTAATTAGCAATTATCAGTCTTCTGCTAGTACCAAGTCCCTTACACCAGAGGTGGATAGATGATAGCGATAGATGTACTAGTACATCTCTGGGTGATTTCAGATCTCCCAGTGACTTAATACAAACAAATAAATTATACTGCTGAAATGAAAAAAGCTTGGGGTAACCAAGAGTAAAATTTGTTTGAAAAACCTGCAGACCCAGTTCAGTTGAGTTCTGATACTCAAAACATATTCCTGGGCTCAGAAATCTTTAATTCCAAGTGCATGTCTTTTGCACCAGGTTAATGTATCCAAAATTTTAGAAAGAAAATTATTCAATCCTGCCTACAATTGCCTTATACTTCAATGATCTTTAAAGTGTGGTAGCACATGCTGCTTTTCAGAGAAAAGATTCCACCTTCCCACCAGGCCAGGAAAATAACGTCGAGGCAATCAGAGTTTAATGAGATGTTAACTGATGTTCCTTTATACTTGCTGAATTTGTCTAAGATACTACAAAATTATTTTTGAACAACTGTGCTCATATCTAAAGCAGCTCTTGTGCGGCCGGGACACTACTCTTACTATGACCAAATATATGTGAAAAGCAGCTCAGAATCTAATGCATACTTTAATGCAGGCCCACTCATGGTGATGCCTCCCACTGGTCCTGTGTAAATATGTAAATAATACCACACAAACACTTAACCCAAATCAAATCAAGCCAGAACTTTCCCTGGAATCAAAAATGAGGAATCTGAAGCTGCTGTACTTTGAACACCTCATGAAAAGGGAACACTCACTGGAGAAGATAATAAGGCTAAGGGAAAACAAGACAGAAGAGGAAGACCACACAGAAGATGGAACAATTCTACACAGGCAGCTACAGCCTTGCGTTTACAAGTGGGCATTCATTCACAGAGTTGTCACAATATTAATATTGACAATCTTCCCCTTCTTCATATCAGAGAAGTAACAACCCATCTGGATAAGTGTTACCATACCAGGTGCCCTCAGTGCCGTTTTCCTTTTGTACCCTCCATGGTTTTGATTCATAAATGGCCTCCCCGTTAATGCTCAGCCATTTCCCAAGTGCCAAGAGCCTTTCTTGGAAGATTGGCACGATTATGCCTTCTTTTGTGGGCCCCACGTTGAGTAGATAGTTTCCTCCATAACTCACAGTCTGTACAAGTTCCTGCAGTGAAGACAGACAGAGAACATGAAAACATCTTAGCTGCTTTAAACAACCTACGCAGACATCTGTCCACCCTTTCCTTGACCTATTCCAGTGAAGGAAATTCTGTAAGATCACAGCCTAGTCCTTTTGCTTGACTACTTCTTTATATAGGTATTTTGTCCCAAGATTTAGGTTCAGTCTAGTTTTGAAATTAAGATATTTGTTTTCCTGTTCCCAAAGCTCATATACTCTACATACTTCTGTTGATAGTTCTAATGTTTTAATTTCAGTTGGGATTTAAGTATAAGCCAGAGAAAGGGTCAGTCTCAGCAGGTGGGATGGGTGCCTCTTCTGTCAATTACTTAGACATTTTATATTATACATTTCCTGCGCAAGGTGGCAGCAACAGTCCTAGAAGATCCTCCAATGGAGCGAATGATCATGGCTTTGTTCTTTCAGGTATCCATTCAGAGGAGAAGGCCACAGTCTGAATGGAAGATCTTTCAGACATTCAGTTTGCTAGCTGAAGGCTGTATGTGAGAGCGGGACGATATCAACATCACCAGCACTGCCTTGTTCATCCAGATGGTTTCCTAAAGAATGTGGCCTGCTGTGGCTGGACCTGAAGCCCACTCCAAGCCCCAGCAATTGCGTGCAAGCTCTGGCTGATCTGCTAGTCCCTGGCTTTGTTTACACCTCATTGCTTACCCGAATGATGCTGGCCTCATCCAAGAGTTCCTGGACTTGCATGTTCCTTCGATACCCCCAGGAATTCTTGTCAATAGAGCTGCACATCTCCCACTTGTGGGTTGGTAAAACGCCAGGCTTGTATTTATCCTGACAGTTATAGTAGCCTCCATGGTGGCAGGAACAATTGCTGCCCCATCGATCATTCACCACCACAGTGTCCTAGGAGCAGAAATCCAGAAGGAAGGTAAGCTATTTTGCCTTATCTTACTTGGGCAATTTCTGCCTTCGCAATAATTCTGGGCTTGAAAAGAGGTTTGGGAGGCTGTTCTCCACTTGACCTGAAATGCTCCAAACAAAACATTGGCACTAGCCCTGCAACATGACTTTTGAGAGAGGCTGGGAAAAAATTCAGGGTTTTCATTGGATTTAGCTAAAACTGAGAAGCAGTTCTCTTCTACTTATTTTGTTCTAATTAACAGACATTACAGCTATACCACATGCTGGGTCCAAACTTTATTTGCCCCTACCGTAGCCATGTCCAGTTTTCACACTGATTTCAATGGTATCTAACCACAACTAACTTGGTCTAGAATCAACCCCACAAAGTCTCTAGCACTCTCATTCAAAGAAATCAGAGCAATTCACACTACCGCTAGATGCCTTACTGTCTGGAGAAGTGAGCTATGCATAAGAATATGCAAGTGAACTACAGGCCTTCCATTCACACTGTATTTCAAAAAGGCCTTTGGTGTTACCTCAGTGCACACTCGGCCCAAGAACAGTCTTAGGCACTGAGTGCAGAGACAGCAAGCACAGATATTTTTGTGCTTTTTACACTCCTTTGCATGTTTTATTCTTCCATCACTGGTTCCACAAGTTGAGGCAACATCAGGAACAATTTGAGTGCCACAAAAAGGTGCAAAATTTAGGCAAGTGCCACTGCAGCCATTACAAATAATTTTACAGAACTATTTCATTTCAAATGCAAGAAAATAAGAGAAAACTTCCTACTGGCCAAAAACATTGGAAGCAAATTCATATACTTTGACTGGGCTGTCGTTGTAAAGCCAGGCAAGGAAAGAGGTTGAATTCCAGTAAGTATCAGGAGCCTCCCATCCTCCATCAGACCAAATGATATCTGGCTTGTACCTTAGATGAAGATTAAAAAACAAAAGATTTAGTAGTACAATTACTGGTCCTAATTACTGGTCTTTCTTCTGAGCTGAGGTATTAGTGATTGGTATCCCCCACACTCATTTTGTTGTAGTAAGTTAACAAAAGAAATAATTCACACCACATTTTTCTTAAGAGGACAAAAGGCTATATTGTGTCAGTGTGATGCAGTGGGCCAAATACTGGGATTGCATATGGGAAACCTACATTTTTTCTTGAAAGGATCATGCAGTACTTTGGAAATCAAAGTAATCCTTTTGACAGGGCTGTGAGAATGCTGAAGTTCATCAAGAGCATAGAGAACAGTATGCAGAACTCAGCTCTGGGAAACTTCCACTTCCCCTTTTTAAAAGGCTTTCTAGCCGGAGTGCCTGCAACAACAGGCTTGAAAACCTGCCAGCAAGGCCTGAGGAAATCCCAAACCCCAGTGCAGCATAGCAGCAGGGGTCCATCTGTCTACTTGCCACTCCTGCCCTCCATCTTATTCTCTAGCCTGGAGTCTGGGAAAGGGCAGGCATCCTTTCCCCAACTGCACTGAGCCATGCAGACCACAGCGCAACAAAAAGGAAAAGGTCTGCATCAAATTAAAACTAGAGGAAGTCAAAACTGTTTTGGCATGTGTATGGAAAAAGGCAGTGAAGCACTTCCGTCTCTCCCACCGAAACAAGCGCCAGCCTTTCCCTCTGGCTCTGGCAAGCACAGGGACTGGCTATCAGGGCAGCCAAGGCATGGTTGGTGCAGAAAGCGAACAGCCAGTCCTCAGAGACGTGAAGTGGAATCAAATAGAAGTAACTTCCTGCTAGCTGCATGTTGGAAGTTTCTAGACTACTCGCTTTATCAGACTGCTTCTAACAAAAGCTCTTATGACTCAACTCAGCTATTATAGCAGGGCAAGTGGGGGCACTTGTGGCCTTCCAGATATTTTGACCTGCAAATGCCATAAACCCGAGCCAGCACAGCCAATGGTGGGGGATGGCGGGGGCTGAAGGCAAAAACATCTGAACAGCCACAAGTTGCCCACTAAGAAAGTTAAAGAAGGAATCTGAATGGATAAATTTACTGAAAAGCAGGTTTGTCCGTTACTAGAAATTTAATTTCCAAACATTGTTCTCCCTTTTATAAAACATGTACTTTAATTTGCTGATCTTCCAAATGAGATTTTTTTTAAAGGCTCAAACTGGTTCTTTTGAATTTTAAAATGAAATGAGAAAGATAAAAGTCAGAAAGATATTATTGATCCTCACATCGAGTTATTCCATTTGATCCTTACAACAAGACTTTGAAGTAGTCTGAGCTGACGGATTGCATTCTAACTAAAATGTTCATAGCTATGCTATGGAAGTGATCAGGTATACGTCTTAGTTTTGGATCATGGCCAGGGAGGCCAATATAACTCTGCAGGTCACCTTAGAAGCTATGTGCACCACATTTACCTGAAAACCCATTTGTTCAATAGGTGTAGCAGGGAGTCAGATGCATGGGACTGAAGTTTAGGCTGTTGGCAGATTTTTTGTTCTTACCTTAAGACAAGTTCATAGAGCTCTGGTAGAGACTTCTCAGAGACAAAAAACTGGCTCTTGAAAGAATTCTTTTTATCCAATAAATACAGTGGATTAAACCATTCAAAGAGGGAATGGTACAGTCCATAGTATATATTCCTGGAGAACAAACAAAGTGGAAAATTCAATTATACCAGTGCATAAGTTATCAGAAGGCTCTCATGTCTGGCTGTGTGCACCCCATAGCCTCCACCCCCACCATTTAGCTACCTTTTTCTGAGAGCATCCCCCAATTCAGCCACCAAGTCTCGATGGGGTCCTGTATCCACCGAATTCCAATTCCAGGACACTGGGGACCCCCAGTTGGTGAAGCCTTCATGATGTTTTGTGGTAAACACAACATATCTGTAAGTATTAAAAACACAAATTCATAAGGGAGTTCATCCAAAAATATTCTGATATCTAACAGGCAGCACAGGTAAAAAACTGAATGAAAGTCAGTCTTGTTTGTACAAAGCAGCAGAAAAAATTCTACAGGGTGCTGCCAAGATAACACCCTTATTCCGGATTAGTAAGCCTGAACATGGCAGCTACAACAGGGTTAAAGCAGATTAAAGTGAAATCCATCCATAAAATGTCAGTGAAAGACAGACAGACAGACAGACAGAGGAAAGGAAGGAGGGAAAGAAGGAAGGCTACTTTTTTATTTTAAGCTAAACTAATCCAAAGCTGAGCTATTAGTTTGTATTCATTCCTTTTCTCTCACTGCGGCTGTCTGCGTGTAATAGTAGAATTTTAGGTAACCATTTTCGTGTTGTGCATCAGGGAAGGACTGTAGCTTGGTGGTAAAACCTGCTTTGCATGCAGGAGGTCACAGGTTCAAGCCCCAATATTTCCAGGTAGGACTAGGAAAGAGCCGTACCTGAAACTCTGGACAGTCATTGCTGCCCATCAGAGTTGGACAGACCAAGGCTCAGTACAAGGTTGCTTCCCTGTGTCCTATGTATCTACACCACTATCCTTTCAGCAACAGGCAAAATCCTTTTTGGGGCTTTCCTTTTTATTATCGTAGCCCTTTTGATCTTCTGCACCCTTTCTACTGCTCTGTTGTGTTTTTAAGAAGTTTTAAATAGTATTTTTAGAGTTTCTTTCTCTTTTTTGTGATAAAAGACTCTTTTAGCTTCTGCCTTTCTGCCTAAGCCTGCAAGGATTAAACTTTTATGGTGCCACAATACTCTTTTCAGAGGAGTACTGTATCATCTTTTGCAATAAAGACAAAGAACCCATCAGAGCCTTGTGCAAATGGTTATGAATGGCAACTATTAAGGTAATCATTGTTATTTGAATTCTTTCCTTATGAATGTCCTATTTCCAAATATCTCCCATAAAATGAAAGGCATTGTAGTCCATGAATTTTTTTTTCTTTTTTCTTTTAAGACATCACAAGAATGGTTGCTGTTTGGACATTATTCTTTGTCAGTTTTGCCTCAAGTGGCTATCCCTTTAGATTGCACTGCTGTGTAAAGGGTAGTATAAATTTATTTATTGTAAGTAAGTAAGTAAATAGTATCCCATGTTAGTGCTATATAAAATACACCCATTAAGATGAAAGGGACTTTATAGTCAGTTGCAACCAAAGTCTGACTGATGTCATTGTGGCTAACTCTAAATAAATCTTATTCATTTCAATGCATCCACGCAGAATCCGCTTCTTCTGAAAGAGCCTTACACTCTACCTTGACATTTCAATATCCCTACATTAATTCAAGCTGCTTTCATTCCAATGAGTCTACTCGAAGTCAAGACTGTGTTGACTAACGGAACCCTCACGCGTGCCAGCGGGTCTGCTCTTATAGAGGGCTAGCCCGGGATAACACCCACTAAGGTCGACGGCCAGCAGCCGCGGCCACCGCTTCCCCCGCTCTCCCTCTGCTGGCGGCCGGTCTCCCTCCGCGTGTGGCTGACCTGGCGCCGGCCTCCTGGAAGAGGCGCGCCCACTGCTCCGGCTGGAAGTCCCTGGCGGTGAAGCGGGCAGCGAAGTCGGCGTAGGACGTGCCGGGCGGGAAGTGCGACCGGACGAACTGCTCGTAGTCGGGCAGGCGCTCGCCCTGCCAGTTCCACCAGAACCACTCCGAGCCCCAGGCCGGCACCGCGAAGACCCCCCAGTGCACGAACACCCCGACCTTGGCGGCGTCGAACCAGCAGGGCAGCGGCCGCGAGTCCAGGCTGGCCCAGTCGGGCGTGTAGCGCCGCGGGGGCGCCGAGGTCCCGCCGGCCGGCGCCCCGCACAGGAGCAGCGCCAGGCAGAGCGCGCGGCCCAGCGCCGGGCCCACCATCGCCGCCCTCGCCCCCGCAGGGCCGCGCTCGACCTTCGCGCCCATTGGCCGCTTCCTCGCCCAATGGCGGCCTCGCTTCCGCGCACACGTGCGCGCAGCATCAAAACAGTACCAAGAGGGAAAAAGAAGAGGCGCGCGACTGGCCGGGCAACTGCTCCGGGTCACGTGCCTCGACGGGCGGGGATGCGCGCGGGCCGGCGCGAGCGAGCGAGCGAGCGAGGAGGTGCGACGGGAGGCCGCTGTGGAATGAGCAAAGGTAAAGCAGGTTCTCGCTGGCCTGGGTATGCGAGTGTCTGGGGGCAGGGGGAAAGAGCGAGCACGCACGTGGAGATACGGTTTGCAACAGGTGCGGTTGTGACGCTGTCGTGAAATGAGCCAAACGAAAGATGCAGGATGGATACTTGGCCTTTTAGATAAAGGGCTGCCAGGGCGCCCGTTTGCAGGGATGCTGCTCCAGCTGGGGGCCAGGATCCTTCCAGCTACCACTCCCAGTGCAGTTGCATAAGCACTGTATTCCATTAACTTGTAGTCACTGTAGCGTCTTGATTCATTTGTGTTAAAAATGCAAAACTGCACGTGCTCAGAGATTTTCAATCTGGACTGGCACAAAAAGACTTGTAGTTGTAAGTATCAGAAATGTAGAAGCTGTTTTAAAGTGAGGTGGGCATGAAAGCTACTTGCGTGCTTCACCTCTAAGCAGGCTACCTAAATCCTCCCACACCTGAGCCCTTTTAAGTCCAGGATCTGAAATAACTGAGCTTTAAACTGATATTTTAAAATAAAGGATGCTAAGAAGTGGTCCCATCGGCAGCAACACCAGGCAAACACACCACAGTCTTCTACCCTGTGGTGTGATAGACTGTATTTCTATTTAAATACAAATCCTGATTTCCAAGTTGGAGGGATGGAAAGATAATAATTTATGGCTCTAACAGTGCAAAAGTAAGTTAATCGGTCTCAGATACTGATGCATTTCCACACTTCCTCTTTTTCCTCAGGTGGCCTCCTGAGTAAGAAAGAAGGGGGCACACAGTGGCTCACACCACGCTTTGTGAAGCTGTGGATGTGCCATCCTGGCAAGAGTCATTGTGCAGTTTGAAATCTGTACATTTGTCAGCTCGGGGGGACTCGCTTGCAAAAGGGCATTTGTGGGGAATGCTCATGGACAAGCAGTTGCCTGGAGTTCTCATTAAGACCTGATGCATGCATGTGGTCAAGGGAGGCGATTGACTTCTGAGGTCGTATGACTGCGGAATATAGAAACATAGAAACAGAGCGAGTCAGAAGGGTTTCCCGGGCCATCTAGTCTGACCTCCGACACCAGTCAGCTCCGCTCATGACATGCCCACCATGTGCATGTCCAGCCTATCCTTGAACACCTGCACCAATGGAGCCTCAACGACCTCTCGTGGAAGCCCATTCCACACCCTCGGGGTCCTGACTGTCAGGAAGTGCTTCCTGGCATCCAAACGAAACCTTGGTTCCCTGAGCTTTGCTCCGTTGGAGCGCGTCCTGCCTTCCTCTGCAGGGGAGAACAGGTCTCTACCCACCTCCGTGTGACACCCCCTCACATACCTGTATGTCACCAACATATCACCTCTGAGTCTCCTCTTCTCCAGGCTGAAGAGACCCAGTTCCCTCAGTCTCGCCTCATACGGCATCCCCTGCAAACCGGCCACCAACCTTGTGGCCCTACGCTGCACTGACGCTAGGGGCCCAAAACTGAGCACAATACTCCAGTTGTGGGCGCACCAGAATCGTGTAGAGTGGTAGTAATACCTCTCTCGATCTAGAAGCCACACTTCTGGCTATGCAACCAAGGGTGGCGTTCGCCCACTTGACCACCGCATCACACTGCTGGCTCATGTTTAGCCTGCAGTCAACCAGCACCCTGAGGTCCCTTTCACAAGTGCTGCTCTCCAGCCACTTGTCCCCTAACCTGTACTTATGACACCCATTCCCATGCCCCAAGTGCAAGACCTTGCACTTATCCACATTGAACGCCATCCTGTTGTCTCCTGCCCACTTCCACAGTCTGTCCAGATCCTTTTGGATCTGGAGTGCCTGCTCCTCAGTTGTGGCCACTGCTCGTTTTAGTGTCGTCTGTGAATTTGATCAGCAGACTGTTCACCCCTTCTTCCATGATGTTGATGAAAAGATTGAACAGGATTGGCCCCAGGACAGAGCCCTGGGGGACCCCGCTTGTCACTGGCCGCCATCCCGACGATTCCCCACTTAATGGTTACCCTCTGCTTTCGGTCAGTCAACCATGCCCTAATCCACCGGACAGTGCTTTGGTGTAT
Source organism: Varanus komodoensis (assembly GCF_004798865.1). NCBI lineage: Eukaryota > Metazoa > Chordata > Lepidosauria > Squamata > Varanidae > Varanus > Varanus komodoensis. Next base: position 5,308,321 of record NW_025335440.1, read on the forward strand.
CCCAAAACCCCTCAGTTTCTCCACCAGGATATCATGGGGCACTTTGTCAACGGCCTTGCTGAAATCCAGGTATGCCACATCCACAGCATCCCCTCCATCCAGCCATCTCAAAACCTTGTCGTAGAATTCCACAAGGTTTGTCTGGCAGGATCTGTGTTATGTGTTGTGAATGGTCACATTTTTCCATTGTTCCCTATGTGAAAAATTCCCAGCAAGTAAAAAGACTCGTGCAATATGGAGGGGACTGAGAGAGAATGCAGCTCCTGTTCCTGGGAAGATGAGAGCAGGACATCCATGTGCGCTGTCTGCCTCATGGGCCTCCAGGCACCTGGTAGCATTGTGGGAACAGGATCCTGCACTTGAGGGGCACTTGCTGGGGTACAGCAGACCCTCTTTTATTCTCGAACAGTTTTTTTCTTGTGTGCTAAGTAAGGGCAAGAAAACAGGTTTTTGTCTGTTTTTTAATGGGAAGCAGTCAATAGTGGAATCTGTTGCCTGAAATAGCAGGGGCCTGTCAAACAAATCTTTTTGCCCCTTGTCAAGCTGACCAGTTTGTTTGTTTTTTTTAAATATCAACTAGATATTTTTACAGTAGGAAGGCCCGATCTCTGTGTTCTCCTTGAGGTATTTCCATAGGACGTTGAACTATGCCAGCTGCCTCTTTGGGGTTGGAAAATAACATCAGCCTCTTTCCCTCCACCTCCGAAGCACATTGGATAGACAGCCAAAAATGGCCGTCTAGCAAAAATCTAGACCATGAGGTATAGGAGGGGGAGAGCGGCTGGTGGATTGTGGTAAACCTCCAAGTCTGGGCCCTTACAAGCACTGAGGATGAAGCCACTCTGAGTACACCCTAATGTGCTTTGATTTTTTCCGTCATATATTTCAGTCAAATACCTGGAGTGAAAGGGCCATACTTTTAGGCATCTTTACAAAATACAAGCTAAACCTGTTCTATCTCTATGGACCTTTGCCAAGTACCACAAAAATGATTTCAGTGTTTCTTTTTAAAGGAAAGATATCATCTGGAATTACCAATTCATCTGCCAAAAAGGTCCAACTTAGCTTGTTTGCCAACTACATTTGAGCTTTTGGGAGCCCAGTGGAAGCTGCGGAGTCCCCAAAAGAGTCAAATTTAGCTTGCAAAGAAGCAAAATCTGACATTGTTTGGGTGTTCTGAAGTGTTATGGCTGCATTTTTTTTCTTTAAACAGGTTTTCCGGAGTTGCAGGAAAAATAAGCCCCACTCAGATGCAACCTGACATCTTCCCTTTGCAAATTTCCTTAATTTGCATAGGATTTTTTTCTGAAAAAAAAAATAATTGAAAAATTTCCAGAAAACTCATATCACTATTTGCATGACAGGGTATACCTGCTGGAATTCTCTTTTTAATAAGTACACAGCTATTCAATTTGCAGGCATCCCACCTTCTTTTGTACCTGACCACCATACATAGCTAGATCTTTTGGTGTAGTTAGGAAGTGATAAATAGAATTTCTTTTCAAAGCAACAGAAATTTCACCTGCCAATTCCTGCATATCACATTGCTGGTAAGGACCCAAGAACAGTCCAGTGCCCTTTTCCTACCCACTTGGCAACCTTGCCACACAACAGGTCACAAGCTTTTCTGGTAAGTCCTGCATTTTTAGGAATACATTTCAAATCCTTCTGATTATCAGTTGCCCAAAGCAATGGTTTTATGGTTGTAAAAGGGAGCAAATACATGAAAAACAGAAGCAGTGTCTCCATGTACCTTGGTGGGAGAGAAAGTGGGGATGATAAAAAAAATTACTTCCAAGCAGCACAAACACCTTGGACCAGTCATAAATATGTAAAATATCTAGGATAAGAGTGTTTTCCTCTCACTTGTGAATTGCAACAAAAAACTCCTTTTAGTTTCCATAATGGTTGTATGGCACTTATTTAATCTCATTGGGATCCACCAGCGTTGGCTCCAAAGTCTGGAGGGGGGCTTGAGCAAGAGACCCCAGTGGCCCTCTCCTGCTTGTGTCTAGACTGCTGGTCCCATCACCCGCCTTCTTTGTATGGGCATGATCTGTGCCATGAAAAGTGTGCAGGACGGAAGATGCAAGCCATGGCATCTCCTCCTCTCATCCCCGCCAGGGTGCGCAGGACAAGCAGTGAGCAGCAGCAGCAAGGAGGACCTGGGTAGGTGGACCTGAAGCAGGTAAGGGTTGTGGACCTTGGTAGGTGCCCAGCCATACTAACCCCTGACAGCAGCCTCCCCCCCCCCCCCACTGCCCGCCAGCCCTGCCAAAACTCACTGGATTCTCTCTTCTGGCTCTATCACCAAACCTCTTCTCTGTGCACCTATCAGACTGCTTTTGAACATTTATTTCAAGCATTGCTCCAACCATGATATTTCCTCTTTTTTTAACAGCCCTTCCCCATGGGAAACAAGTGATTTTGGGGGTGCGGGAAACAAGGGGAAATTCAACTGCCTCCTTCCTGGCATATGATGGTGCTGATCTCAATGATGGCTGTTGCTGATCACATTAGAGTGTTTTTTTAAGGGAGAGAAGAGTTAGTTGCATGCCAGTAGAATGTGTGATTCAGCTCCCAAGCATCTCCTGGGAGCGAGCTCAAGCCACTGGGGGAGATGGAGGGGAGGGCTAGATAAAAGTTTGACACGTTGCTTTTGCCGGCTCGTTGGCAGTAAGGTCTAAAACTGAATTGGCATCCTAGGTGTTCCTCCTTAATGTGTAAATACACCGATTTTTATGAAGGCACCATCAGTCATCTGTCCCTCTTCCCTTGAAAACATGACAAAGAGAGAGACAGAAAAATACCGCTAAGTCTGAATTAAAAGGCCCCTGTCTAACTTCGCCCCAGATCACCCTGAAATCTGCAGCAAGAGCTGATGTTCTTTTTAGAAGCATGGGCATTAACAGACAATACCATGCCTGGGCAGGTTGTTTTGTTGTGTGCATCTAGGGTGGGTTTTTCCAGGGCTTTAGGCTTATAAGGCACCCTGACAAGCCACGGCTTCCAACAGGGCTCCTCTTTCCCTGACAGGCTGTCGTGTTGTCTGAACCTGGATGACACATCCCATTGTCAGTCAAGCCGTGTTGCCAGTGAACCTTTTGGCAAGAAGGGCCACCTTTGCCAAGCAGCTGCGGGACCAGTGCTGCTGACAGCTGCCCCCAAAGTGCCCAAGTGGCCCGGGAGGTGGCTATTGGAAGCTCTGCCGTGGCATATGCTGCAGCAGCAAGCTCTTTCATCAAGTCACAGCAGTGTGCGACAGAGATCTCAGCTCCCGCTGCTTTGCCACCACGAGTCCAGTCTTTCTTTTCAGCCTGCCACCAGAGTGGACAGCCAAGATTGCTCAGCCAACGTGTCAGTCAGTGGCAAAAACCTCTGTTTTCTGCTCTCCTTCTCCCTGCTGGCTCTTGGATTTCCTCTGGCAGGGAGGAAGGAGTCCTTTCCCCCAGGATTCCCTGAGATACCTGTGAGAGGACCGGGAGGGGGGAGGGGGAGGGGGGACCCTACCTGTAATGCAGACCGGCCTGCCTGTTGGGGAAGTTGTGGGTGGGGTTTTTTTACTAGCCACACTGTCTTGGGTGTGCTCTGCCATAAAATTACTGGCCTGGCATAGTGCAGAAGGCACTAGGGAGGGAACCGAGCTGAGTTCACTCACTCAAAATTGTATTTTTAGACATCTCTCTGGTTTCTGAGATGTCAGTAAGAATTGCTTGCATAATTCCAAGTGCATTTTTTCAGTCATCATAAGGACTAGAAATTTGGGTTATTTAAACATGTTTAAAAAGTAAAAAAAGTTGAGATTCTCAGGGAGCCAAAGGTTGCATCCAGTATTTATTTTTAGTGCCCCTCCCTCTTTCAGTGAGGATTGGTTCCTAGCGTATCACATTCGACCTTTTTTTCTGCTTCCCTGTAAAAACACGGCAAACACATAGCCTTTGTTTAAATATACATACTGTCCACAGATTGTACTGTTACTGCTTATGCCAAGACATAATTTCATGGCAAGGGTGTTTTTGCAATGCAAATCCTCCAATGGGATCAGGTATTTGTTCAAAACCTGCCAGTTCATCCCAAGTCCAGAGCCAGAAATGAAACATCCGAATAGCTTGGTGTGCCTCATCCTTGGTGTGCCTTGGAAGCTAAACAGGGTCAGGCCTGGCTGAAATCTGTATGGGTGACTTACATGTGAACTGCCCAGAGAGCTTCGGCTACAGGCAGTATAGAACAGAGTTTGGGAAGGACACACTAGTGTTTCCAGCAGAACTCCTGGGCATCTGGGCATGGCAGTCACGTCTGGCAGTGAGAGAAGACTGTGCCACACACTTGATTCCAGCAGACCCAGCGTGACCCCCAAAGCCCTGGATCTTGTACACCTTTTGCCTTAGAGTCTTTCCAAAGAGAAAACTTCTATGCATACTTTTAGTCAACAAGGGCCTCTGAGTGCTTGACTGATTTGTCGCAAATGGTTTCAACTGGGTAGGACCTTTGGGTACTTTCTGCTTCTGAGATGCTCTCCGACATTCCTGGGATCCGCCTGAGGCAGGGGCAGACCCTCCTCAAAGAGGAGTACAACTCTCTGCTCCGCAGAGCGTAGATCACTGGATTGACCATAGAGTTCAGCAGACACAGGGTACTGCAGAAGGCAAACACCTTCCTCGTGTAGTCGTCCAGTTTCACAAAGAGGCTATAGGCCATGAGGCCCAGTGCCGGTGACCAGCACATCACCAGCAGCGCCAGGATGATCACTAAGGTCTTGGCCAGCATGATGTCGATTCGCACCTTCATCTTCTGCTGGCTGGTTTGCATGTGGTACTTTTCCATGTACAGGGTGTGCTTGCGGGCTTTCCAAAGGATGTGCATGTAAGCATACACTATCAGTGCCAGAAGGAGCACCACCAGGACAATCCAGCTCGAGAGGTAGGCATTGTCAACAAACGGAAAGAGCTCAGAGCAGACGGAGCGGGGCCTGCAGCAGTTCCATCCCAGAAGGGGCAGGAAGGCAAGGAACGTGATGGTGACCCACAGAACCGCCATAGCCACCAGGGCCCTTTGGCTCGTTACCAAGCTCTTGTACCTGGACGGCTTGAGGATACAGATGTGCCGGTCAACGGCCATCAGCAACAGGCTGCTGAGAGAAGCCGTGAAAGATAAATTGACACCTCCGAGCTTCAGCAAGAAAACTTCCTTCGAGGAATCGATCACCTTGAAAACATGGAATTGAACAAAGCTGCAGGCAAATATTACACTGGCTAGGATATCCGCCAAGGCTAGACTGCTTATAAAGAGGTAGGAAGGCTTCTTCCGGATCTTTGGGGAAGAAAATATGAGGTACAGCACCAAGGCGTTCTCCAAGATGCAAAGGCCCCCGAAGGCACAACACAGCACAGTAATGACAATCTGAGCAGAACCGTTCAAAACCATGTAGCATTCCATGGGCACTGCACCGGTGTCGCATCCAGAAATGTTGGCAACTGTGTTTATCTTGCATTTATCCATCCCTGTAAACACAGAGCAGAAAAGCTTTCTTCAGAATGGAACGGTCTTCCTTGGCACAGCTTAATGATCCAACTGCAAAAAAAATTAGGCATGATAGAAGTTGAATGTATAATAGGAATGTATAATAGTTATGCTCACTTTCAAAGTTGAAGAACCACCCTTTCCCTGAATCCCATATATTTCTTTTATTTTACCAATTTGGTATGCTGCTTTTCTTCTCCTTGTTCTTTTCTAATACAAAAAAATACACTTTTAACAAATCACACCTAGTCTACACTTAATTGTAGAAAGAATGAAAGATACCATCATTTTCCGTTCATTTCTGCAATATACCTTACAGGACAATTCTTTACATGCCTAACAGGGCAGGCCTTATTATTAAGCAGTGAGAGAGCCAGTGTGGTGCAGCGGTCAAGAGCGCAGGACTGGGACTCGGGAGATCTGGGTCCCAGTCCCCGCTCAGCCATGGAGCCAGCTGGGTGACTCTGGGCCAGTCACAGCCTCTCAGCCCAGCCTACCTCACAGGGCTGTTGTTGCCGGGATAAGATGGAGAGCAGGAAGAGGAGAATGAGGCAAGTCGCTTTGCGTTATTTAAGAAAGGAAAAAGGTGGAATAAAAAAGGTAAAGGTTTCCCCTTGACATTAAGTCCAGTCATGCCTGACTCTAGGGGGTGGCGCTCATCTCTGTTTCCTAGCCAAGGGAACCAGAGTATGTCCGCAGACAGTCTCCATCTCCGTTTCCTAGCCAAGGGAACCAGAGTATGTCCGCAGACAGTCTCCGTGGTCATGTGGCTGGCATGACTAAACACCGAGGTGCACAGAACGCTGTTACCTGCCCACCGAAGTGGTACCTTTTTATCTACTTGTATTTGCATGCTTTCAAACTGCAAGGCTGGCAGGAACTGGGACGGAGCAATGGGAATTCACTCCGTTGTGTAGATTCGAACCGGCAACCTTTCGATCAACCAGCCCAGCAGCACAGTGGTTTAAACCACTGCGCCACCGGCAGTCCCTTAAAAGGTGGAATACAAATCTAATAAGTAAGAAGAATGAGGCAGGTGTCTCAGGCAGCAAATGCTGGGAGGTAGGAGCAGGGTCGTGGGGACTGAGGTGTGTGTCACACAGCCTGCTCTGCACCCCCTAAGCGAGTCTGTTGCCTTCCATGCGGCAGGCACTGCCCCACTGTTGTAGCTGAACAAACGCTCCAGGCATCCTTTGCACTTAAAACGGGTGAGGGCAGCATCTTGTGCTTCACCTGGGATGACGGAATACCTGGGGCCAGAGCTGAGCTTGACTAAATTCAGTCTTCTGAATTCTTGCCCTGGGGTAGGATTGCAAGGTATAGGATGGCAGCTTAAAAGGCAGCTCTTCTCAACGTGTTAACTTATGTGCATTTGCACAAGCATGCATTAGTACTGATGCACACTTGCACTGGAAATGCACACTATAGAAAATTAGTGCAATCCCCCCCCACCAAGTGAAAGATTGGCCCAGAAGTTCACAGAAACTGCATGATTCAGAAAAAGCCAGACCTCTGCAAAATCAGCATGTTGGATTCATAGCAATCTGAACACATTTGAATTGTTTGTGGATTTCCCCAGCATCTTCCAGCATTTCCTAAATGATAATCTTTAAATAGGTCTGTACTGGACTATTGTCCCATAAATATATCTAGCAATTTTAAAAAAAACAGAAGTGCCACTCCTTGTTAGAAGTATTTATGAGAAGTATATTTTGACTTTCCACCAAAAATGGTGCTGGAGGTGGCTAAGAATAATATTGACATTAAAAACAACTTAAGGCTTCTCTGTGTGAGTCATTTACTTCCATTTTCTGCTGCTGCTGCTGCCTTTTTGTGTGTGTGTGTGCAGGAGAAAGAAGGCCCTTTTATACAAGGCTTTTTTTCCGCTGTCTTCCTGCTTGTCCCATTACACTTTATGTCAAGTGGCACTTTGGCATGGAGGAGGATTCAGGTTTTAGCCAAGGCTTCTTTCCCGGCACCATCCAGGAAAATGCATCATTATCTTTGCTCTACCAAAAGCTGCAGAAGCAGCTGCAAAGCTCTAGAGGGCCCTGGGCGGAGGTGGAGATACAGTTCTGTAAACAACCTGCAAACTTTTACTAGTACTGTACACAAGAAGCACCATGTGTAGATAATCCCTTAAAACAAAAGTCTCACTAAAAACAAAAGCAATTATATAAGAAATAAACAGCACTTAATCCAATAAAGTCCCCTTCAGCAGTAAACCAATTTACATGCCAAAGGCCCCCCTCTGCCTTACTAAGGCAGCCAAACTAGAATTCCTTAGTAAGACATTCCAGAGGCAGGAAATGGCCGCCAGGAAAGCCATCTCTTTAACACTCAGTTTTGAAACTGCTAATACTCATTAGCATAATTACCAGGCGGAATAAGAATAGCCTCCTTGCAGCCTCACCAATGAAAATTGGGCCATATCCTAAATCAACTAAAGTTTATCACTTGACTTGATGTAAAACGTGTCCTTCTGGCCAGCAGCATTAATCTGATAAAATCCCTCCTCACCCACAACTTCGTCTTACTAGAAAACAACACATTTGTTGGACTTGACCCAACTGGCTTGAGAAAAAATAACACATACAATGNCCAGTGGGAGTTGCAGTACTCTGACCTGGTAAACGCAGCACTGTCCCTGTGCTGAATCTTACTAAACTGCAGGACTCCAGACCGTCCTCCGTCTCAGAATTAGGGCGAGTGAGTCGTGTGAACGCAGCGGCAACCCAAGCGGGGCAGAGGGGCGCCCACGGCTCCCACTCTCCTGTGCGCCTGCAGCCGCCAGAGATGGGGAAGGGGTCCCTTGAAGGATCTGCAGCCCCGGATGCGGGGTAAAGAGTCCCCCACATGCTGCCGGGATAACGCAATTGTTGAATTCTGATCCAAAGAGAACGTTTTCTGTGAGAAGAGGAAACCGGCGCCACAAGCAGTCGTTCTCCGCCTGGGGATGTGCAGATAAGCTGCGCGATACACACACGTCGGAGCCGTTTCCACAGGCGAGTGCCTCCTTTCCCTGTCCCTGAAAGACATTCATTGATCGGGAGAGGAAATACGTGTTGGGGTCTAGTCTCCCCTTCGACAAGATCCTACAGTATTGAAAGGATTGCCCCCTTTTCTGTCCTGGACAGAAACAATTCCCTTGGCAGAACTGGACCGGATATATGATGGTTGTAAGAATCCCTGGCTCCCTTCTCGCTGTATCACCACACTAGAAAAAGCTGCCCCTGGGGAACTTCAGCCTGCCAGACCCCTGTCTGCGAAGGCCCAGGACTTCTGCCAGGTATAAAGATGGCCACACGGTAGAAAGTTCTTAATGTTTTACCTAAAATCATATTTCCTTGGATGTGGAATCTGAGTTGGTTAAAAGGCAGCCAGCATTTCAATATTGTTAATAATTGCCAAGCGATCACTCTCACAGCCCCTGTACACTATCTCGTGGAATAACATTCAGCTAGATGGGTCAGTCTTCTAAAGTTCATGATAGCAAGAGGTTGTATCTCAGCAACGTTTGTGGAACCCGAGTAGGTCCAGGCGGAGTGTTAAGTCAAGGGGAACCCTGACCAGTCCTCACTTATGAGGACTTGTGAGCCGCTCCGAGGCTTCGGTGAATGGGATGGCATAGAAGTCCCCAAAATAAATGAATATGATATGACAGAAACATAGAAACAGAGTGAGTCAGAGGGGCCGCGCGGGCCATCTAGTCTGACCCCCGGCTCCAGCCGGCCCCCCTCATGAAATATCTACTGTGCTATCTCATGCTGAGAATCTGTCGGCCAGAACTCTGGGCTCAGATGAGCTTGGGGCCCTATCATGTCGTACCTGAGGAGGATTCCTCAGAGGACGAAAGCCAGCGCTGGATACAGCCCAGAGCTGGCGATAAATCAGTTCGGGCAGAACTGCTCAGTGTTGGAAGCAACAAACACCCTTGTCAGCATTCCTGGACTTTGTTGCTACGGACTGGTATCCAGATTCCTGGCCTGTTTATTGGACTGTCTTTCCGACGCCTCCACCTGACCTGGAGCTTCGGAAATGCAATACCCACATGGCCTTGACTGCTGGACTGAAGCGGACTGTTGTGGCAGAGCGAATGCAAAGGCTGGACATTTGTGTGCCCAGAGCAGGACCGGTCCCCGACCAGTTTGGACCAGTAGCCCCATCTGGAGAGGATGCTTTCCCGGAAGAGCTGCGGGGGGGGGGGGGGGGGGGGGGTGTAAGTGCTGTGAGCTGAAGACTCTAATCACGAAGCTGGATCTGCACTGCACAACACACAACCACATTTCTGAACCCACAGTTTTCCATTCCAACAGCCCGTGCCCATTTAAAGAAGGCAGCTGGGTAGGCTCGGGGACAAACACTTGGCTCGGGGACAAATAATTTGGCCAAGCCGAGACGGTGTCTAAATGCCAAAGCCAAAGGACATTCCATCCCCACCGAGGGGGCGCCCCTGAGGCTCAGAAAGAAGCCTCCCCCCCCCAAAACACGAGCCATCCCACACCCAGTCCCCACAACTCCCCACTTGATCTTCCCCCTGGTTTTCTGGGCAGCCTGCGCTTGAGGAAACGGCTGGGGCCAAACTCCACTGAGATGAACGGGTGCCACATCACGTCCCTCTGGTCCCGCCAAGGCACCTCGCTTTCGCTTTGAGAGTCGTCAGGAAGAAACAGCAGTCCCGTTTGCTGGATCTCGTTTAGCTGCAGAGTCACGCTGAACATTTCTCCAGGCTCCCCTGTCCTGCACCGTCCCCCGGAGCCCAGCCAAGCCCACGGCCACCGCCCCAGCGACCCCATCCAGCCACCGCCCCCCCTGCCGCCCCCTTCTCCCCTTGCCGTCAATCGTCCCCAGCATCAGGGCCTTCTCCAGTGAATCTATCTATCTGCAGGGGTCTGTATGGATCCAGGGACAGGCGGGTGAACTACCAGCAAGCAAGGTTTGCACCTCCTGCCAGACGGCTTCCCAGCACAGCAGGCACCGCCCGGGGTGGCCGACTCCCTGGGTGCCCACGTGCCTCGCCCAGGCAGGCAGCCAGTGCTCCGGCCAACACACTGCGGAGTCTCCTGCAGGCGCCCACCGTGCCGGCAGCCACGAGAAGCGGCCCCTGGGCCGCTGGCAGGGCGAGGCGTGTGTGCGTGCGGGGACGAGGTGGCCTTCCAGCAGACGACCGGCCGGCCCGAGCAAGGGGCCGGTCAGCAGCGGGCGCCTGGGGAGCCACGCTGCCACGGGGGCCTCCACAGGATGCTCCCAGCTGCTGGCGGGATTTCGTGGCTGCGGCAAAGGTCCGCGGGGGCGCCTCCCAGTATCCTCTGGGGACTATCCCAGTGCGACCTTCGGTGGGACCGGGTGGTGCGGCTGTGTCCATGGTCGCAGGCCCAGGCCAGCAGGACACGCGCCCAGGCCAGGGCCAGCTGCAGGCCTGGCTTAGCCCGCTGGGTGCCGGGATCCTTGCGGAGGAAAGGTCAGCCATTCCCCCTGCGAGGTGGGCAACCCATCCTCTTGCCAGGCCTGGAAATTACCTTTTCTATCCCACCCTGTGAATACAGGCAAAAGGCTGTCTCTTCACCAGAGAAACATTATCAAGATCATCAAGAAGCGATCAAGCCCTTCCCACAAGCCTGGGAAATGCATCTTTCCCTCTAGACACATTTTCAGAGAGAAACGGGATAAGAATCCGGGGACTTAGAAAAGAGACATTCACGCTCTGGACACCCGCCTTCCGGACACTCAAGTTCTCCTGCTGCAAGAAAGGTAAGCCCCCCCCGCCCCCCAGTGTGTGTGTGTGTGTGTGTGTGTGTGCGCGCGCGCGTGTTTGTGTGTGGGGCAGGAAGTCCAGGGCCCAGCGAAATCCATCTCAGAGTCATAAAAGAGCGAGAGGAGGAACTCGCAGAATCACTGGCTATCATCTTCGATAAATCTTGGAAAACAGGAGACGTGCCAGACGACTGGAGAAGGGCTCCCGTTGTCCCTACCTTCAAAAAGGGAAAGAAGATGGACCTGGGAACTATAGACCCCTTAGTCTGACATCAATCTCTGGAAAAATTCTGGAGCGATATTATTTAAAAAATCCATCTGCAAGCATCTCGAAGAAAACGCAGTGATTAATAGAAGCCAGCATGGATTTATCCAAAATAAATTGAAGTTAATCTCAGTTTTTGACTGGGTAGCCTCCCAAAGGACAGAAGGAATACTGTGGACATAATCTACCTAGACTTTAGACTTCAACATAGTGCCATGTGACATTCTGATAAGCAAATTAGCAAAAACTGGACTGGACGGAAAAACAATAAGGGGGATCCAAAACTGGCTGCTGAGTCGGACACAAAGAGTGCTCCTCAGTGGCAGCTCCTCACACTGGATGGAGGTAACCAGCGGGGTGCCGCAGGGTTCAGTCCTGGGCCCAGTGCTCTTCAGCATCTTTATTATTTGGATGAGGACGTACAAGGAGAGAGAGTCAGATTTGTAGACGATACAAAACTGGGTGGAACAGTAAACACCCTAAAGACAGAATGAAGATCCAGGGCTGTCTTGATAAACTTGAAGACTGGGCTGAAAGCAGCACAGTGAGATTCAGTGAGGACAAGTGCCAAGTCCCCCACCTGGGAAAGTGGAACCAAAGGCATCCATACAAGATGTGGAATACGTGGCTCAACAGAACTGAAAAAGAAAAAGACCTCAGAGTAATTGTGGACAATAGGCTAAATATAAGCCAATACGATGCTTTGCTACAATGCAAAAGGGCAAATGCTATTTTGAGATGCATTAACAGAAGTATCACTTCCAAATCAGGAGAAGTAGTAGCTCCCCTATAATCCTCACTAGTCAGACCCCATCTGGAATACTGTGTCCCGTTCAGGGCACCAAGATTTGAGAGAGATGGAGAAGAATTAGAAAGGATCCAGAGGAGGGCAACATGGATGATCTAGGAACTGGAAACACTGCCCTGTGAGGAGAGACTGGGAGAACTGGGCATGTTCAGCCTTGAGAAGAGCAGACTGAGGGGGGACATGAGATCCCTCTAGAAGGACCTCAAAGGCTGCCACAAAGAGGAAGGCCAAGATCTCTTCTTGCTGATGGCAGAGTGTAGGACACGGAATAATCAATTCAAGCTGTGACAACCCAGATGCAGGCTGGACATCAGGAAAAGCGTCCTCATTGTCAGAGCAACACGGCAGTGGAACCGGCTGCCTGGGGAGGTGGGGGGCTCTCCCGCACTGGGACATTCGAAAGGAACTGGGCAGCCACCGGAGTGGAATGATGTGACTTGGTGTCCTGCCACAGCAGGGGTTGGACCCGTGGCCTTTGTGGCCCCTTGCAACTCTACTCTTCTGTGAAATAGCATCTGAAGTTGCTGGGCTCCTCCTCCGGAGATAAAATGTGGCAGGAGGAAGTAAAAAGATTGGGCACTTTAACGAGGATGGTTGTGGCCAAATTAAGGAGCCGAGAAAGCCTGCTGATGTTGGAGACATTCAAAAGAAACTGGGCAGCCCTCTGAGTGGGGTGATGTAACTTGGTGTCCTGCAACAGCAGGGGGTGGACTGGATGGCCTTCCGGGCCCCTTTGAACTCGACTGTTCTCTGATCCTGTGAGCAGAGGGCTTGCCTCTCTCGGCTGGCTGCACCCCCCCCCCACACACACACAGATGGGGCTGCGGAGGCGCTGCGAGGGGGACCCTGGCAAGCTGCCTGCACCAGTGCCGGGCGAGTGCCTCACGGTGGCTCGGGCAGCATCGGCGGGAGCGCCGGAACGGCTGGCAGCTGCCGCAGGGCAGGGCTTGGCGGAGGGAGGCGTGTGGGACAGGCCAGCCCGGCTGGGCTTGAGCGACTGGGCAGTGGGGTGGCAGGAGCAGCGCGAGAGCCCCGGTGAGGCGTCGGCGGCCCGCTCCTCCTCCCCGCCGGCCTGCGCCCCCTCCTTGCTTCCTCCCGAGGAGGCCGGCGGCAGGAGCCACTCGGCCGGGCAGCGAGCCTTCCCACTACTCTGGCCAAGGGGCTTGGTAGGGTGGGGGCTCCCCTGGCTTGGGGTGTCGAGCGGCACAGGAGCCCAGGTGGGCTGCGCAGCCCCCCAGTGGGGCACGACTCGGGGAGGGAGGCTTCCACCTGGCCGACGGGGCACCAGCTGCAGCCCACACGCCCAGAAGAGCCTGATCCAGCCTGGCCTGTGAGGGGTCCCAGGGTGCAAGCGGGGCGGGCGACCGCAAGCGGAAGCGGAGCCGAGGCTGGGCTCGATGGCCTCAGGGGTCCCTCCCGCCTCCACGACGGTTCTGCTCTACGCCACGATGTGCGAGTACCCGCTTGCGGTGGGAAGCCGTCCCATTTCCCCCGCTCAGCAGCCCGGACTCCGACGCGCCCTCTGTCCGAAGCCCCCCGGCCCGAGCGTTGGCAGGGCAGCGTGGCGGGAAGCGAGTTCAAGCATGGCTCTGCCTCTGCACACGTGACTTGCGGGCCTTCCGCGCTTCGCAAATTTTGCGCGAAGGATTGTATGCCTTAAGTAGTTTACTTCCCAGGGGTTGGCTGGCTGGCTCGCAGCTCGGCCCGCTCCCTGGCCAGGGCCCACGTGTGAGAAACCAGCACAGTCCAGCCTGAACGCTGCCTCCCTGGTCCCAGGACCCAACCTTTACCCAAGGCAAGCCGCTTCCATCCGGACGGAGCCTCTGTCACGATCCCAGGCCCCCAAATGCGGAGCTGAGCGGCTTCTTCGTGGGGGCCGGACGGAGAGCCCCTTCTCCTGGGCCTGGACCAGGGCGAGAGGGGCCTCCAGGCCCGCCTTGGCATTTGCAGGGTGGGCCTCAGGCTGCGGGAACCCGCAGCCTCCCGAGGAGCCCCGTGGGAGACCAGCTCTTCCTCCAGGCCGGCCGCGGCAGCAGAGGCCCTTCTGCTCCCCGCAGGGCCCGACCCAGGTTCTGCCGCGCCGAGTCCGTCCCGCCTTGCCGCACTGCCCCCACAGGGCTGGCCGAGGGCTGGCCCTGCCTCTGGCTCCTGCCCTTGGCCTGCTGCCTCAGCCCCAGAGGTTTTCCTGCTCCCTGGGGTTCAGCGCCTGCCTCCGGCCTGACGCTTGCATGCATCTGCCCAGGCATCCTGCCCCAGGGACCCCACGCCCGAATATGCTCCTCTGGTCCCTGCCCTTGGCCTGGGGCGGGAATGAGGCTTGGACTTGTCATGATTCCTGGCCTTTGGACTTGGGACGCTGCCTTGCCTCCTGCTGCCCACAGTGAGGCCCCGGATCCCTTGGGCTTGCTGCAAAAGGTATGCAGGCTCCGAGTGTTTCTTTATGCCATGAGGACTAGAGGCCTGCTTTTAAAACCTTGAAATGGAAGTGAACAAGTCAAGCATTCTGATTTCTCTCCCATATAATATGTGCCCATAATATGTCAAGTGAATTACCTGACTATTACCCATGTCAGGATGCGCTCCAATTTTGTGGGCTTCAAATCCAGTCAGCTCCTCCCAGCATGCTGGGACCTGAAGTCCAAAACATCAGGTCCTCCAACTTCTGTCCATCCTTGGGGCAGATAAAATGCTGGCTTGTTTGTTTCCCTCTGATTGGAGCTTGCTCATGGGATTCTGCTGACATGAGAGGTGCTGGCAGAGAGAATTCCTGTGACTAGACAGGTTTTGTGGTTCAACAGGCAAGCTTTGCTGGTCTTCCACCGGTGGGCTGGATCTCCTGAGCCTGAGGCATTTCACACTGGGAAAGTCTTATTTTCTGAAAACCAAAGTGACCTGGTACAGAAAAGGTAAAATAACCACTGAATTGCAAATGATTTGCCGTGGCTTGTTATGGACAGCGGTTAAGTTTCAAAATGCACCACTACTGCAGTCTGAAAAGCTACATCTTGTGTATAATCTGGCAAAATACATCTCTCTTTTTTGGTTACATCACACAAAATCATTCTCATTAATCAACTGAACCACAGCTACTTTTAGCTGGACCAATGCACCTCTGTGCAGTCTTGCAGGCCGATTTTCAAGTTGCAGATTCAGTTTAGCTGCAAGTTTTTTAAAAAATGGACCATCTTATGGCTAGGCTGGGCCTTCCCAAGTGAAGCGCTGCTATTTTTCAAAACAAAGACAGAGGAAGTAGGGGGAGAATTTGGTTGAGCTGCTTAGCTTGTCTTTTTCTCTACAACATTTCCTGTTTATTGGCTCCTCTCCTGGAACCCACAAATTAAACTTTGTTGAAAAGAATCAGTCTGAAGATTTTGCTTGCAAACTGAATTCCAAACACCTTACTGGAGATTCACTGACCATGGAGATGACTGAACAGACCTTCCTAAACATAAACAAACTGACGGAAGAACTCGTAAATCAGGTGTACAATTTCAAGCTGGGCAGGGGGGAGGTCAAAGCTTGAATTCCCCAAATGGCAAACACTTTCACCTCGACCACCAATTGTTTGGCTGCTTCCCAGGTGCTGGGAAATACTTTTCCTAAGCCTTGGAGATTCTCTCTACAAGGGGATATTGTGTCCAAGCTCGTGATTCCTAGCTCATGGTAGTTCACGGCTAATTTACTTGACATTGTCAACCTCCACGGTCTTTCCTCTGCTTTCCAAGCACCTTTTTTTTAATAAGATTGAGGAAAAATGAGGCTTTATCTCACTAATAATGATGCAAAAACTAACCAGAGCATTTTTGCAATTCTGCTACTTGTGCTCATGCAATGAAACATACAAGAAAGCCCAAAAAAATCCCTGGAAAAGGACAAAGGAGCCGATTTTAATCCTGCAAGGAATCTGCTTCCAGATGCAGTAAGTGGAGGATTAAATGTCTCACACAGAGAAGCCCCTGGCGACTGGTGTGAGCAGCTTTATGCCCTTGGGCTAAGAGAGGGTCCTTGGGCTGGAAGGTGAAGTTAGAATATGCAAGACTTCACCGCAGATTTTTAAAAGGATCAAGAGAGTCAGGAATCCCCGCAGACATGCTAGGATTTCCGTGGTGTTTGGGCAGCAGGAGGGTGTGCTCATATGCTACCAGCCAGACGCGGCCAGTGAGTCCGTGCTAAACGGTCCAGGCATTAGCAGAAGCTGGTGATGCGGGCGAGATGCCTTGAGGTGCGTCCGGGGCCTCAGTGGGGGCGAGCGGCCGGACGGCTCGGCTCCTCTTCGGCGACGCTCAGAGCTGCGATCGAGTAGGCCGATGGCAAATAGACCTCCACGTGCACCTGCGGTTGGCGCTCTTCTGCCTGGAGCATGGCGCTGGGTTGTGCTTTCCGGCTGCCACGGCCATTTCCCCGCTAGGTTGCAGAAGGAACAGAAGGGGGGGAAGGGAATTAGCTTCTGAGGCCTCCATTCAGTAACTAGCTTCTAAAACCAGACGCCAAATAGCTTGGATTCCACTCTGAGCCAAAACATCCTAGACAGGAACGGGCAATGCAGAAAATCTTTAGTCTGATTTCCTCAGTAGGCCTTTATCCAAGCACTGTGATACTTCCTTCCCCAAATGAATTACGCGATCCGTCACCAAAATTCACTTTGTCTCCCTTTAAAAAGTTATATCTCTCTGTCCTCTACAGAAACAACGTGAATTCCGCACATATTTGCGGGTGCGGGTTTTTCTGTGCACATGAAGCATGCATGTGCTGAATCCACTGCAGCCTCCCAGTTCGTGTACATACGAAGGGACCATTCTGGAAAAGGGTGCAGTTCACCGGCAGGCCCCCTGGCCAGCCTCTCATCTGCATTTCCCCTCCCTGGTGCCCTTTGGATATGTTCGACTACAACTCCCATCATCAGCCTGAGCCAGCAGGCTGTCCAACACTTCTAGAGATCACCGGCCTGGGGAAAGCTGCCAGTGCTTTTTTCTGGCAGGAAATGACCCTCCCACCCCAATCTGCATTCCAAGGCTGCTTTGGGTTTCTTCCATTCAGATGTGGAACATGTCTCTAGTCCTGCTGAAGTTCTCCCACTGGCGGGTTCGACTGGAACTGCAGCTTAGGCAGTCACTGCAGGAACAGCCAGTTACGTATTGTGTTGGCCAAACTGGATCCCACGCAGTTCACATCATTACTCTTGGGATTTTAAGCTATAAATAGCCGATGGGGAGGGCTTGTGCCAAATCAGGACCACGGTGCAGGGAAGTGGGGCGGGGGCGTCACATCTTAGCCCTTGCTGTGGTCGGGATCCCAGGTGGGGTGTCTGGGGCCCTGTTCCTGGTTTTGTGGCATGATTTTTGTGGTAGCAGCTTCCCATGCAAGTAGGCAGCAGTCGCACAGGTAGAGCTCCAGCAATGCAGCTTTTGTGCATGTGCAGGTACACTGACTGGATTCACCTGCTGAATTTCTTCCATCCACATAACCAAACGGGGGAGCACATCAGCAAGACGGAAGCACTGGCTCACATGCCCAGTCGAAAGTCTGGGAGGCCTTAGAGAAGCCGGCTCACCTGCAAGGGACGGCACTTCACCGAGGTGAGCGGCGAGTCTGGCATGAAGTTCAGCACGGACACCTGAGCAGAGCAGTCCTGTATGGGCTGCGGAGGAAAAGAATGAATCCAGATTAAACCAGAGCCCCTGGGCCATGCATCCCCCCCTCGCCCCCGCCTTGGGCTTCCCTTTCCACTGGGGGCACAGGCCAAATCGTGTCCTCTGCAATAGGTTAAGAGAAGAAACGCTAGTTGGGGTCACACAACGTATAAGCCGGGATACAGGTTGAGAGTGGGCTCAGCAAGTAATGCTGAATCGTGGGTTGTTATATCGTGTGAACCCAGCCATGCTAACAAACCATGGTTTCATGGAATCATAGAATTGGAAGGGGCCAGGAAGACCATTGGGTCCAAGCTGCTGCTGTTGCAGGACACCAAGTTACACCATCCCACTCAGAGGGCTGCCCAGTTTCCTTTCAAATGTCCCCAGTGTGGGAGAGCCCCCCACCTCCCCAAGCAGCTGGTCCCACTGCTTTATTTCTCTGACAGTGAGGAAGCTTCTCCTGATGTCCAGCCTGGATCTGGGTTGTCGCAACTTGGAATAGTCAACTCAGTCAATCACTCTGGGATCAGCAAGAAGAGACCTTGGCCTTCCTCTTTGTGGCAGCCTTTGAGGTCCTTCTAGAGGGGTCTCATGTCCCCGCTCAGCCTTCTCTTCTCAAGGCTGAACTTGCCCAGTTCTCCCAGTCTCTCCTCACAGGGCAGAGTTTCCAAACCCTGGATCGTTTTTGTTGCTCTCCTCTGGCCCCTTTCCAATTTTCCTGCATCTTTGTTAAATCTTGGTGCCAGAACTGGACACAGGATTCCAGGTGAGGTCTGGCTAGTGAGGCGTGTAGGAAAATCCATGGTTTCTTGCTGGGTTGTGAACTATGGTTGGCTCATACTTCCCAAAGCACTGTTTGTCAGCTTGGCTGGGTTCACAGAACAGAACAACCAACAACTCAACAACCAGTGAAGAACAACAAGCCACACCGAGCCCGTGCTCTGGCTGGAAGCAGGTCTCCCATTCAGAGGCAGGATAACTCGAAATAACAGACTGGACATAGATTCAGGAAGACCGAGGCCCATCTGGCACGAACGGTTTTGCTTGTTAGTGCCGGCAGAGGACCTTCTGTCCTGCATTCGGCAAGAGATGAGCCCTGAATTGGGTCTTGCATTTTTCTTGCTGATATTTCAAAATAACTGTTAGATATACATCTCTCTCTGCGATATACTCCTATGTTTCTATGCACGTGGGTTTTATACTGTATTTTTAAAGGTTTTAATCTTTGTAAACTGCCCAGACAGCGCCAGCCATTGGCCAGCGTGACAGGATCCCCAAAAGACCCTCCGTGGCTTGCCGCCCCCGTGGGGATCTCGCTTGCCAAAGCAGCCGACAACCATGGGCGCATTCTGACTGGCGTGGAGTCCAATTAACACTGATCCTTAGTCATGGTATCTTAATCTTGACTGATTTTATCATTACGCGGCTTGATCGCTCTTGTCCTGCAGGGACCTGGAGATCTGAGCTGGACAGCCAGATTCCGGGGCAGAGCTGCAGTAGGCGGAGCCGATCGCGAAAGGGGTGGAGCCAAAATGCCAAGCCCATGAGCCTCTTTTAGCGTGATGCTCGAACTGCCCGAAGTCACGCAGTCGGAGGCATTCCAGTTTTCTGGAAAGGGAGCGGTGCCACCCTTTGGGGAACGAGCCGGCGAGGGTGGTTGGGCAAAAGAGGTGTGTGGTTCTCTGGGGGCCCCAGGGGGCAGGATTTGGCTCCTGATCCTGAGTGCCTGCATCCCTAAACTAGTCTCTGGATTGAAGGGCTGCGGGCGCTTTGGCCTGGACTCCCTCCTCAGGCCGGCCTTTCGCTTTGCTCCCCGCGAAGGGACCGGCTCCCCCTGCGGCTTGGCTCCTCCAAGGGACTCACCCCCTTCGTCTTGTATCTGCAGTTCTCAATCCTGTAGTTGTCCGACTTGCGGCAGTGGGTCTCCTTGATGGTGAAGTTCAGGCTGAAGTGGAAGCCCCAGCGGAATTTCTTTGGGATGGAGGCAAGCAAAGGAAAAGTCAGGAGCACACCCAGAATGGCATGAGCCGGGGGGGGGGGGTTGGTCCCTGTTCCAATGAGCTTACAAAACAGGGTGGCCATCCGCAGCTGCACCCTGGAAGGCGGAAGGGGAGGAACACCGGGAGAAGCCAAAGCAACGGGGGCAGAGCCAGGCCAGGCTGCCGGCAGCTGTCCATCCGGGACGTCGGGGCCAGCCCCTCCACAAAGCAGGGCGAAGCACCCACGGCGAGCCGCGGGGGGGGATCGCGCCGCTTGCTGCCCCCTCCGGAGGAGGGCCTGCTTCCGGCAGCACCATCAGCGCTTGCACCCGGGGACAGAAGCCCCCTTCCTCCTGCGGCTTTGCCAGCTGTGCCGTCTCCCGGGACGGCCGAGGAAGGACCCCCGCAGAGCCGGTATTTCAGCCCCTCTGGTAAGCCGTGCCGGCTGCTTCCTCCACCCGTGTGTGGGTGCGTGATGCGAGACAGGGTGCGGCGGGGGTACAGATGGGGAGCAGAGGGCAATGATGGGGAGGAGGCGGGGGGGCTCATGACCTGGTGGGGCTCTCTCTCCCTCCCTCTCTCTCTCTCGCTTCAGGCAGCTCGAGAGTTTGCACCGTGGCTGCGGGACTTAGGGTGCAATCCTCCACCTGCTGGGACAGAAAGAACCACCCAGGACGGCACCTCGAGTGGCCTTTCTGGGTGGGGGCAGTCCTCAGGCAGCAAGGCGCTCTCCTTCTGCTGTGAAGTCCGCACCTAGCACTCCTCCCTTCTCTCCCCCACCTCGTCCCACGGTCGCCATCCCATGCGCCACGGCTGGCTGTACGGTCCGGATATATTTTTTTTTAATGCAAAGCAAAAGACAGGTTGCCGGTCCAGATCTTTCGACACACACAGCCACTGGGTCTGAACATGCCCGTTTGCATTTCAGACTCACGGAAAGCACGTCATCCGCTTGGGGGCATAAACGCCTCCTTGTGCTTACTGGGGAATAAGTGCCTTTATGCTGAAGAAGAGTAGAATAGCTTTATATAATGAAGCACGTTTCGAAAGTAAAAATAGGAAAACGGTCTTCTGCGATGGTGCGTGCTGCCACAGAAAGGACTCTGCAACCATGCTGGAAAGTCTTGGGGCTGCAGAAGGGACCTTGTGCGTGGGAAACAGGCGTTCTCTCCTTCCCAGTAAAGGGTGGGCACGGGGTGCTTTGCCCCCCCCCCCCCCAATGCATAGTCTTCAATGCATAGTCGTTTTGCCATTCCAAAAGCATTTTGGCAATAGGCCCGTCTGTCCTAGGCTTGCTTTAAAGATTAAAAGAGAGGAACGGTTTCAGCTTTTAAAAATTTAAAAGCAGAATCTTACGCAAGAAATAGCAGATCGAGCTGCACTGGATGTTTTCTTGTGAACAAAAGCAAGTCCCCGTAGCCCCGGCCAAATCAGTCCCATGCCAAAGACGGCAGTAAAACTCTCACGAGGAAGGAGAAATCCAGTCAAGGAAACCCACCTCACCTCTACAGTGTGCGAAAAACCCTCAGGTGAACTTGTGCCTGCTGCGCCCACAGACAAGTGCAGGAGCCAAGCCATGCCCCACAAGGCCGCCAGATCCCCACCGGAACAACCCCTCAACCGCTTCCAAGAACCGCCCCGTTTGCGGTTGACCTTGAGGAATGCAGAAGGAAGATGGCGGGCCTTCTTGGGAGCGGCACCCAAATTAGGGGATTTGTTCCAGTAGTGATTCAGAGGTCTCTGATGCCAGTTAGACATATTTCTTTAGACATCCTTTGGGGGAGATCAGCAAACCTTGTTTTCTGTTTTCTGATACCACAGCCATGCTTGGATTCGATTCTATTGTGCAATTCTAATGTTAGACTTCCCCATTTAATGGTGTTCATATATTATTATGATTACATTTATATCCCACCTTTTTTCCTCTTGGGAGGAGCCCAGGGCGGCTTTCCTTAGCTCCATTTTATCCCATAACAACAACCCTGCAAGGTAGGCTGGGCCGAGAGCGATGCACTGCCTTGCTTGGCCTATGAGTCATTAGCTGTCCAGAGCTCCTGGCAAGGAAGGGCGGTGAGCAACTGGGAGGAGGGGGGCAAAGACGCCCCCGAGGACATGCAATCTTCCTTTCCAGTCTTCTTTGCCGAGAATGCAAAAGAGCACAGAAGGGAATTCTGTTTTGCACACAGAACAGACGCCTTCCCTGACCGGGCCTCTCCTAGCCCTCTTCAGAACCATTCAGGACGTTTTTGGCAACCGAGGAAGTGTGAGCTGGTGAGCGTCTCGTCGGCCAGTAAGACAAAAGTTTCACACTTTCTAGAACAGGGCGAAGCAAAACGGTTGCAGGCGTACATAAAAAGCCGAGTTCAAGCCCAGACAACAAACCAACCCAAAACCCACAGGGAAAGGATCTCTTGTGGCATTTAAGAATTAACAGATTTATCCGGGCACTGGAAGTCGTGGCCTGGATCTGTTCAGTTTTTGGCTTCCTGGGACCCTTCCTCATTTTTGTGGCAACAAGCTCAGCCACACGCCTCGCCGCTGCAGGGTCCGTCCAGGGCAGGGCCAAGACGCTTTGGCGCAAACCTGCCCAGGTGGGATCTCTCCCTCCGACTGAGAACCTCTGCCAAACACCGTGGTGTCCACATCCCGCGTTTCAAAGGGATGAGCACAAGCTGAGCCCTTCATGCCGTCTCCCCGTGAGAATTGCCCAGGGCAGGGGGGGGTCCCCGCTCAGCCACGGAGCCAACTGGGGGACTTTGGGCCAGTCGCAGACTCTCGGCCCAGCCTACTTCACAGGGCTGTTGTTGTGGGGATAAGAAGGAGAACGATGTGAGCCGCTCTGAGTCCTTTGTAAGAAAAACGGCGGGGCAGGAATCTAATCGATGAATAAGCCCCAGGAGACCCCCCCCACGGTTTGGTTGCTCCAGATGGGGGTCACTGAGGCTTTTTGAAGTACACACATACAAAGGGTTGGCTCCCGATTTACATGAGATCAACTGCAAGTGGGATGTGGACCCCCCCATGCCCTCTTTCTTACGACAGTCCCTCCTTGCCCCCCCAAATAAATAATCAAACAAAATGCTGCACAAAGAATTGGGGGACCACACTAAATGGGGCAATCTGAGCAGAGGGTCCTACAAAATTGGGCAGAACCCCCCCTCCCCGCGGCCCCCTTCCTCCTGCCCTTTCCACCCACAGAAGGCAGAGCGGTATCCAGCCCAACATTTTGGAGGGGGGTGGGGTCCTAAGAGTCCCACAGCACCTTAAAGACTAACAGACTGGTTATGCTACAAGCTTTTGTGGACCGCAGCTGATCAGAAGCACAGGATCTGCCCTGAGCTGTGAGTCTATGTCTTCAGACATGGTTCTGTGGGGAAACGGCACAGGCAGACAACAGGAATGCCCAGTGGTTAGAGCCCTCCCCTGCCCAGCCTAATCTCATCTGAGGACGCTTCCAGGCAAGACCTTCACCGGTTCACAAAGATTTACAGTTTAGACATCACTATCTGCTACCTGTAACTCTCCCACCTTTTCCCACTGCTTCTCCCATTGTTTTCTTTCCAGGAAAAGAACATCTGTTAAGGAGAGAAAGAGAGCTCAGTTCCCAGTAACTTTTTGGCGGGGCAAGCTAGCTAGGTTCCCAGGAATTGCTTCCTAAAACTGCTTGCATTTCCCAGAAAAGAAATGAACATAATCCTTAGAAGAAATGGAAAAACAGCCGAGGTATCTGCTGGCCACGAAAAGCCATTAACCGAACACAATCAGACCTGCCAGAAATCGCCGAGAGATCATTTACACTGACTCCAAATCCAATTAGGATATTTACCACTTTGTGGGTGTGTTTGAGCTTCAGGAGTCTGAAAACCGCCTGGCCTTCAGCTTCTTGGTTGAAGTCCTCAACGGCCATCCGGGCGACATCGCGGGGCAAGAGGGCTGACGGAGCATCAAGCGGCGGAGAAGTTGCCCCGGGAACTCCGAGCATCAGCAAGGTGACTCCCAAGAGGAACAGCTCCATCGTCGATCCACTCGGCTGCCTGAGCAAGAAAACTCTGTCGTAGCTCTTTATTTACCGGACAGAAAGCCTGCCAAGCAGAAGGGTTGGAGTCTGAGCTTGCTCAGCTTGGCAAAGGCCACATCCTCTGGAAAGGGCGCTCAGATCACTCAGCATCTTGCTGCAACGCTGGAGAGCACATATAGCTTTCGGTTTCCTACGTATGAGCAGATACAAGGAAAAGAGAACGATTCCTTCTGTTCTGAATCCAAATCTTCTCGGGAAGGCATATTTATACAGCTGAATCAACATGGTAGCAAAAGAGAAAAAAAAAGCAGCCGAAAATTATTGGCAGTAAACGAGCAGAATGCATGGGAAGGTTTCAGCTGATCCCTTGAAAAATGGAGGATGCAGGCAAATCTTCTGACTTCTTCTCAGTATGGGAATGTTAACTTCAAAAGCTACCTATTCAAACCTACTTAGAAAGCAGCTGTTTGTTTTGCTTTCACAGGCTGATGGTGTATTTTTTTCTCACCGGCCAATGCAGTTCATTTCTCTCCATGCTCACATTTTCAGAATTTTACAGTGCAAAATATCGGAGTTGGTGGGCGAGAGGGGCCACCCAAGCAAGACAGTGGGCACCTCACGGACCACCGGATACTCCTCAGGCCAAAGAAGAATCTACTGAAAAGAATCCTCCATATTACACCGTGGAAATCACAGCCAAGATCTAAAGCAGCGCTTTACAAGCAGGTGCTCCCCTTGTGTCTTGGACACCAAATCCCATCAGCCCCAGAAAGCAAATGGGAAATCCACTGAAATCCACTCTGTGCTATCCATGGGAATTTGAAAGGGAGATCCTTTCTTGAAAAAAGACCTATTGTCTTCCATATCTGTTTTATGTAACATGACTCTTTTTAAAAATAACCAAGTTTAACAAGTTAGCAAAAAGCTTAGGAAGTTTAGCTTTTAGTTCTGTTTCAGGAAATCTTTAGATAGGATAACGGATGTTTTATGACAGCGACATATACAGTATTTCTGTCCCAAAACATGCAAATGAGGTACAATGAAATGGGCCTCCTAGTCTGGGAAAAATACAAAATATTCAGGATTCAAGGACAGCCAGGGTAAAAAACAAAATCTCACTGTGAAGGGGTGTAAATCTTGCCGCTCCCTTTTTGTGAGCGAAGATCAAGAAAAAGCAAAGTTTAACAAAAAGCTGCCCCAAGGTTCTCTGGGTCAAAGAAGGCAGGTACCGCCTGGAGCCTTCATGGAGCCCCCCAGGGCTCAGCCGGCTCCGATGGCCCTATAGGGCCCGGATGCCCTTCAGATCCTCCGGACTTCAGATCCTGGCACCCCCTCCAGCATGGACACTTCTAGACCTGATTATCAGCTTTCTATTTGCCAGCTCATCAAGGGGAAAGTAAAAACGGGGATGTTTTGTGTTAGAGAAAAGGCGAGGAAGAGGAGGCATGAAAAGGATGCACAGTCTGGAGAAAGTGGGGGCGGTAAGAGGATCTGGTGGGGTCATCCCAGGAAGCTGCAGGGAGGGAGATTCCGGGCAGGGAAAAGGAGGCTGCCTTCACACCCCACCTGGTTAAGCCCGGGATTCTCCTCCCCAGGTGCAGGGGTGGCTGCCCACCTGGACGGCGTTGAAGGCCTCGTGGTCCCGGTTAGTGAGGGTGACTCGTCCCGGTGGCTCAGTGGCCTGATCCAGCCTCAGAGCTCTTGGCTTCTAGCCCTATGCAGTCCTCAGTTGAGGGGCTAAGCAAGGGGGTGGGGCAGGCAGCACTCTGTGCATGCACAGGGTGCCTGTGAAGTCTGGCCTCTGGGCCCATGTTGGGCATTTCTTCTAACAGGGTGGATCACTTTACTGCCCTGCAGCTTAAGCCAAAGAGCAAAGGCCACTTGAAAACATGGGATTAAGTCCGGTTTTCTCCTGTGCAAAATTCCCCAAGGTCTAGCACAAAAGAGTTTTCCACTTCAACGGAGCATCCTATTTTACTGGAATGGCCACTTTCTCTTTCGCTCCTGCTCCTGCTTGGAGAACGTGTCCCTGCAAGCCGCCCCTGCTCCAGAAGCACTGCAGTTCCTCATGAGCTCCAGTGACTGTGCAGAATGTTTTTCTGATCATTCCAGGCCACTAAAGGCCCTAGATGGCTTGCACTTCAGGGCAGAAGAGAGCTTCAGATGAGAGGAAAAATCCCATTGTTTCTGGGAACTTTTGCAATGTGAGAGCTGGGAAAATTTTTATTTATTTATTTATTTATTAAAACATTTTTATGCCGCCCCATTCGCCGAAGCCTCGGGGCGGCTTACAACAAAAAGATTAAAATAACATTTTAAAATATATACAATAAAATACAAGTATATAATATAAAACATACACTATAAAACAAGCCGCCCTGGCCAAATAAAATTCAATAATATTAACATTTAAAATACTGCTTAAATAAAAAGGTCTTCGCCTGGCGCCGAAAAACAAATAACGACGGCGCCAGGCGGACCTCTCTGGGGAGCGCATTCCATAACTTAGGCGCCACCGCTGAGAAAGCCCTCCTCCGAGTAACCACCCTCCTAACTTCTTCCATGGAGGGCTCCCGGAGAAGGGCCTCTCCCGCCGATCTCAGGGGGCGGCTGGGCATATAAGGATGTAAGCGCTCCTTCAGGTAAAAATGTAGCATTCAGGTTGGAAAGGAGCACGAAAATAGGTGTTGGTAAACACGTTCGCCCTTACAGGAAGATGCCCTTCTGAATGAGCCACAGGATGGCATTTCCTGAAGCCAGGACTGTTTGTGTCTGCGCTGATGTGGCTTATCCCTAGATCAAGGCCACAAGCGAGGCAGTATGGCCTAGTGGTTAAAGCGTTGGGCTGGGACCCAGGAGACCCCTGCAGGCTGCCTTGAGTTGCATGAAGAGAAGCAAGGTGGGGTATATGGGGAATAATGAGCTCACTTAAGGTACATTCCTGTGCATGCTGGGAACTGTAGGATGGTGCCTTTATTACCATAGCTTTTCTAGGCTCTTTATGACAGCTAGCTCACAGAACCATTGATTCAGTTTTAAAGGTAGACTTAATATGTGCTAATTCAGATTGAGTGTTGTTGGTGCTGTTATGTGTTGTCAAGTGATCTCTGACTTACAGCGACCCTATGAAGGCGCACCTTCCAAAATGTCTTGTCCTTGACGGCCCAGCTCAGCTCTTGTCAACTTCATGTCGCAAGCGGCCGAGAGACTCGACAGTGGCTGGGGTGGCATATGACAGAATCTCACTTTTCAATTTGCGAGGAATAAACATTCGCATCTGTGGGGAAGATCAAACGTTTGAACCTCTGCAGCTTTATAGATCGGTTTCTCATTTCCTGCAGGCACTAACGATAATGCCTCTGCTTACCTAGATGATTAAATGGGTCCATTCAGGAACAAACAAATGCGTTTGTCTCAGTGGTCTGAAAACTGGTATTTCCCCACTGATAGTGTTCGCCTCCAGCAGCTTCTCAGTCCAGCTAAGAATTCCCTCTTCTTAAGGCAACAGCAACACTAAACAGTCACCTGGCTTGAAATTCTGGTGCTTTCTGAGAAAGGGGTGCAGGTTTGATTTTATAACACAAAAGCGCATATAAGCAACCCTTTTCTCCCAGGATTTATTTATCTAAATTTTCCCAATAGATGCAAGTTAAATAAATAAACAAAATCCTTATGGAAGTGATTCATCTTATACCTCCTCCTCCTCCTCCGACTGGCCTTAGCGTGAGGGTCTTCTCCAGGATGTTTTGACTTCTCATGGTTTCCCCAAAGTGCAACAGCCTCAGTTTTGTCCGTTTTGCTTCTAGGGTGAGCTCTGCCTTGATTTGGGCCCAATCTTTTGTCTTTCTGTCACCCCGGGGCATTTGCAAAGCTCTCCTCCTGGACCATGGTTTGAACCCACCCATTTTTCTTCAGCCTTCTTTCTTCCCCTTCCCAGCCGTCCTTCGTGATCAGGAATAAAACCCTGTGGGTGGTCTTGGACTCTGTCTCCAGTGAATGACCATGCCCTTGATGGCCTTCATCGCTGCCCTTCCGAGTCTCAGCCTTCCTCGAACTTCTTGGCCACAGTCTCCCTTGAACTGAGCCGCAGCACGCAAAATCTTTCCCAATTTCGATTTCTCCATGGTTGGCTTGAAAGTTGTATAGTCTGCCGTAACGATGGTTTTTGTTTACTCAATGTTCAGCAGCAGTCCTGCTTTTGCATTTTCTTCGTTGGCTTCCACCAAGAACTGTTTCGAGCCACTGCTGCTTTCTGCCACCCACGTGGTGTCCATCTGCGCATC
Organism: Varanus komodoensis; assembly: GCF_004798865.1. Taxonomy (NCBI): domain Eukaryota; kingdom Metazoa; phylum Chordata; class Lepidosauria; order Squamata; family Varanidae; genus Varanus; species Varanus komodoensis. Next base: position 5,336,581 of record NW_025335440.1, read on the forward strand.
GCAGGTTGTTGATGCGTCTTCCGCCAATCTGTCCTAAGAGGAGTTTCTTGACCACGGTGTGGGTTACCCATCAGGACAACCGAGGACTGAGCCACCCCCGTTTCTTTCAGGACCATCCAGAACTTCCTGCAGTCCACACACTCGAAGGAGCCCCTGGTCCATGGAGGGAAGGTTATTTAGCCCTCACATAACCCACAGCTACTGGGTTTGCACAACGCAGCAACAGCCGCCGCAGGCTGCCTTGATCCTTAAAATCTAAATATCTTTGTACATTTAAGATCGCACTAAAGCATCAAAAAAAGGGGGGGGGGACATCACCCTGCTGACAAAAGTGCGTATAGCCAAGGCAATGGTTTTCCCAGTTGCAATGCATGGCTGTGAAAGCTGGACCATAAGGAAGGCTGAGCGCCAAAGGATTGAGGCCTTGGAATTCTGGTGCTGGAGGAGCCTCTGCGAGTCCCTTGGACCGCAAGGCGATCAAACCGGTCAGTCCTGGAGGAGATCAGCCCCGACTGCTCTTTAGAAGGCCAGATCCTGAAGATGAGGCTCAAATACTTTGGCCACCTAATGAGAAGGAAGGACTCCCTGGAGAAGAGCCTGATGCTGGGAACAATTGAGGGCAAAAGGAGGAGGGGGCGGCAGAGGATGAGGGGGCTGGATGGGGTCCCTGGGGCAGTGGGGGTGAGCTTGAGTGGACTCCGGAGATGGTGGAGGACAGGAAGGCCTGGAGGAATGCTGTCCATGGCGTCACGATGGGTCAGACACAATTTCACGACTAACCACAACAATGGCTGACTGATATGTATCAACACGCATCTTGCGGAGTTTCCCTGGCTCTGTGGGCCACCGGGGCGACCCCTTCCCAAAGCCCCACCGCACCACTGGGGGCAACATTTTGGCCGATTCTTCCCCAACCTGGGGCCCTTCAGATGAACTGAGCACAATCCCATCATCCCCAAACCTACGCGGGCGGCCAGTGGGAGTTGCAGTACTCTGACCTGGTAAACGCAGCACTGTCCCCGTGCTGAATCTTACTAAACTGCAGGACTCCAGACCGGCCTCCGTCTCAGAATTAGGGCGAGTGAGTCGTGTGAGGTGGCCGGATGGGGTCACTGGGGCGGTGGGTGTGGGCTTGGGTGGGCTCCGAGGGATGGTGGAGGGCAGGAAGGCCTGGAGGAGTGTTGTCCATGGGGTCGTGATGGGTCGGGCGACTTCACAACTAGCAACAGCAGCAGCAAAGCATCAAGCTGGGCATGTATTTGGAGGGCATAATGAACTGAGAGCCCTCCCTCGTCCTCAGGCTGAGTGAAATGCGAGGGGCGCTTTACGGGGGGCCTCCAAAGGGCTGGGGGGCAGAGGTTCCCCCAGGTTTAAAAAAACACCCTAGTGCAGGGCTGCACACATACGCGAATGAACAGCAGAGAGATGGGCCAGCCTTATCCCACCTGGTGCCCCCCGCATGCGCTGGGCTGTGACTCCCATCATCCTGAGCCAGAACAGCCCTGCTGGAAGTGGAAGATGGGAGTCCTGGCCTAACGCTTCTGGAGCGCACCATGCTGGGAAGGCTGGGCTAGGAGATCCAGAGCCTCTCGCGTCAAACACAGACGCTCCAGGGGGACGTTTCCAGCCATGGAGCAAGGATCCTCTTCTACCAAGCCGCCTGCTTTCAAACGAGAAGGGGGCAAACCAGGACATGGCCACAACACCGCCAAAAGCACGGCCCGGCACGGGCTGTGGCGAGCTGGAGGGGCGGGTCAGGGGACCACCCTTGGAACGGGAATCGGGGTGCCGTGTGGCTTCTCTCACTGGTGAAACTACTGCGGGGCTTGAAAGTCTGCGCGGCCAGGAAGAAGCTGAGCCCCACGGCCCTCGGCCATGAGGCCGTTGCCCCAGCCAAAGACTGCAGAACTGGAGGCCGGGAAAGATCCCTGGCGGGGAAGGCACGCTCCCCCTCCGAGGTTAGGCATGACTTTGCGGCTAAACAAACAGTTTCTCCTGCTGTGCGCTTCCTGATTTCACCCTCGGGTTCCTCTTGCCACCCTGTAGCTGGAATTCCCTGCATACGCAGCTTGTGGGGAAAGATGCCAGTTGAACGCCGTCCGTGATCCAGCAAGACGGGGCCGCATTGCCTCACGCTTCGCAACCCCCAAGCGCCGTTCTGGGGCAGCGCACCTGGGCCGTTTCGCAAGCGGGTTTTGGCAGTTCCTCTCCCCACATCCAACCGATGTCCCCCAGGTTGCTGGGCCCACAACAGACATTTCCTACAAGGGGAAGCGAAAACCACCTGTGGCCAACGGGGCAGTTGGCCCATGGGGGGTGGGAGATCCCGGGGAGGGGGCTATAAAGGCAGGCGCTCGGCAGCCAGCCTGAGCCTGGACCCGAGACGCAGCTGAGGAAGAGGATGGCCAGCCCCTGGGCACTGCCGCTGATGCTGCTGCTCCTCGGGATGGTGGGGGCCGCCCCCTCCACGGCCCCCCCGAGCAGCTACGACCAGGTGATCGCCGCGGCCGTCGACATCTACAACCAGCAGCAGAAGCCCGAGTACGCCTTCCGCCTGCTGGAGGCCGAGCCCCAGCCGGACTGGGTGAGTGGCCGCACGGGGGGCGGCGGTCCTCGTGGGTGAGGGCCCCACACGTGGAGCGTTTCCCGGGGAGGCAGCTTCCCCGTGCTCACGCCAGGCTGCCCCCGTGCTCTGGGCAGAGGGGGACTTGCCCCCACTGGGCACATGCTCTTCCTGCTTGGCACTGTGCCTGTTTGAAGCTCCCCCTCCCCGAAGGGCTCAGGATGGGAGGGGCACCGTCCTCGCCCCCCAAGACAGGGGGCTGTGGAGGGGAATCCCGGCCTCCTTGCTCTGTAACCGTTTCCCAGAAGCCCAACAACGCGAGGCACTCCTGCCGCCAACCCTGCGATGTGGGCCAGCAGTGACCGAAGCCACGCTGCTGCCCAGCAGAGGAGCTGGTGGGGGGGATTTGAACCCAGGCTTCCTGCCCTGCTTGGCTGCTGCCTCCGCTGCAGCTTAGAATTGGTGGGGGGACATGCCAAGGGGGAGTCCTGATGTTTAAAATCAGCCTCCCTCCCAATGGGGGCACCCTCTTGCACTCGGGGGGCCCCGGTGCCCTGCTCGCTCTGCTGAGGTCAGCTGTCAGAGTCATGGGGCCCCCCCACCGCTCCAGCCCTTGTCCTCCCCGGCCATGGGCCATGCTGGCTGGGGCTGATGGGAGAGGAGTCCAAAACACCTGCAGCACGCCAGCTTGGGAAACGCTGCTGGGACCCCCGCGAGCCTCCTCTGCCAGTCTGTTTGGGCGGCATCCAGCGCAGGGGCGCTCAGCACGGGCCGCTCCCCGTCCTCGGGGTTCCCTGGAGCGCTTCGTGGGCTTCCAGCCAGAGCTGCCGCAGGAGTCCAAGGGCAGGAAAGAGGCGCTGAGGGGCCCGGGGCCCCGTCGTGCTCCAGTGAGGAAGGGGCCCTTCTCCGAGGGTCTCCCACATCTCACCCAGGAGCGAGCCTGGCAGACGAACCTCCACCCACAGATTTCCGCCTGCCTGATGCAGCGTGCGGGGAAAGCGCGTCCGTCGCATGCAGGCTGCGCACAGATGCCGGACAAGGCTCTAGTCCCTGTGACATACAGACCAGGGCGAGCACCCCCCCAGAGGGTGCAGCAGGCCGCTCTTGCAAAGGCCCGGATCCAGAAGGGCACCCCCAGACCCCTCTCCTCTCCTCTCCTCTCCTCTCCTCTCCTCACAATGCACCCTTCGCTGCCTTTGCCCACAGAATTCGTCTGCCCAAACCAACCAGGTGTTGAGATTCTCCATCAAGGAGACCGTGTGCCGCCCGTCGGAGAAGGCCGACCTCAGCCAGTGCGACTACAAACCCGACGGGGTAAGCCCCCCAGTGGCCCCCCTGCCCCGGGGGGGCCTGCGCTGCCTTGCTGTGTCCCCCAGCCCTTGGCAGAGGAGGAAACCGAGCAGGGCTTCTGGACCTTCCCCCGCCCCGTTCATGCACCTGAATGCAGGCAGAAGTTCTCCGGGAGAGTATTTGCCCCGGTCCTCGATTTCTGTCCTTTTCAAGGAACTCAGCGCAGCCTGCCCCCTCCTCCTCCTGCTCTCAGTCCTGTCCCCATAACAACAGCCCTGTGAGGGCGGCGGGGCCGCGGGCCGTGACTGGCCCCGCGCCCCCCCTTGGCTCCCGGACCTCCTAGCCCAGGTCCCCTGCCACAACGAGGTCCCGGCGGAGGGTGTCCTGGCCTCTCCCCCCCCCCCACCGACCGCTCTTTCTCCCCCGGGCAGGTGGACCGGGACTGCTCCGGATTCTACTCGCCGCAGCAGAACCCGCCGACCATCATGGTCCAGTGCGAGGACGTGGACCAAGAGGTGGGCCCCTTCTGGCTTCCCCTGGGGGCTATCGGGGGGGGGCCCTCAGCACTGAGACTGGGGGGCGGGGGGCACTGCGGAGGGACACCTTCGGGGAGCGCAGGGGGCCGGTTCTGTGGAAGTCCGGTCTGGGGTAGACGGACCCCGACGGCCTGCCCCCTTTGAGATGGTTTTGTATGAACGGGGAGTCGCCAGACTGAGCTGCCTCCAAGCATGTGCAGAGCGACTTCCTGGCGCACCAGGATGCACACCGGGGGCCTGCCCAGGCTACGGGGCTCTCCACCCGCGGCGTGTGGGTCCTGCGCACGGGTCCCTCCCTGCCTCCCTGCTCGCGTGAAGAGCTGGAACATCCGCCTGCAGCGCCAGCGGCCCAGCCCCCCCCCCCCCCCCGCCCTCCCCCCTTGGAAGGAAAGGGGGCCGGCTGGACCCTCTGCTGGGGGGGGCGGTCGCCCTGCCCTGGCATGAGGCCGGGAGAGCGACCCCAAGGGAAGCGCGGGAGCGCGAAGGGCCATGCTGGTTGCCTCGCGTCAAAAGGTCACAGTTGGGGGTCAACATTAAGGCCAGGCTGGGTCCCTCCTGTCCTGAAGCCCCTGAGCCTGGGAGGGCCAAGGGAGTCCCCACGCTGCCAGGACTGAGTTCTGGGCACACACGCACAATCACGTCCCGAGGAAGATGGACAGGACGGTGCTGTGAGCGTCGCACTGGCCACGGTGGAGGCCTGGCCTGATCCCGCTGCTGGCTTACGCCGCGTCCCCCTTCCCCCTCTGCAGCTGGACCGCGTCACACGATTTCGCTGGCGCAGGTTCTTCCGAAAAGCCAAAAGGTTCTTGAAGAGGCATGGCGTGAGCATTGCTATTGGAACAGTCCGATTACTCAGACGGTTCGGATAGAGACCTCGCGAGAACAGGGCCGCCTGGTGGTGCCGGACACGCGAAGGACCCTCCAGTCTCCCCTGGCAGCCGCATGAGGCCCCCGCTTCCTTCCGCATGTCAGAATAAACCTCTGCCTCCAAAACCGCCTTTGGGATGCTTCCTCCGACCGCAGAATTCAGGGAGTTTCCCAGCTCAGCCCTGATGGGGGGGGAGGCTGGGGGGGGGCAGCTCTTGGGGGGATGCCCGGTGCTCAAGAAAGCCCTTTCCCGCCCCCCTCCCTCCCGGGCAGAGGCAGCATGGCAGATTCCCGAGGGAGGCGGCTCCCAGTGAGCACTGGCCTTGCTGGCTGCCAGCCCCCACCTTCCGCAGAGGCGGCTGCCTCCCCGCGCCACTTGCTGGGGAGCTTGGGCCGGGAGCTCCTGCACCCATCCTGCCGCAGGGGTCCTGGGGGCCCTGGGTGCCGATGGGGGTCCAGGGCTCGACTCCCCCAGCGAGGGGGATCTTGGGACCTCTGGGGATCACAAGCTGAATATCAGTCCAAAGGATATTCTGGGCAGGAGCAGCAGAAGCGTGGCTCCCAGGTGAGGCGAGGGGCCGGTTCCCCTCCGTGCAGCGCTCGGTCGGCCGCACCTGGGGTCTGCGTCCGGATCCCCCCTGGAAAGGGACCGGAGGGGGGCAGCCAGGGTGACCCGGGGAGGGGAAACAAGCCCCCTGAGGGGAGACTGGGAGGCACGGGCTTGTCCACCCTCGAGGTGAGGAGGGAGCTTTTCCAAACGCTGGAAGGGCCGTCCCTCAGAGGGGGGCCAGGATCCGTCCCGATCGTCCCAGAGTGCAGGTCGCAGGAGGAGGGGCTCAGGCTGCACTAAGCCAGATTCCAGACGGATGCCAGGAAAATGGGACCAGAGGCCGAGAGAGGTGGGGGGCTGTCCGACACGGGAGGCGTTCAAGAAGCATCTGGGCAGCCCTCTGCTGGGGATGCTGGAGCTTGCAGTCCCACTCCAAGCAGGGCTGGGACCGGATGGCTGCTGCTCTTTGTTCCGGGAGTCAGTGATTCCAGTCCAGATGGCTGGATGCCCTCTGCCCTCAGGGCAGTCTGCCTGTGCACACCAGTTGCTGGGGAACATGGGGATGGGGGGCTCTTGCACACTTGCCCTGCCTGAGGTGGCCCATGGGGGAGGCCATGGGGCCAGTGTGGGGGCAGGAGGCTGGACCAGAGGGACGCGTGGTGTGATCCGGTGTGAGAGCTCTCTGGTGTTCTCCAGCTCTCCGATCTCGGAATATTGCGGGGCACAATCCTAAAATGGGGGGGGGAGCGTTTGGGGGCCTGCAAGGACGCCGGGACTGAGCATGGGCTGGGGAGGCGGGGCAGCTGAGAGGGGAAGGGACGAGGGGGGCGGAGAGACGTTGGAAGTTCAAGGCAGGCATGGGAGGTTTGAAAGGCTGCGTGGCAAGGAAGCCCCTCGTGCAGAAGCTGAGCCCCACTGCCCTTGGCCATGTGGCTGTTGCCCCAGCCGAAGATTGCAAAACTGGAGGCCGGGAAAGATCCCTGGCGGAGAAGGCACGGCTCCCCCTCCAAGGTTAGGCCAGGAGGAGAGAGCCCGGCCGCTCGGAGGCGATTCCGGAGCCGTGTGCTGCTCGCGGCTGTGGCTGCTGGGACGGGGCCCACCACCCTTCCTGCAACGGTGGTTTCAAGGTGGCCAGGGGGCCAGTCCGAGGACACAGGGAACTGCAGCCTTACCTGACACTGGAAGCAAATCCTTGCTAACCGTTCACACCTTCGAGCTTAATTCCTGATGTGGCCACTCAGCGCTGCTGCTCGTCGGATGAATTCGGGACCTCACGGCACCCCCCGCTGCCTCCTCTTTCTGCTCACCTGCCCTTCCAGGGGTCATGCGTGGATTGCAGAAGGGGGAAGACAGAGCTGCCGCTGTCGGGGGGTCCGGCCTGCTTCTTCCCGCAAGCAGCCCACATTTGTCCCCACGTCCTGCCCCGAAGCACCATGGTCGTGACCATGAACCCGATTTTTACAGGTTCCTCTGAGCCTGCTTTTCAAACCCATCAGATTCTCAGAGAAGTGAAGGCTTCCCCAAAATTGCAAGATGAGCCGACTGTGTGTTCAGGGGGCAGAGGAGTGAGAAGGCAGAATTCATCCTCCGTCGCATTTAAGGGCAGACCTGAGCCGTCCTTAATGAATGGGTAATTGTCGTAGGGACAACTCAGCTGATGCCGCCTTTGCTCCCTCAGCAAAACGCAGCTGTTTTCCCTGTCTTAGCAGAGCTTGGGAAATTCTATGTAATGCCGCTTCCTCAAAGAGTCTTGTCCTGATGCCTGGCAACATCTCCCAGTAACTCAACAAAATCTCTTTGCCCTCTTTTCTTAGGATTTTGGAGCATAGTGATTTCTTAATAGTTATACAACATATATGGTCTTGGAATAATATATAGACACATACCTCTGCTTAATTGTAATTAACCTTTTGCAAACCTGATCATGGTTAATGGAGCCAATCCCAGGTCAACTCCACCCGTTGGCTCTTGGGCCTTTCCTGAAGGTGCCGAAACATGCACTGGAAACTCCCTTCCCTGATTCCGACAGAGCTGCTGCATTTATTTTGCTGGGACTGCAAGATAAAAGATAATCTTTTGGGAAACTCCACTTGAATCAGAAATTAGAAAAAGTCCCTCCAACAGCTCAGTTGCTCGAGAGAGCCCTTTGATACACAGCCCTGCCTGCAATACCTTACAATTTAGCCCAAGTCCTGGCAATCAAAATAATCACACCATCCATTTCCGACCCTTACATTGCCTTTGTTGGGGCTTATTTCTAGATCGTAAGCCCTCTGGGTCAGAGCCCTCACTCTCATCCTCTACAAAAGCCGCTTCGTATGCCGAGCAAAAATAATATGTCACCGTGCTCTCCTGCTTTCCTTTCAGCAGAGCTGCTGGCACGGATATTTAGCAAAATAGTTTCCTACCTTTTGTGCCCATTTCCTCCCCCGGACTGCCAGCTCAACGAGCGCTTGGAACTGGGTCCCGGACAGCTTTGCATTCCCTTCCGTCTGCCGCTGCAGCCTGCCTTCAGAAAACCCAGGCTGGGTTTCTGGATATGCCCAGATGAATTCCCACCTGGCACCAGGTGAGGCTGCCTGAGTCTGCATTCAGTGGGCTCCGTGCTTCCACGTGTGCAGCGGCAGGTGTCACGTCAAGAACCCACCAGCGGGTGCTCAGCCAGTGCCCGCAACATGCATGGACTGAGCCAGGAGTTCAGGGCCTCCTTTACCACGTGGCACCAGGACCCACAGCCTGAAAGAATCTGTTTCCACAACCCCTTTCACCCTGTGGATGGATTTACACTGCTGCTTGAAAAGCGAACTAGTCTGGCAGTGGGGCCTCATCTTTGGCACTGGGGGTCGGCGTGAGCAGTTTTTTTGCGACAGGAAGGCGCTGGCCTCTTTTGGCGCACACCTTCCGAGCCCAGCCCTGCGACCAGCAGCCACTTGGCTCAAATTCTTTGCTTCCCTCAAACCTAATTCCCTTCCCGATGGATAAACAGCACTGGGAGTGGGGAAACCCAGCTACCTATTTTATTTCTGCCTGAAGAAATTGAGGACTGCAGTTGTCCACACCTTGTTGGAAAGCGTTTCCAAGTCTTTTTTTTTTTTTTTTACAAATGTCATAGCAGTGCAGAAATGTGAAAAGGAATTTGTACCCCGGAGTACGTTTTGGTTCTCTTGCAAACATTTTGGTTTACAGATGCAAGTCGGCGACACGGATGTGTGAACAAACCATGCACACGGGAAATCCAGGTATGCCCACGAGAAACAACCATTTTATACACAGATCATCAATAGATAGATGTATACATATTTAGACATCCACATCCACATCCACAACAGACAAACTCTGCAGCAGCAATGTTCAGATGCAGCCCATTGCAAAGTGGTAGCATCTTGGCATGTCGTGAAGAGCGCAAGCGCATTCCTTTGCTGTGGGGAGTGAAGTGCCTCCGTCTGGGAGAGAATACGGGCACGCCGGCTGTTGCGGAAGGCCGGCGATCCTCCATGGCACTTTGATTTGCACGAGGGCGGTGAGGAAGCCTCTCCTGGCCAAGGTGCTGCAAACTGCTCCGCCAACACGGTTTCCATGCCCCCGATGGACTCAAACAGGTATTCACCTGGGGACACGGAAGATCTTGAGTTTGAATGAACAGCCCTGTGATCCCACACCACATACGGACCTTAGCGGATGGGTTCACGGAGAAAGGTTGGGGAAGACGAGTCACATTCACAAACTGGAAAGATCTACTGACCATCTGAGAAAGACATTTCCTTCAAGTTAAATGGATGTGGGATGGATACCATCCCGTGCCCTTCCCTGTGCTTTGAGAGATCACCAGCCACTGCAAGAAGTCACAGCGCTTTCGGAACACATTTCCGTTTCTAGAGACCTGCAAGCGCTCAGAGAGACTCACTAGTCCTGGCCCAGAAGGCTCTTTGCTTCTGGCCGCACTGGGATTTGCGTCTGGAGGGGAAACTGCTTGACTTCTGCAGCATGAAAATCCAAAATGCTGCTCAGGTACAAGCACAGAGAATAAAACCCACAGCCCTGCCACGTACCGCAGGAAATAAGACCACGGCGATCTCCAATGCATCCAGAGTCGCTCTGGAGGGCAGGAGATGCTCCAAAGAGCAAAGTGGGGGGGAGGCAGGCAGGGTCTGTAAGAGCGGCCGCCCCACTGTGACCCTCTGGAGGTGCTCCACACTTTCTGGGAGGACACGGGAGCCCGCTGCTGGCACCACGTGCCCGGGGCCCTGAGTGCGGGGAGGAGGCCCACTTCCCTGGCCAGAGGACAAGGGACCTGCCGCTCACTGAGCACCTGGAGGAGTCGAGGCAGCACAGGCAGGTGGAGGCACCCTCCGCCTCGTTTCAAGGACTGGCCACCGCAGTGCTGTTCCCAGCGGCTCCTGCGCCGGAAGGGCTGGTCCGCAGGGGCATGCGAGGCCGGGGTGCCACTGCAATGAGCTCTCAAGGGCAGAGTCCCTCCTGCAGCCCGGACGGTGTGGAATGGCTCATCCCGCCAGGGCTGCGAAGCCCCTTTGCATGGGGGAGGCGGGCTGGCAAGAGCCACTGAGGGCCCCCACGTGGGGCGGATCAGGCAGGGGCCAAATTTAAGAGCGATTTAAGACAAGGGACATAACTTGGGAGGGAGAGGGGACTTCCAAGGAATTAAATGACCGTTTGACCTTTGTGCAAAACTGGAGAGTGGCTGGTTTGGTGACGTTCAGACTGAAAAATGCTAGAAAGGTAGAGCGGACCCTCCACCGTCTCATGCATCTTCAGGGGACCCTTCCTCTCCCTCCACCGCGCTCCATCTGGTTCCGATGCTGCTGCTTTGTCCGATGTGAAAGACAAGCCTCCGCTGGACGACTTAAGTTTGGCAACCCGATGGGCGGTCAGCCCAGCCGAGGGCAGCTGCAGCAGCCACGCCTGGCTCAAGGAGGGGACTGGCCATTACGGCACTTGCTCACGCGGAGGCCGAGCAGCCTCTTCTTCAACAGGCGCGGCCCCTCAGGCCCGGTTGCCCATTAAAGCCAATTAAAGCCTGAATGCCGCCTCTTCACCTCGGCAGCAAGCGAGGATCTGCGCTTGGCCTGTTCCTGTCCCCCCCACCCCGCAAAACCCAGGCGCTCGCTCTCCCTGCTACAAGCAGCTGGCATTTCAGCTCCTTGCAAGGGGACAAGGTATTTGATGGCAATCGTCAAGCAGACGGGAGAGCTGGAACACGAAGGGCACCATGCAAGAGCTGGAAAAACGCTAAAGCGGGAGCCTCCCAGAACCGAAAAGGATGCGGCCACCTCCCCTCCCCTCCCCTCCCCTCCCCGTTCAGGGTAATCAGGGATGTTTTTGCGGGAGGGCTGGCTGTTGGTGTAAGGCTGGTGCTCCGATTGCAGGGAGCTGCCGCCAAAGACAGAGGTGCAGGAGCAGACAGAATGGTGACCGTGATAGCCACACCCGGCCCCCTCCGCCCCGGCACCCACCAACCTGGCGACCCGGCGGGTGCACCGCTGATGCGGGGCAAGCAAGCCTGTTCCAGCAACTCAGGGGATGGTTTTCTGCTTTGAAAGTCCTTGTGTTACTCGCTAGGCCTGCACAACTCTCAAAACTATTTCTTTAACCGACACGAAGTACAACACTGGCTCAACCTCATGGGTGTAACTGGCTCACTTCTGTGGCCGCAAGCCTTTCCCATGGCCCTGGGGAACCGGAAATGCAGCTCTCCTCCAGGGCGGGCTGCTGATGAGAGGCCGCGATCCCCACCTTCCCCTCGGCCTCATCTGTTCACTTCCGGAGACTCGCCATCTTCTTACCTTCTGCACACAGACGAAATGAGCACGGAGACAAATGGAAAAGCTACTGATCGCAGAGGTCTTTATATGTGCACCAGGCCCCTTTGGTGTGTGGGGGTGGGAGCAAACTTCGCTTTCCAGCTCCCTTCCCTTTCAGCTGGAAAACGGATGATCTGCAGGTGTATAAAGTTACTGGAACTGAGTGTGTGTGTGTGTGTGTTGGGGGGGGAGAGCATTGGACACCTGCCCTGAACACAAAGGAGGTGGCATCTCTGTCGTGTCTCCTCCCTTCTCTGCTTTCAAGAGGACACCGTAAGAAGCATCTTCTCGCACCAGACATCAAGCGGCCCCCGAGGGACCGCGCCTCTGACATCAACGGGCCATGGCAGCATCAGCAAAGGGACCGCACGACGGGAGGCGGAAGTTTGGCAGAGAAAGAGGCGGGCATCCTTCATCCACGCGGCCCGGACGGCCAAGCTCCAGCCGTCTCGAGGGCAGCACGGCTCAGATGGGCGAGCCGTCTCTGTGTTTCCAGGGCATCCGTGCTCCAAGCACCTAGGAATGCTGTACCGCGCCTGGCAGAATGCAAGCCTCTCCTGCAGGGTCTTTCTCTGGGGGAGGGGGTCCTTCCTTGGCCCGGGCTGTTACGGCTTGCATGCGGTGGCCCCCACCCCCACGTGCTCAAATAGTCAGGAGGGGTATGCATCCCACCCCAACCCCCCCCTCGTGACACACCATCGGGGCCATGAACGTCCAGCGGTTGGTTTCCGGGTCGTACATTTCTACCGAGCTCAAATTGGACTGTCCGTCGTAGCCTCCCACGGCGTACAGGCGGCCACAGTTGGCCACCAGGGAGACCCGGCTGCGCCGTGTGTTCATGGGAACTATCAGATACCACTGGTCCGCCATGGAATTGTACACTTCCGCGATGCTGAGGAAGCCCGAGCCGTCGTAGCCGCCGCAGACGAACATCTTGCTGCTGAGGGATGCCGCCCCGTGCCGGCAGCGCTTGTTCAGCATGCTGGCCACGGGGTGCCACGAGGCCGTGTGGTGGTTGTAGTACTCCACCTGTGAGAGAGGAAGAGGGCAGGGAGGCAGGTGGGCATGGGGAGGCGGCCCTGGCAAGCCAGCGAGGGGCAGGAGCCAACCTGCGAACTGCTGAACCAGCTCTCCCGGGAATTCTGTCGCGAGGACCCGGCCGGCCTGGGGCATCGCACTGCACGCCACGTGCCCGCAGCTCTTGCGCCTCTTAAGGCGCAAGCGTGGTGCCTTTGGACTGCACTTTTTAATGCTTGGCGGCTGAAAGGGTCTGCGGGAGCCACACTGGTCCAAAACAAGCACGCGACCTTTTGGATGGCGGGGATCTACGAAGGCAGCGGGGCTGGAAAAAGCTCCTCTGCTGAGGAAGGACGGGAACTCTACTCGTTCATCCCAAAGTGCAGGATACAGAATAGTGGGCTCAAGTTGCAGGGAGACAGGTTCCAGTTGGGCATCAGGAAGAACTTCCTGCCTGTGAGAGCAGTAAGACCATGGGACCCTTGACCTAGGGAGATGCCGGGCTCTCCCACCCTGGAGGCCTCCAAGGTGCAGCTGGGCAGCCCTCTGGGAGGGATGGCTTAACTGGGAGTCCCTACGCCGAGCAGGGGCTTCGACCCAATGGCCCTCCAGCTCCTTCCAGCTCTGCTGTTCTTCCGTCCTGCCCTGTCCTGCCCTTCAATGGGGGCCGTGCCCCAGGGCAGCCGACTTAGCAAGCCTTTCGGTAAGGCTAAATAGGGCGACCGTTTGGCCCTGAGCCCTAGAAATAAAGCGGGAAAGAAGCAAGAGGCTTGCCCGACACAAACAAGAAGAGGTACCACCCATTTTTTTTTAAAGACTCACGCTGTTGAAGATCTGTAGCCCATCGTGGCCGCCGGAGACGAAGATCCTGCCCTCAAAGACGGTGACGCCGGCTGCGCTGCGGTTGGAGCTCATGGGGGTCACCTCCACCCACCTTTCCGAGAGAGCAGCAAAGCGAGAGCGGTGAGCGGCAGCCGACAAGGGAGCGCCCTCAAACTCTGCCCCCACGTGCAGCAGGATGGAGGAGGACCCGGCGCAAGGCGGGGGCACTCACTTGTCTGTCTCAGGGGAATACAACTCCACCGAGTTGAGCGAGGACGTGCCGTCGTACCCGCCACAAACATAGATCTGTCCGTCCAGAACGACCGTTCCCATGGCGCTGAAACAAGGCACAGACCGCGTGGTCAGCGCTGGGCGCTTGGCGGCGGGAAGATTTGTTGAGGCCGTTACGATTCGGGGCAAGAAAAGGACCTTTCCGTTGGCACTTGGGTGTTTCCCTATCTTTCCCCCCACTGCTTCCCCCTTCACAGATGTGCCTTCCCCTCTCGTTCAGTCACCGGGGGATTTGTTCACCAAGCTTAAGACTTTGTTTTATCTTTCTGGACTAGTCATCACCGACGAGTTTATTTCCCAGAGACCAAATCTAGATCTGTCGTGGCAAGAGATCTACTGGAATCAACTGCACAAGTTAGTGACGACTGACTTTAGCCCCATATATCTCAGTGGGTCTATGGAAAGTTACGACCAACTGGGAGCCAACTTATGCCTGCTTGCTCTAAATTGATTGCCCAATGAATGTGACCTGCACTTAACTATGAAAAATTAAAGCGCTCCCTGTTTCCCAGATGCAGAAGAATAGGCTTCCCCCAACCTGGTGCCCTCCAGATGGGAGTTGTAGTCACAGGAGATCCGAAGGAAGCTGCTGCGACAGTTCTCTGTCCACCGTATAACATGTTTCCCAGCCAACGGGAGAGTGACAAAGCACAGACGCAGCAACGGTGAAAATGGACCCATTGCGCCATGTGCGGGTGAGCGGCCTGCGCTTGCCGGGGGTGGCCAGGCTGGGGATGGCTGCAGCAGAGCAGCCACTGGGCCTGCTGTGGAAAGGCCCGGGCCTACCCCACCTGGTTCTGTTCAGGCCCTGCGCTCACGCTTGACATGCGAATGGCCCACAGCCTCTTTCTCACACAGGGTACACAGGCACAGGAGAAGCTGCGTAAAGCTGTTTGAAAAAGATGAGGCAGTTTATTTTGCTTCTCCACAGGTGCTGCAAGGAACAAGTCTCACCGAGACTCTTGGCCTCAAAAGAGGAAAGGAAAGGAAAAAGAAAAAGAAAAGCACGATTTCCTCATTGTCGCATATGGACAAGTCTTTGAAAGCACATCAGTGACATCTTGGAGAGAGTGTTTAGAAGTAACTTGATGCAAGCCAGCAGATTAAGGAGTTCCATACAAGTCCCTGGGTTTGCTCGGCACGCAGAGATTAAGCAGAGCAGCGAATGCCGACTGGCAGAGATAACAGGCCCTTCCTCCTTGAGGCCATGAGGAATCAACCGGGGCAAGGAACTCACTCCAGGATAACGAGCTTGTTTGTGCTCAAGCTCAGTGAACAGAGGGCCTTTGAGCTGGGATCTGAGTCTGCGCTTAAGAACAGCATTCATTCTACAAGCACTTGGAAGGATATGAAACGAGGACAGCTGGGGTCTACTCGCCGTTCTCTATCATGCTCGTAAGAGTATTTTTCTGTTAACATTTACAGCCTGGCCCAGCCTGAAGGCTTTAGTGCAGGGATTCCTCAGCAAACATCCACGCAGAAACCCAGTTAGAATAGGCACACCGGGGTGCCCGCTGAAGTGCTAACCACAGCTGGTTTAGACTTGACCCTAAAAGGGGGCCCAAGGCCGGAATCCTGCGCTGTGCAGAATCGTAGGCCTTTCTCTCTCTGAACTTCCGAACGATCACACCCTAAATTAATCCTGCAAACTTCATGTCTCGGCAGGCTTTTGAACCAACAGGTCCAAAGCACGTTAACTGGAACACCTGCCTTGAATACGACAAGCTGGATAGTGTCCCATTAAGACAGAGGGCCTCTCCCACTTAGGCAAGGGACCTGGTCCTCTGTCTGTCTGTCTGTCTAATCTGTCTGTCTGTCTGTCTGTCTATCCATTTAAACAATTTATATGCCGCCCCTTCACATAAGCCTCGGGGCGGCTTCCAATCATAAACAAACACCAATATATAAATACATAAAATAGTGGAGACATCCTGGCAATTTAAAATCAATAAATAACATTAACAATTAAAATAACATTTGAATAAAAAGGTCTTGGCCTGGCTCCGAAAAGCAAATAATGACGGCGCCAGGCGGACCTCTCTGGGGAGCGCGTTCTGTAAGACCTCTACAGAGGTCGCCCTTCCCGCCCGGCCTCGGCACGCACCTGCGTTTGCTGTTCATGCTTCCCGCTTTGGACCAGGAGTCCGTCTCCGGGTTGTACACTTCCACCGTGCTCAGCCGCAGCTGCCCGTCGTACCCACCGATGGCGTACAGGAGTCCGTTCAGCACGGCCACCCCCACCCGGCTGCGAGCGGTCGTCATCGGCTGGCACTTCTCCCAGTGGTTGGCAATCGGGTCAAAGACCTCCACCACGTTCAGCGAGTCACCTGCGTAGAAATTTGCTGCTCACGTTTTAAAAAGTGGTGATCCCAAAGACTCATCGACATTCATGGGGTGGGAATACAAGCATAATTTAGCTTAAAGCTCTTACTGCCAGTACTGTTAGAAGAGGTGCTTCGAGCATTTAGAACAGGAGAAAAAACAGGCGAAGGCTGGGAAACGACCAATTAATTGGCGGGGGGTGGAAGGGGGTGAGGGGAGGGGGTGCTGTCATCTGGCGGAAGCTCAGAACAGGATTCGGACCCCGGAAGAGCCGGCTCTGACGCCAGGCCTGAGCCTTCCCAGCACAGCTTTAGCGTGCGTTGCTGCTTGATTAGGATCTTTGTGTCTGGCGGGAATCCCCAAGGATCTGCATGGAATGCAGCTCGATGAGGAATGCAGCTTGGCAAGGTTTCCGAGGCTTGTCCCCGAGCAAGCAGAAGAGGGAATGGCCAGCCCCAAACAGAAGTGAGTCCTTTCGGGGTCAAGCGAGTGAAAGGCTGGATGGGGGAGGCCTAGGACTGATACCCTGACTCAGTCCAAAAGGGCTGGGATTTCAATGAGTGTGAGCCACTCTTTCTCAGTTCAACAGGGGATTATGAGTGCTGCTTCTGGCTTGTGTATTCTGGCTGGGCTCTACCTGATCGAGCAATTGCCAGGATTAAGGTGCAGGGCCTGCCAGGACGCTCCGCCCACGTTCCCGGAGGGCTTAAACAGACCCATGGACCTGGCTTGTGATTATCTGCTTGTCCACATGGACTCCAGTGGGATTTTGGGCCCAGTGTGGGATGGAAATGCAGCTGCTCCTAAGAGGCATGTGGCAGTGAGGCACACTTGGTCTGACTGATGCCTGGAGAATTTTGCTTCCTGCGGGGAGACCTTATGTTTATTTCATCCCCGCAGGAGAACTGGTACTTTCTGGTTTCCATGCCTTTGCTGTATTAAGCAAGAGTCTGAAATGCTGATCATCTCAGATTATGCCCCAGTCTGGCTGGAGTTTGTCAACTCTGCCAAGGCCCCAGGGTCTTTGGCACCTTAAAGTTTCTTTTCTTAATGACGGGGTGTTTATTTGTATGATTTCCTCATATTGGGAGGATAACCAGGGTGACTCTTGCACCGTGGATGCGAGGCCAGGAAATCTTTTATATGGGATCCAAAGGCTGCTTATCGCAGGCTACGATGCTTGGAACGTTTGGCTCCCTGGCGCATAGATGCCACTCCCGAATGGATACATACGTGGGTATTTGGTCTGCCTTTCTTGAAATAGACGTGCACGTTTCAGCCCTATGTCATTACGGAAACATGCTTAAAGGCTTTCAATTGTCAATGCATTAGTGTGCAGCTTATGGCTGCCGGAACCCTTTGCTCTTGATTCAGCTGGAATGTTTCCTCACAGTTTATATTCTGTGGGTTCCTTGAGCTTCCAAACGGAAAGGAAGAGATCAACGACAGGGGTTGGATGCTCCATTTTGACACAGGGGCTAAAATGCTCCATTTCATGTTTGAGCTCAAGCGGACATAAAAACTTCATGCACCTGCTTTCTGGATAAGCGGGGGGGGGGGGGGGGGGATCACTTCAGCAAGCACTTAAGATCGCCGACACTCAAGAGGCCAAGCTAGCTACGCCGTGGATTTTCAGAGGCATTCTCCCTGGGCCAGCCCCATACCAGGGAATTTGGGTTGTGTGCGTCCGTAATTCCCGGATACAGATGAAGGGCAGTCTCCAAGACGGCCACTCTGCTCTGACCCAGCTGGAGCGGCTGCCTTCTGCTACTGAGCAGCTGCGGCACGTTTCCACGGGGACAGGTCCCGATGGGCCCACAACCCTCCTCCCCGCAGGGCCCCGCTCACATCCAGACAGGCAGCAGATTTGAGAGATACCTGCTGAGTTGAGGCCTCCCACGGCGTAGATGAGGCCAGCGATGGAGGTGCAGCACCGGGGGCGCGTTTTGAAGGCCGGGAGGTGCGGGCGGCGCTCGGGCATGAGGTGAAAGTCCTTCGCTTCGTCCACAAGGTCCCTACAATCAACGGCCGAGCCACAAAGGGGGCAGTCGGGTGAGCACACCACTCGAGGAGCGACGGAAGCAGGAGCAGCGGGAAAAGCGTGTTGGGGGGCGGCCTCTGCACTGCGGTGGAGCTGGAGCCCGGGCATCCCCTCCCCACGGCTTCTGGCGGGGTGCAGCCGTCACTTGTGGCTGGCTCCCCAGCTCCTCCTGGGTGCCAGGGGCACCCTTCTGCCCCCCCCCACGCCCCCCCCACAGGTAAAAGCTGGGTGCCCTTCCATGTCAGGCTCCACCACATCCATGATGAACAGGTAGCTTGGCATCCTGAACATTTCCCCTTGCACATCAAACCACCCATTTCGCTAAGATGTCAAGGTACACCTGGGAGCGCGTGCAACATCGCAGGGGAAATCTGAGCCGAGGGCAGGAGTGGAGTGGGGAAGCGGGCCAGAAATGCCAGCAGCCAGGGCGTCCGCGATCTCTCTACTTCCTTAGCTCTCATGACCACGGGAAGGGAAATGAACGTTCAGGCTCATCCAAATCCCCCAGCAGTTGGGTTTCCTTGGAAGTGGCGGTGCTAGCGCCCTTTTGATACACAAACCGGGCCGGTAAGTGGGCCCTTGTTGGGGATCTCCGAGCATTCCCAGAATTCTATGCCGCAGTCACATTTTGAATGCTCGCTCGGCAGCTCTCAGCTGTAGACCAGCATGAATACAATGGCCCGAACCGTAAGCCACCTCAGACAGACAGGTGAGCCCATTGCTAACAGGAGCGCGAGAGACACGCATGCGAACCCACAAAATCAACAGAGCCAGATACGCTTTCCTGCTTGCCAAGGATCTGCCAGATGGCAGCGCACTCGCCTGCCTGCCAAACCCACGGGGACTTGCGTAAGCGAGCGCATGGCACAGATCAGGCCCCCATCAGAGGTTCCGCGTTTCTTTGCAAACGTTTGTCCAGATGAACGTGTGGCCACGGGTTTTGCTGTGGGACAGAGGAGCTGGCACTCGCGGTCTAAACCACACCTGCAACCGACTTCTGGCAGAACTCAGAGATGGGAAACTGGGCGCTCGTAGGTGGAATGAGGGCTCTTCCATTTTCACCCCTCCAGCCCTGCCTTTGGCTGCGTGGCATTATGTCGCCTGCAGAGCCCTCCACCCCGCAAAGAAGGAGGCCCAGAGTGGGCAGCTCGCTGCAGAGATTCTCAGCCAAGCGCCAGACTGCTGCGGGGTCTGAGCATCAGCACCGCACAGTGCACATGCGCAGGCTTCGATCATCCCAAACCCACTGCAGATGTCTGCCCCCCCATATATGGGGGGCACTGGGGTGTGCCGGGATCCGTGCATCATACAGCTCCTCTTGATGTACCGAAAGCAACCCTAGCAGAGCAAGGCGTGCGATGACGAGGGGCCAGCCACCTGAATGCTCCTCACAGATACTGAAACTAGCGCCCAGGAGTCAAGGCAGCATCACCTCCCCCGGTCATCTGTGCAAAGCGCTTCCCTGCGTGCAGTGAAGCAAGCGTGCAAAAATGAAGGGCAAGGTCCTGGATGCCACCATCTCTTTCTTCATCACTGGGTGGTAAAGGGGGCAATGGCAGGTCTCTAAAAAAAGCGGCGCCCGTGGCAGTGCAGGGCACGGAACCCGTGCAGCCCACCAGAGGCCCTGCGCTTAAGGGCCACAAGGTATGAGAGAGCGAGAGAGGACAGCAAGAGCACTCGGCCTTTCGCCTCCTGCACTGGCAGGGTCATCGGGAGGACGGCTCCCTCCCTCTCTGGCCCGCGTGGTGGAAAGGGGGTCCCAAGTGTGGGGGAGCCAGGTGCATCACTGCCCTGCGTTGATTTCCCCGACGAACGGCCCCAGCACACGCACCTGCACTTGTGGCAGCAGCGAACCAGGTCGTCCTGCTGCACGCGGTCCGTGAGGAACTGAGGCCGGCAGAGGGGCAGGCGGATTTTGGCCAGGAGCTCCGGCAAGCAGCTCTCTCGATGCTCACGGCTGTACCTCACCCAGGCCAAGGCGGCTTCGAAGACC
Source organism: Varanus komodoensis (assembly GCF_004798865.1). Classification (NCBI taxonomy): domain Eukaryota; kingdom Metazoa; phylum Chordata; class Lepidosauria; order Squamata; family Varanidae; genus Varanus; species Varanus komodoensis. Next base: position 5,356,692 of record NW_025335440.1, read on the forward strand.
TGGCAAAAGAAGAGCCGGAAGCTCAGGAGAGGTGAGCGGGCACCTGTCAAGGTGCTTTCGGTACAGGGAGGAACCCTGGAGGAGAGGCCCCTGCTCACACACAGTGTTCCATCACTCATTCGGACTTTGATCCCCCTTTAAACCCGCGGCAATGGTCTCCAACCTTTTTGGGCCACTAACCACGTGTAGAATTCTGAGTGTGCTGTAGCTGCTTGCACAAAATGGCTGCCGCAACGCGCACTTCCCGCGCACAGAGTGGCTGCGGTGGTGGATGCGGCCAGTTGCAACAGCTTTTTCAGCAGGCTAACTGGTGTGGCCTAAAGAAAACCATCTTACCCCAGTGCCTAAGTTCCAAAACCAGGCTGGGTTTGTTTTTCACAGTTTTAGAGGGAACAGAACATATGGAAAGGTAGTGTACAAATAAACACAAACTGCTCTACAGAGCTTCCTTCAGTGCATGCTCAGAAACTTCACCGGCTTCCAAATACAGCAGCAAGATTCTCCAACCAAGTCAGGGTTTGGAGCGTGTGTGATTTCTCTCCTTTTCCCAACTACACTGGCTATTCCTTGCCTCCAGATGCATTAATACTGCCGGTTATTAGCTTTAAAACACCAACTAGTTCATGACCAGGGCCCACGGACCCTTCCTCTGAGAGCCCGCCCATTCTCAGTGCTGCATGGCAGACACCCTTCTTGGTGCCCACCAACACAGGAAACACGACGGGTGGGAACCAGTTGGAGAGCATTTTCTGTGCCCCAAGGATGTGGCCCCCTCTGCCCTGTTTCAGCAGTCCTCATATGACTTTCCTGTCCTCCCCACAGTAACTGTTTTGTAGCTTTGCAATTCTGCTGCTTTGTTAAAATGGTGAAATGAAGCTGACTGGTGGGAGGTTTAGGATAGATAAAAGGAAGGAGCTTTTCACAGAGTATACAGTTAAATTGTGGAATTCACTGGCTTGGGAAGCGGTGATGGCTACCAATCTGGATGGAGCTTGGACACATTCACGAGGAGGCGGCTACCAGCAGCTACCAGCCTCGCTGGCCATGGGCTACCTCTGTTACCGGGGCGGCATGCCTGCATAGCCGTTGCTGAGGGGGCCTTGCACCCATCGCGCTGAGGGATCCTGTGGGCAGCTGGTTTGCCACCGCAGGCACAGAGTGCCGGACCGGACAGCCCTTTTCCTACGTGCTGGTGTGAAATACAGGATGTTCTCTTGAACCTCTTTCTTACAAATGTAAAAATGCAGTGAGAAACTCTTGTAATGACCAAATTAATCAGCCTCTGGACCCCCGAGAGCGCACACCTGTCCTAGCAGAGAGCGCACACCTGTCCTAGCGCATGCCACGCTATGCTCCCCACCCAAGGCCTTTTTCACGGGCTTCTTCTGAGAGCAGCTTGGACGGGGGAAGCATGCGGGAGGAACGTCTCAGCGGCAGCCCTCTGGCTGCGAAATGAGCACCCCGAGGAAGCCCACTGGGCGCTGCCTTTCGGTACCCAGCCATGGCCTCTCTCTCCTCTCAGACATTTGTCAGCATGACGCACGATGTTTAATTGTGTCCCGGGATTTCTTGTCCCTAATGGTTCTTCGGATAAATACTTGTGTGTGTGCGTGCTATCTGTTCATATGTTTGTTTGTAAACTATTTCTACATGATGCAGGATATTTTAAGCATCTCAAGCGCCGCGGGCCACCCGGAGAGTTTGGCTGTCGGGCGCTACACAAATGGAATGCACTCCGCGGAATACCTGCTCCTCCAACTTGACGTTGAGCTCGTCCCTCGAAACCAGCTCCAGGACATCTTCGAAGGGCAGGGCCAGGAACTCCTCCGACATGGACACCTCGACAAAGTGCTGGTGGATGAAGCTGTTGGCAGCGTCGTAGAGCACGGCACACATCATGGTCTCGGCAAACTGGCGCACGCCCAGGCAGTTCCTGGGATGGAGCCTTTAAGGAGGATGCAGAGGAGTCGGGAGCCGGGCAGGAGCTGGGCTGCTCCGTCTCTTTCTGAGCGGCCCGTCAAACAGAGGGAAGCCAGTGCCCGACACCTTGCATGGCCAAGAGGTGAAATGCAGGAGGAAGTGTGCGAGGAGGAGCAAGCTCAGTTCTCGAGTGCTGGGGGTCAGCCTGGAGTGATCCCACGTTCACCTCCTTTCTCCCATACAACAGAGTAACTGGCATTCACCGCTACTGGGGCTGCAAAGAGGCTACACGTTCCATCTGGGGACTATCGCAGCAAGTGCATGTTCTCAAGGTTAAATTTGATCTCTCTGTTTAAAAATGCTTGTTTAATTGCATTTTCTATTGTTGTTTGCCCCCTTGAATGCTCAAAAGGTGGAGAATGAATGCTTTAAAATGAACAAAAATACATTATCTCCACTCTCAAGCCTGGGTAGGTTGTTGCTTCCAGAAAAGGACCTTGGAGGTCCCTCTTCAAAGCCCTTTCACTGCTTACAATCACAGGCCTTCCGGCTGCAATTAAGTCTCTTAAATAGACATTTTTTAGGATGGATGTCAGGAGAACTGGGGAAATGGAACCACAAGAACTTCAGGAATCGCTCCTTGGCATGCTAGAGGTCGTGTGCCTTTTCATGGGCTTTCCCCCCGCAATTCTACATGATTTATCCTTTGCTTAGATATGTTTGTTTTCCCACACATCTTGTGAACTTGTGAAGCAAGTTCTGTCTTCACAAGCAGACAAGTAGATTACATTCGTAAAGTTATTAATTCCCACTTCCTCAGAAATATTTATAGTTGCATCAGGAAAAAACACAGTGCTCGCCTTGGTGGGCTTGCCCTTCTGCCCCTCGCTGGTGACGCAGCTTCACTGAAATGACCTTCCCTGGGAGTGGGAGGGGGAGGGGAAGGGGAGGGAGGGAGGGAGGGAGGGGAGGGCCGCTCGGAGTGCTCTTGCACAGAAGCGAGCCTTTCCCACGCTCCCCCAGCACCACCTACTGGCCTGCATTCCAGCAGCTTCAGCCGGACGATCTGCCCTGGGAACCTTGGCCAAACCCTGGCGGATCAAACTTTTATCTTAAATGCTGCGCCCTTTATCCCGGAGACGGACTGGCCGGGGCCCCTGCAGGCAGCTCCACTATTTCCACAGTGCTTGCTCGACTCTCGAGTAGAACGTGCCTCCTTCTACAGGCCCTGCCTGCAACCCCCACCTTCCCTGCCGTGTAACACGCACGACAGTGCTTGAGGAACGGCTCCAGAGATGTCGGAAGAAGCGCCTCGGGGGCGGGGGGGCGCATTTGCCAGCCGGCCACAGCAGGTGGATTGTCAAGTCCACGTCTCCATGTTGCGCCTGCAAGAATATCTGCCTGATCTCCTTGATGATGCTGACTTTTGAGCAGCAGCAGCACTGAGAGAGCTCCAGGGCTCAGTCTGGGGAAGCCCTGAGACATCCTCAAGCCCCGGCTGCCTCTTCCGCAGGAAGCTTGTAGGGGAGGCCTCTCAGACCACCCTCCTTGGCACTGGGGGAGCCGCACCTGCTCCCCAGCAAAGGCTTGACTTGCAGGAAGAGGGGGCTGAGGGGCCACCCGTCACCCCACACTTTCTCCCCACAGTGGTTCTCCAGGGATTCCAGTTGCCAACAGCCTCAGCCCAGGCCACGTGGGGCTTGGCCGGCTCCCTGCAGGCATCTGGCGCCATCAGTTCTGCTTGCAGGTGTGCCTGAGCTCAGAGCTGGGCTTGCAGGGGACAGCTGAGTCCCTGGGGCAGCCTCCTGCCCACCTGGCACCCCACAGATTCGTTGGACTGCAACACCCCCTGGCTTGGGGGGCTGCGACGGGAGCCGCAGCCTGTCGCGTCCGGAGGGTGCCAGGCGGGGGAGGTCTGCCCACTGCATTCAGGCGCGCACGGCCATGTTGCAGGACACCTGGAGCGTCTCGGCACGGTGATCCGCAGGTGCGCCCTGCAGAAGACACCTGGGCCCCTCACCTCTCCTTGAGGAAAGCGCAGCAGGCGTCCTTGATGTTCTGCAGCTGCAGGAAGCTGGCGCCCATCAGCAGGGACTGGACGTTCTGCTGGTCGATGGCCAGGTGTCCATTGTAGGCAAAGTTGATCAGAGCTTCCAGCGCACTAAAAGGCAGAGAAGAGGCAGAGAGTGTTGGCCAAAGGCGGCGAGTGGCTTCATCAGCTGCTTCAAAGGTCGACAGAAGCATGTGCGGAAAAGAGGGTCTCGTCCCCAACAAGCCATGGGCCAAATTGGAGCTTTTGGCAGATACCGGTGATTCCCGGCATCCGTTACAAGAACGCTTCTAGACTTTGAGTCTGCAAACTAGAGATAAGTGGAAAACGGGAAAAGGGCCTTCCCTGTGGTGGCGCCCCGGATATGGAACATGTTTTCCAGAGAGGCGTGCCTGGCACCGACACTTTTTCCATTTTGGTGTCAAGTCAACCCCTTTTTATTTTCCGGAGATTTTAAGAGTCAACGTGTTTTAAGTTGGGGCTTCATCTGAATTTTGTCCTGGGCTGCTGCAGTTTTCTTTCATTGTACTACTGCCCTGGGACTTTTCAGTGGAGGATGGCATATGAAAGCTTCACACCAACCAGCCAGCCAACCAACCAACCAACCATGGCCACTGCATACTAGAAGGACACATGAGCAAGCGAGGGGAAAGGAGCCAGCTGCTGTGTGCGTTAGGATTTCCTGACACCAAGAAGCCATTCCGGAAAGCAGGGCCTCCACTCTCCTCCCGATGTCCCGCCCTTTAAAATGCCAATCACTTCCATCTGCCTCCTGTTTGCGTGGAGCTGCCACCGTTATCTCCTCCCCTCCAAGTCTCCATGAGGTGAGCTAGGCTGAGAAACAGGCCCGGCCCAGAGCCACCGGCCTCCCTGCGAAAGCTACCCCAGGCAGCGTCCCACCGGCAACTTGCTCACTGCGTGGATCGGGCCCCTGGCCTGGAGAGGCAGGGGAATTCCCCTGACCGTGCGGGGAACCTCCCCGTGCCCCAGAGCTGCAGGGTTACCTTGGGTCCATGCCCTGCATGACGATTTCATCCTGCTTGCACTCCATCATGTCGTTTGTGAACATGGCGTGGAAGTACGGGATGGAAGCTGCTAGGACGATTCGGTGGGCGCTGAATTTGTGGTCCCCGACCTGGGCGGAAATTCAAGGCAACAGACATTATTATTTGGCCCCAAGCCAACGTGTGCGAACGGGGGGAAAGGATCCGTCTCTGAGCTTCTGGGCTGCAGACGGGCTGTTGGCCTCAAGAGCTGCTGGCCTCAACACTCATTTTGTTGCATGAGCCCATCTTTCCCCCATTCCTTCCAAGCAGGTCGGGGCAAAAGGTTGCCCGGCTGGAGTATATACATACATACGTATGTATGTATGTATATTGCTGTCCCACCTGTTTTCCTTGCAAGGCACTGAGGCAGCTCACATAATTCTCCTCTCCATCTTATTCCCACCACAACAGCCCTGTGAGGAAGGCTGGGCTGACAGTCTGTGCTTGGCCCGAAGTCATCCAGGGAACTCCACGGCTGACTGGAGACTAGAACCCGGATCCCAAGCCCCAGCCCTGAGCGCTTGACCACTGTACCAACTGGCTCTCTTATGATGTTAAAAGAAGCCAGCTAAGTTGGCTTAGTGATACTAAAGGAATGTTGGGAAGAAGTCGATAATGAAAAACGGACGTGAGCACTCGCTATTAGGAAACTGTGGTTTAAGAATAAGAAGCGGATTCTGAGCGGAACAGTTCTTCTCCTGTCCCAGCCACAAAGAGTTTGCCCGCAGGGTCAGTGCGACTACCGGATGCTGGTCCAATGGGATGCACGTTTATTCAGACCACTGGACTACTAATAATCCAGCCCCTGTCCAATTCCACCCACGTGGCAGAGGCCCCCAGAGAGCCAGGTGTGGATTGGTTCTCACTGGCCTCATTGCTTATCGAGGCCCTGACATTTCAGCTAAGGATTCTGATCCTGCCTCTTCTTGCAGAATGAGGCAACAACTTCTGAAGGTTGTATTTTAGGAGAGGCGGGGGTAGCTCCCACACGGTGTATGAAGAAAGTCCAGTTTAATCCTGGCACCCCCGGTTAAAAGGAACTCGGACAGCAGGCTGCAGAAAGCTCCACCTGGGAGCAGAATGGCCATTTCCGGTTAATTAGGAAGTTACCGGAACAGACGGAACAACAGCCAGAGTCTAGATAAGGCAGCCGAGCAGTTCGATGGGATGCTTCAAGGACAACTCTTGTGTGTGCAGGCAAACAAGCAAGGCTGAGGTCTGTCCCATCGCAGCCGTTCCGCTTCCCCAGAAATTAATGAATGGAACTGTACAGCACCAGGTTGGGGCTGAGGATGCGAAGGGGCTGCCATGCCACACAGAAGGAGCTGCAAGTCCAACCTCTTTGGGGACCAAGGATATGCTGTCACATCAGGCTTTTGGCCAGGTTCCCCTTGGCTCTGTGGCCGTGTCACTGTTTTTCGTGGAGCTGGGCTGGCATGGGCAAGCGGAGCTGCTGCTGCGAATTCAGGTAGCGGATGGCAGTTCAAGGACCAGGAACAGCAACACTGCTCGTTGCTCATGCTCCTTCCTGGCAGTGGGGCAACAGGAGAGGAAGATGCGGGATGCGACACGCAGCCAGTGCCCAGAAAAGGTGGGAAACAGAATGGGCAGGGAGAGCCGGCACGCTGAGAGCATCACCCGTGTGTGACGGGCGACAACGGTTGCAGAAACGGCACTGCCCCTGTGTAGTTTACCTCATGTAGATGTTTTCCCCTTTTCTTCTATCCCACCTTCAGCACAAATGTGATCCCTATTTTATTTATTTGCTATATTTCTATACTAATTCCAAGTTTTTATGCAAACTGCCACAACCGCCTGCCTGCACTGGACCACGGGAGGAGCCCTGGTTTGAGTTCAAGTACGCAGGCGTTTTCCTGGCTTCCCTAAAGCTATGCCAGGATACCAGGCGTGGGGCTTGAAGATGGGGGCAAGAACACGTCACAGGACCTTGGCTGGGGTACTGGTGAGTGGGGCAACAGCCCCTGCAGGCTGGCCAGCCAGGTCACTTGACGCTGCGAAAGAGCCCACCAAAACGCCGTGTGCTGGGAGTCCACGAACGGGAAGCCTCGAGCTGAGAAAAGGCTGCCGCAACCGTGGGCAAGAGTGGCGTCTGAACGGGACTAAAAATAACAACGAGCTGAGGGAGCAAGCACATGCTCCTACAGGGCTTCTCTGCCCCCAGAATAAGACTGCAAAATGTTTTGCAGTATTTGCGGAGAGCTTTTTGCTACAACTTGAATTGCCGAGGTCTCGTGATGCTGAAATGTTAGTGTTTATTCCTTGAATGGGCTGCTTTGAGGAAGAACTCACATTTCCCCCCTTTTCTTGTTGGGTTATTTCTTCCAAAATATTTCTTCTACAATTTGCACTGACCCTTGCTTTAGTATGGCATCTACAGATTGAGCCACACGGTCTTAGGCTTCATCGATAAATACTGTACCCTAACCGTTGTGAAATAAAGGTTGATGAGGAAGGGAAAGGTTAAAACCTGAACAGACATTTCTAGATGGGGAACACATAATTTATTTATTTTATTTATTTTCCGATTTATATCCTGCCTTTTTCCTACCAAGGGCTCAAGGCAGCTTACATCATTCTCCTCCTCCATCTTATTCCCACAACAACAACCCTGTGAGGTAGGTTGGGCTGAGAGTCTGTGACTGGCCTAGAGTCACCCAGTTGGCTCCATGGCTGAGTGGGGACTCGAACCCAGATCGTCTGAGTCCCAGTCCCACGCTCTTCACCACCACCCCACACTGGCTCATCCCTGAGTAGAAAATACTACAGAACGTAAGAACATAAGCACGGCCACGCTGGATCAGACCAAAGGTCCATCCAGTCCAGCACTCTCTACACCTGGTGGCAAACCAGCTGCCCACAGGATCCCTCTGGCAGGATGGGTGCAAGACCTCCACCTGCCCAAGGCACCCAGCAACCAGTGAGCCCTCCGCCTCTGGCAAAGGAGGAAGCACATGGCCAGGAAGGCAAGTAGCCACTGGTCACCTCCTCCCCCATGAATCTGTCCAGTCCCTTTTTAAAACCATCAGGATGAGCAGCCGCCACCACTTCCTGTGGCAGCAAATTCCATAGTTCAACTATACACTGTGCAAAGAAATATTTCCTGTTATCTGTCCTAAACCTCCCACCAACAGCCTTTCCTCTGGCCAAAGCTCTATGCTTTATGCTTGATTCCTAAGGTTTGGCACCACTTCCCTCAGCACAGGGGACACCAGGTTGTGTTGATATCACACGCCAGCGCAGGAGAGAAGGTGGAGGGGAGAGGGAGCACTGGAGAAGCTGGCCAGGAGGTTCCTGTTCAGCACCTGTGGAAGCCGCTCGGCTGGGTGAGTTCAGGCTCCAGGCAGAGACTCCTTCCTGGCCTGCAAGATAGTGGGACAGGAAACAGGGCTGATTTGAAATGAGCCAAATCCGCAAGTCCTCCCCCAAGAGGGCAAAGCTGTGCTTTAAGAACCGCTGCCAACTTCTGCAGCGAGCTGCCTCGAACACACTTCAGCCTTGACTAGCACTGGCAACTCATCTGCAGTGGGATCTGAATCCCAGTGTTGGCACATGGCAATTTAATTAGCATTCCATCGAGGCGTATTTATGCCAATGTGCTATTCTAAGGATCTGCGACCAACAGCTCTCTTCCATAAGCCATCTGGGTGTGTTTTATTGAAAATATTCTTGGCCCAATAAGCACTTCTGTCGCAATGTTCCTTGCCGCTGTCCACAGATGATGGGTGGAGATAAGCCCGGGCTATGAATAGCGCACAGCCAAAGTGCAAATTCAGACAGAATGCCTCTCCGATTTAGAAGCGACTCTGCCAATAATGCAATGCGTGGAAGTGCGTTACTTTATATTGTTAATTTGTTTTATATTTTTAATGTATTCTACTTTAATTTATGTTGTGAGCCGCCCCGAGGCTTCGGCGAATGGGGCGGCAGAGAAATGTTTTAAATAAATAAATAAGTAGGTGGAGGGGGCGCATCCATTCTCCAGAAGAGAACGCTCCTCTGAGACCTCTCCAACTCTGGGCAGGCTTGGGACAGTTTTGGTGGCAAGAAAAAGATCTAGGCGAGGGGCAAGGCCATCAGTCACAGGAAAGAGTCGGTGTGATTAATGTTAGCAGTGAGGCTGGGCACTGTAGGTGTGAGCGCACCTCAGCCCCGCAAAGATGTCCGAGGGTCGGAAAAGTATTTAGAACGAACTCGGTAAATAAATTCAGCCTCAGCAGAACACAAACGTGATCGGGAAAGTCGAAGGCAGGAGAAGAAAAGGAAGCTCAAATGGGTGGATGGACTCCATAAAGGAGCCACGGCACTGGATTTACGAGAGCTGAGCAGGGCTGTGAAGGACCGGATGGCTTTGGATGGCTTTGGATAGCGTCATTCACAGGACTGCCATACGTCAGAGGCGACTTGAGGGCACAGAACAACAAGCAAAACACAACTGGAAGAAAAGGGTGTGCGCGCGCTGTTGGGAGGTTTTGTTCTGTTGTGTGTGTGTGTGTGTGTGTGTGTGTTTGGCTAAAAGAGATGCATAGTGAATGATGTTCAGTAAATCCATTCTAGTTTTTAAAGTGCATAAACCCGCTCCTGAACCAGTGAAAGAGTTTCTGGCTTTCCAGCCAGCAGGACACAAACGCCTTGTTCCCAAGGCCTCTTTTGTGCACTGCAGTTTGGAGGACGAGAAGCAGAGAGAGGCCGGCCGCTTCATTGTTCACTGTTTTCAAACAGCACTGCACACAAGGGCAAACTGCACTTCAGCTTCCATTACAGAGCCTCTGTGTATCCTTGGAGGAGCCCAGGGAGCGGAAGAGCTTTGTGGCAACCTCAAATAATGCCTGGCTAGTGGGCAAAGCCTGCATTTACGGTCAGCGACATGCAAATAGAGCCATCCGCCTGCTAAGTTCCTCTACTGAAAACAGGATGCACACGACTTCTCTTTGCCACACTCGGCTGTCGGTGCAAAGAAAGGCTGCTCTGCCTTGCTGTGCCTACACAGCCATGTCCTCAGACACAATGCCAGGATGACTTCTTTTATATTTTATATTTATTTTATATAGTTAATTTTAATTTTATATTATTATTTTTGTATTTTATTGTATTTTATTGTGTTGTAAGCTGCCCCGAGGCTTCGGCAAGGGGCGGCATAGAAATGTTCTGATGATGATGATGATGATGATGATGATGATGATGATGCAGCCTTCTGGAAAGCAAATCTCACGAAAGCAATCTACGTGGCTGGAAGTCTGCCCCGGGGATATGCTTCTTCATGCCATCTTCATGCCAAGCCTCACTTCTGTTCATAGGTCCCCAGGGATTTCTGTCTGACTTACAAACTTGTCCTGAGACACACCTCCCGCCACCTAGGCAGCACCTAAAGGGCCCTCCTGTTTGCACAAACCACTCCCAAGGCAGGAGAAATCACAGGAACACAGAAACGGGTCGATCCGGAGCTGGGAACACGTTAAAGAGAGCCGCACAGGCTTCACAAAATGTGTGCCTTTGGAACACTTTCAATTCATGCAATCCAGTGCTCTCACCTGTTCCTTTACGCAACGTAAGTTATAGCATATCCTTGATTTAAACCCTGCGGTGAGGCCAAACAAAATATCACGGCATGTATTACCCCTTTTCCCAAGGGGCTCAGAGAGACGCACAGGGCTATCTCTGACCCTTCCCTCGTTTTTATCTCCACAACCCCCCTGTGAAGTTTCTTAGAGAGAGTGACCGGCCCAAGGTTATCCTGCGAGCTTGCACACAGAGAGGAGATTCCGAACAAACAAGGACACGCCTAGGAAGTGGAAGGAAGGCCAGGCTGCAAAAGAGGAACGCAGGCACGCGGCATGGGATTGCAGGGGTGGCACCAGGACGGCTCACGCTAGAACGAAGTGGGCCTAGGGAGGGATGCGACAAGGGGCAAAAAACCTCCTTCGGGTATGTCCACCGTAAAAGGCAGAGGAACGAAATGGAGGCTCAACTACTCCCTGTGGGCAGCAAAATGATAGCAGAGGACAAAGAAAAGGGAAAGACTTTGACTCAGTCTTCTCCCAAAAGATGATCCATGACCTTCCTGATGAAGAGAAGCACAAAAAGGAGAAGCACAAACTGAAGGAGCAGGGTGGACGCTCCAGATTGGCAGGCAAATGGTCAAGGATCATCTAACAGGGCTGAATGAGTCCAAATCTCCAGGGACCGATGAGCTCCACCCTAGAGTCATAAAAGAGCTGGTGGAAGACCTCCCAGAACCACTGTTTATTATCTTTGAGAAATCAGAGAGGACTGGAGAACGTTGTCCCTCTATTCGAGAAAGGAAAAGAAGAACCTGGGAACTGCAGATCAGTTAGTCTGACATCCACCCCTGGGAAAATTCTGGAGCAGATTATAAAGCAGTCAGCCTGCAAACACCTCCAAAGCAATTGGAACTAAGAAGCAATGAAAAAAAACTGAACCACACTAGTAAAGAGAGCAAAACTTGGTTGGAACAGACGAGGGGCTGCCAGTGCATCACCTACAGTTGCTTGGCTTTCTAACATTATATATCCATAGTTTTCAGTACTGTCTTCCTTAAATTAAGCCCAGGTAATAGAAGTCCACACCACTGACCTGGCTCACACATCTGCGTGGCAACCTGTGGGTTATTTAACACAACTTGCAGGGACTCAAGGCAGGCATGAACTGCTTTTGCTTCCTGTAAGTAATCCCTCGTCTGAGGTTTTGAGAGTGATGTACAAAACCAGACTGCTGGATCGTTTAAGAGCCGAGCAACCCAGGGATCAACCAGGGATTTGCAGCTGGGTTAGTCGCCAGGTTCTTCAGGAGAGCCACGAGCAAGCCTTGCCTCGCTGTCCTCCCACCTTTGTTTCTTCACGGGTCCAGCTTTTCAGCCCACCTGGTGAAGGTGCTTCAGAGACAGAGGGGAGGAGGCCAGAGGAGGGTCAGGGTAAATTGTAATCTGGCCCCTTTGGTCCCCTCCCCTTCCCTTCCCACTCACCAGAACATCCCAGAAAGTGGACCCAAATATTGTACAATTTCACAATACTTCACAGGCTTCTCAGATGGATTTGTTCAATTCTGAGGAGGAAGTGGAAAGGCCGAGAGGGCAAGATGACCCCGCAGGTTCAGGGTTACCTAGCGAAGAGTGTCAGACAGAACATGAGAACCAGCCAGTCTTGGAAAAAACGGACAATATTTCAGAACAGGGAGGGGCGGAGATGGAGGGAGACCTCCCTGTCCCTGTAAAGCAATGGCAGGCAAGGCAAGCAGACCAAGAGAAAAGCGTCAAGCCCTCCAGCGGGAGCCCCCCCCCCACCCCCAAAGAGGAGTTGGGACCTTTCTGAAAGGGAGCACTGGACTGAGAAGATGTTTCCCTCTCATTTAAAAGAGAATAGTAGTTTGTTTTATGCTAATCTGTGGCCTGCAGTGCTCAAATAAAGGACTCTACTTCCCAGGTCTTGGCTAAGTTTGCTGGAGAGGAGAACAAGGCGGGACCAGACCTGCTCACAACAATCCCAACCGAACGTTTGGAAGGAAAATTTTCCAGCCCAAAGTCCTCCAGAAACCCACAGCACTGCTGATCCAACAGAATCAGGCCAATCGGAGCAACCTCGCTCAGAAATGGGTTAACCAGTGCAGCTCGCTCAGCACTGCAGTCCAGGAGCACACAAAACTGCAGCAAGAGCAGCTGTGGCAGCTGAAGCCTGATCCACTTATTTATTTTCTGCCCCGCTCTCTGAATGGCTCTCTGAACAGTTCACAAAACCAGGACAAATAACATCAGCAATAAAAACAACAATCCTGAATCAACTATTTTATTTTATCCATAAAATAGCAACAAGAGGGCACAGCCAAAAACCTCACAACAGCCACAACTCAAGTTAATCCAGGGGTACTAAAATGCGCTAAAATACAATAAATATATCAAGCCCTCAAAAAGCCGCCTCTTTAAATTATAAGTCTACCTGTAATTTGGTTAATTTCGACCGAAATGCCCACTTGAGCTGCTGATGTGGAATTAGTCCAGCTCACTCTTATTTTTTTTACACATTTGAATAATATTTGCGTCAAATTGGCTAACAAATGAGGGTTGCGGGGCTGCTGCCAGGGGATTACATTACCTGCCATTTCCTGAATGTAACGCAAAATAAGCTCCCTGAAACCTTGCGCTATTGGACAATGTTCCACATCTTTTACAAGCTTTAGCAATTCTCGGCCAAGAAAGACGGAGTGTTCTGTGCTGGGTGAGGGAAAATAAGGCTGCCAAGAGCTATAGGTATTTGGAAGAGTCACTCAAGATTAAATGAAACTTGTTTTCAGGGCAATTAACAGGCTGCCTGCTGAGCTGGAAGGACATCGGTCTTCTAAAGATAGGAAAGGAAGGCTCTTTCCCTCAAGGAGAAATCCTTCACTGGACTCAAGTCCGCTCTCACCCGAATATCAGTAGGCAGAAATACAGAGAGGGCAATCTAAATACTTGTACAATGCCCAGGAGACAATCAGATTAGCTGGAACAGCAGAAGGTATTTGCCAAAGATGGTGAAAGATAAAATCATTGCCCAAGACTGGGAGGGGGGATCACAGATGCAGAAACAGAGCAGACCCTGGACATTTTGCTGCCGGAGGCAGAGCGGAAAACGACAGGCCCCTCACCAACACCCAAGTCACAAGCTATTGTACCTAAGGCTCAGCAACTTATTCTGGAACCAGAGGTAGAAACATAGAAACTGAGTGAGTCGGAAGGGGTCTCCTGGGCCATCTAGTCTGACCCCTGGCTCCAGCTGGCTCCAGCCGGCTCCCACGAGTACCACTCTTGCTGGCAATTTAAATACCCAAATAACAAATTAGCTGCCTTTGGGTGAGGCTGAACATCAGCTGCCTTGATAGCCGCTCATTCTGCCCAACGGCAGGGCCATTACTTAGGAGGCTTCAGTGGAGGCAGCCTATCCTCAGCTGTGAAAGTTTCTCCATCCAAACCTGAGTTCTGCTTACCAATATTCCAAGACCTATAAAGCTGGGCTAATGCTGTTGAAAAGCAGGCCTAGTGCAGTTGGTTTTTTTTAGCATGCTAAAGGCATTTTTATTGTTTTTCTTTTAGAAAGCACACATCGGCACCAGTTTTTATAAGCACAAAGTTCGTATAATGAGCAGCTTGAGGGGAAGCTGCTCAGAAGGAAGAACCAAAGGCAGGCGTCTCCCCAGCAAAGCTCAGGGAGGGGGCTCTGGCTTCCACCTCTCCCACAGGAGAGGCGAACCAAGCACTCTGGAATTTAAATTAATTTTACAGGGCCATTTTATATTGGCTTTGTAAATTTCAAGCATCCCTCCCAGTCTACCAGAGGTGACGGAATATAAATTGAAACAAATAAAAGAGACAGTCCAGAAATGCTTAGTTGTTACCAGTATGATAAAACATGCTGCACTTGCTCACAGAGCACTTTGAGGCCATCCTGTGCATGCTGAGTCCGAAGAAAAGCCCCACCGCTCGCGCATGCCCCAACAAGCTCTGCCCAAACACACAGCTGGAGCGTGCTGGGAGTGGGAGGGCTTTTCTTCAGCCTAAGCCTGCATAGATAGGGGTTGTGCTGTCAGTCATACTTCACACAGATGCACCGAATCAATGGATTATAGCAGGAGCAAGGCTCATGAGCCGTGTGCCTGTTTTGCGGCTCGTAGAGGGGCTGAAATGCAGCAAGGAGGAATTCTGCTTGGGGCCAAGGGAAGAGGAGCAGATGGGGGCAGCTTCCGGATGAGCCACTGCGCGAGCCGGGCGGCCACCGTTCTCCAATCCTCAACCAGCTGCAGGGATGTTTGCGACTGGGCAACCGGGCGCCAGCCTGGGCCAACGGAAGCAAGGTGTGCGCGCGAGGAGGGAGGACAAAACTGAGAGGCAGAACGGTGCATGCTGCCACTGTGGCAGTTCCACCTTTGCAGAGGTCATTATAGAAATGGTGCGGACTGCGGTGGGCTGCAGCGGGACTGGCAGGGCCGACTGGAAAGGCAAATGCTCGCTTCCTTGTGTTTCAAGATGGCCAGGAGGCTCCACAGAGGCGGACTGGATGCTGCCATTCGGCTTAGGCCAACTCAGAGGGCCCCTGTGAAGCTAAAATGGTGGCTCACTGTTCATGTGCACTGTCCTGAGGTTTTTTTTTTTAAGGGCAACACACCTGTTACCTATAATTGGTAAAGAGCCTCTTCTTATTAGACAAGCTGATTGGGTGCCTTGGTATTCCTTGGTTTGGAAAAGGGTTAGTTGTGGATAATATCTTTGCAACAAGTAAGCTTTTGCATCTTATCTGCAATTTATCACTTGTAGCGATGTCTGTTTGGTCGTAATAAATAGGTGCATATCTGTTCATGTCTTGCGGCTCTCATACCTCTGCCATTTACCATACGTGGCTTCTCTGCTGAACATGTCTGTCCACCCCTGGACTAGAGCTTAGAGGAAGTGGCGGGGGCCGCGAGCACCTGTGGCTTCAAAAAAGGCTAAACACTTTTGAAGGGGCTCTTTGCTATGCTAGCCAGGAAAATCGTCCCCCTGTCCAGAGACAGCAACCTTCTAATGCAGGATGCAGCAAACAGGCAATAGGGAAAGGCTGCCGCCTTCTGCCCTCCTCATGAGCTTCCCAGACACCATCGGTGGATCACTGCTGGGAAATGAATGGTGGGTGGCATAAAAATGTTTTAATAATAAATAATAATAAAAATAATAATGGTCCTTGCAGCTGACAGAGCAGGGCAGGCTGTTATGCTGACCTTGGTTTTGTTTTGCTAAAATTGTACATGGTATCTAAAAAATGGTTCAGGACTGCTTCCTTGGCTTCAGGATCGTGATGCTGAAGTTGGAGAATGCCAGCCTGAAAGCATGCTGTAGAGCTCCGATACAGGATATGGGAAAATTGTAGCACAGGAGCTGCTGTTTGCCAAACCATCCCCGCCACGCTGCTCTGCACCAGTGATACACCAAGCTGGAGAACGTATTCATTTTATGAGTCATTCAGTCCTTGGGGTGATTATTGCATGTGCCAAAGGCACGCGTGCAGTTGTGGCTTTCCGCTCAGGAGACGCGATACCACAAGACGGGCCGAGACCGAAATCCAGCTTCCGCAGACCACCCATGGAATGGACAAATTGGGAATATCTAAGAATTATTCCTGCTGCCACCAACCTAGACATCAAACCCCGAAGGAGTAACTGGCACATTCCTCAGAGGTTGCACATTCTGCAATGACTAAAGGGTACTGCTATGCAAAAGCAGCTACTCCCAATATTTGGAACTGAAGTCATCTCTGCTGGACTATAATCAGTGGACAGACACAGGATGAGAACGCATTTAACGAGGTGCTGCAATACTATAATAGATTCAAGCAAATGTTGAAAAGGAGTAAATATTATCAAACTTTTCCTTAAAGAGAGTGATTCTTCCTCAACAGATCCTCATCCTTCAACCCCTTATGTTCTACCTGCCTCATTTTACTATAGCCAAACTTCCAATTTCATTTATTTATTTCTAGGCTGCCTATAACTGCTGAGGCCTTCCTGATATTATAGGTAGTGGAGATATTATAGGTCATGTTAACTAATCTACTGGTATAGTTTATGCTCAGTTAAACACGTGATACATTTTAAATGAACTGTTCTCATTGGGTCATTGATGTTACATCGTAAAATTGTTATAATTATTGTTAGTGTTGGTGGGTCTTTGAACCACTTTGAGCAAAATCCGTGGAAAAGGCTAACAATGGCTACTCGTCCCAATGGCCATTTGACAGCTCCAGCATCATATGTAGCATCTTCTCCGGCTTATGGTGACCCCATGAAAGAAGGCGCTCCAAAATGTCCCATTCATGACAGCCCCGCTCAGCTCTTGTAATTTCAAGGCTGTGGCTCTCTATGCAATCAAGCTGCCTCATTTTTGGACTGCCTTTCCTCCTTCTGCCTTCGATTTAATCTTTCTGCCTTTCCAGTTTTTGGGGTGGCATGCCTAAGTGAACCAGTCGCTGGAGAACATGGGCAGGAAAGTCTTGTTGCACTTATGCTCGTGATTTCCCGTCGGCAGCTGACTGCGCTCTGTATGAACAAAATACTGGACTAAATGGATCCCTAGGTCTGATCCGACGGGAGGAAAGTGTGGGACACACATATAAGTCAATCTGTAATGCACCACTTCAGTTTTCAAAGAACAACCATGGTTTACTGCTGGACTAACTCTGGGCTATGTATCCTTGAAGAATCTAAAGTTTCCAAGTCCGTATGTTACAAGACAACCCAGGAATAGGGCGATCACGGGTTAATGAAAAGTGGAAATGGGTGGCACGCTCCACTTGCAATTCTGGGGTTAAACAACCCCGGAAATACTCAGTATGACGTGCAAACTGAGTCACCGTCCAGGCACGGGACTCTGGTGCGCTCACTCCCAAGTCCCAGAGCTGTTCACTCGTACCCTAGGGATGGAGCTACATGAACAGGAATCAATACATCCGCAGTGGCGATCTTGGCCTCACCCAGACACCGCTCCTGATCGTGTGCCTGCTCTACACCCGCCCCTGTCCCTGCCACTCCAGCCTTCCTCTCCCATCCCCTTCCGCGCAGGGGACGCTGCACCGCCCCCGCCCCCTTTTAGGGGAAAAGGCCCGCTGCCCCTTCTTGCCCCCGCCCCACGTGTAGGGGGGTGGCTTCTTCCCTCCGGTCCTCCGACTCCTGCCATCCGCTCCCCCAAGCACGGATTCCCCGGTCGACCCCCGCCCTCCGTTCTGCGCTCTGCCTCGGCCCCCTTCCCCGGACACCCCCGACCCAATTCCCCCGCCCTCCCCCACGACCCCGCCCGGCCAGCCGCCCCTCCCCCAGGCTTTCCTTGCGCTCCCCGCGCCCCGCGGCCCGAGGCCGGCCCGCTCCGCGCAGCTCCCCGCAGGCGCCGGTACCTTGAGGGTGACGTCGCAGAGCTTGCCCTGCCGGCGGATCTCGCCCATCACGCCGTAGCCCCGGCTGGGCAGGTCCCCCACCGAGAAGTGCACCAGGTCCTCCGGGTCCAGCTCCGGGTCCGGCCCGGCCGCTTCCAACATCTTGCCCCTCGCCCGCCCGCCCGCGCCTCGCCCGCCAAGCCCGGGCCGGCCGGGTCTGGCGCTCTCCGTCCCTCAGGCCGCCCGCCCGTCCCCTCGCAGCGGCAGCGCTTCGCTCCCGGCGCCGCTGGGCCCCGCCCGGCCACCGTAAGCGGACCAGCCCGCCCACTTGCGCAGCCGCCGGAAGCGGAATCCCCTCCTTCCTTCTCCCCTCCCCCTCCCCACTGGTCGCGCAGTCCTCTGCTGCCCCCTACTCGAGGCCGTAGTTAGAGGCCCCGGAGGAAGTGGCGGCGGCCATGGCAACGGCGGACGCAGGAAGTGGCGGCGGCGGCCATGGCAACGGCGTGCTTCGAGCGCCACCTGCGCATGCGCGCGCCGCTGTTCCCTCAGGAGCTGCGCTGGTTAGTCCGTCAGGCGCGCTCTGTCCACTGTCTTGCTGGTGGCCGAAGCGGGAGCGGCCTCGCAGGTCAGTGCCTGCGAGGAACATGCCCCTTTCCTCCTCCTCCTCCTCCTGCCCCGCATATTGCTTCTGTCAGATTCAGCTCGTACAATGGAGCCCTGCCGGGCCGGAGCCTACTTCTGTTCTCCCCAGCATTCTGTCTCCAACAGCGGACAGCCAGAGCCCCGACTGGGAGGCTCCCGAGCTGAGCGGAGGGACGGGTTGCTCTCTGACTTCTTGTAGATACACAAGACACAAGTGGGGCCGGCAGGGAGGAGGTAGTGGTCCAGCCACGGAACATGGTATCAGTGCTTCTGCTTCAATGCAGGAGCAACCTGCCGTTGTGGACCCCTTGCTGGGGAACGTGGGTAGGCGGGTGCCGCAGGA
The DNA here is from genome assembly GCF_004798865.1 of Varanus komodoensis. NCBI lineage: Eukaryota > Metazoa > Chordata > Lepidosauria > Squamata > Varanidae > Varanus > Varanus komodoensis. Next base: position 5,375,595 of record NW_025335440.1, read on the forward strand.
GCAGCAGGTTGGCCTCTGTGTGAACAGAAGGCTGGATGAGGTGGACCTGGGTGTGATCCAGCCTCAGGGCTCTCCTAAGCTTGTAGCGGCCGATGTTAAAAGATGTCAGAACCTGGGGATTGTAGTTTTGGGAGAACGGAGTTAATATACCCCATCTTCCCTTCAGATTAGTTGAGATTCTTTGTGGGAAAACTAGGTCTAGCAGAACTAGATTATGCCTTAGATATCTTTGCCACCCTACAAGGAATCTCAAGTTATTCTCTTTCTGTGTGGGATACTAACAGAAATCTCCCACAACTAATACCCTTCTGTGATATCAAGAAGGCAAATTTGTGTTCCCACCAATCCTATTCATGCATCTGAAAAAAGTTAGTCCTAAATTAGTCCTCCTCCTAGACAAGTAAATATACCTTTTGTATGCCAAATACTGGGATCAGGTGGCTGTTCACTCCTAATCTAGAAGCAATAGCAATAATCCTTTTGTAACAATTTACCCTTTTAAAAAGCTCAAACTCTGTTGTGAATTGGCCCCTTAGGGAATGCCCTTTCTCATCCTGATTTTTCATTTATTTCCCCCAAGAATCCCCCATCATGTGTGCCAATGCAAAGAGAGTGACTGCATTTGCTCGAGTCAAGCCCACAGCTGAATTTCCTCAAGACATGATCAAGATTGGGGCAGACAATAAGGTAACAACACAGGAGGCAGCAGGAATGAGAGAGTTCTGGTTTTGTTGTGAGCTGCTTTTCCTATTGCTTCATCTTTGTTTCAACATTAGTTGTGCGTGGCTTTGAATTAATTTCTTTTTTAGACTATAGAGGTGTACATTGAGAAAGACTGCTCAGAAGGTGTTGTCAACAACAAGCAGACAGACTGGTCTTTTAAACTGGACGGCATTCTTCATAATGCATCTCAGGATGTAGTTTATGATGCAGTAGCCAGAGACCTGGTGTCCCGAGGACTAAATGGATATAACGGTAAATGCTCTTACCATTACTTTCGCAGTGTTCACTTTCCATCTTAGCAGAAGCACTCTGTGTGTGTGTGTGTGTGTGTGACCTGAGTGCTGCACAAGGACACTCCTCATACGACTATCTTTGTCTGGGAGTTGTGTGTGAGTCTGATTGTCCAGTCTGTTCTACATACATTGCTGCTACTGCTGGGTCACTTGGAGGCAAAATGTGGGGCTGGGGGCAAAGGATTACGTAGGATTAAAAGCATTCTGGCAACACAGCTATAACTCGGCGGATTCAGGACTGGCTGATGGACTTACACCTAAAGTGTGTGCGTCAGTGGAGCCTTTCCAACCTGGTGAGAAGAACAACAAGTCGGAAATCCCCTGAAGCTTGTTACTGAGCTTCTTCATAAATGTTCTGAAGCCGATCAGACTTGCAGGTGACCACAGACTGCATTCTAACAGAGATAAACGTGGAGTCCTGGATTTATGTAGGGAAAGTCAGGCGCCTCGATGCTGACTGGATGGCCCCAGGTTTGACCAGGGAACAAGGTGAAAAGGGTGTGGGAGGCGGTTTGCAGGCCAGAGATGAAATGTGGCTCAGGGACATACGATTGGCCGCCACAAGAGCCGGTGCGATTCCGCACTTGGAGGTCCAGTGGCCAGATCACAAGAAGTAGCAGTTCCATGAGTTCTGCTTGAGCCAAACCTGTGTCCGGTTCTGGCATCTTCGGTGGAAGGTTATTGACAGCCTTGAGCGTGTCTAGAAGAGGCGGGTGAGGACAGTGGCCCAGAGACCAAGTCTTAGGAGGAAGCTGAAGAACCTGGGTGCCTTTAGCACCCAACCTATGGAATTCACTCCCCAAAGAGGTCTGCCTGGCACCGTCGTTACTGGTTTTTCGGCGCCAGGTAAAGACCTTTTTATTTAAACATCATTTTAATTGTTAAAATATATGATCTGGCCAGGGCAACTTCTTCTTCCTTCTCTTTTCTCCTCCTATATGCTTTATTTACTTATTTTATACTGATAATTTTAATTTTATATTATTATGTTTGTAACTCAGTGTATTTTTTGTATTTTTGTATTTAATGGTAATTTATTATGTTCTACTGTATTTCAATGTATTTTATTGTGTTGTAAGCTGCCCCGAGGCTTCAGCAAGGGGCGGCATAGAAATGTTATAATAATAATAATAATAATAATAATAATAATAATAATGAATTGCTTGAGAGTGCAGTCCTCTGCACGTGGAGGCGGGCAAAGACCTACAACATCCAGCATTCCCCTCTCCTTTCCTGTTTGTATCTTCCTTCTTGTTTCGGTAACAAAAATCTTGAAATGATTGAATAGAAACTCTTGGTTTAAAAAGTCAGCCAGTCCATTGGCTGGAAGCAATATGTTCCATCCACCCCCCTTAATAATCAAGGTGCAGGTCCTATGCAAGTGTAGACAGAAAAATGTCCTGCAATTTCCAGCATGCTATGAGTGGCAGGACCCTTTTCCTGTCTGAACTCGCGTGAGAGCGCATCCTTAATCTTTTAATGGGAAGGTGCCACTGCTGTCCAAGGCACATTCAGTGTTGTGGTGGAAAGCAGCTCCTAGCATGGAGCACCAAAAAGCAAAATAACGCGGTCCTGATGAGACGGTTGCCAGCCGAAAGAAAGAGGCTCGTTTTGAGGAGCTTTGGGGGCAAGGCCTGAGTCCGTGTTTGTGCTGCAACATTTCTAGGCACGATAATATGCTACGGGCAAACTGGAGCGGGCAAGACCTTCACCATGACAGGAACAACGGGAGACTACAAGCACCGCGGGATCATACCCCGGGCGATACAGCAGGTACTGCAGATCATCCTGCAACGATGTGGAGGAGGAGGCCGAACGGGTCACGCAGGCGGGACCGTTCCTACCACGACTGCTGCCATGAATAAGTTCATTTCTCTACGAAATCATTTTCATTTCTCTTTCCCAACAGCAAAAGCTCTCCAGATGGTTCACAAAAAATTACAAGTTAAAATACCAGATAATAAGAACAAGCTAAAGCATTTACCTAGAAAATGTAGAACAGCTGAGAGCAGCTGCAGTAAAATAGTGGGCCTGATTTTAAAAAACAGCTGCAGTTTTGATGTGGCATTGCCGCAAGACAGCCTTGGCGCCAGGTGGATCTCGCAGGGAAAAACATTCCACAATTACGGGGCTACCACTGAGAAGGCCTCTGCCTTGTTGCCACCTACCAAGCCTCCCTCACTTGGAAGAGGCGCTCAGAGGAGGGCATCCGGTGCTGTCCGTAGCATTCAGGGGGGTCTGTGTGGGGAGAGGCCCGGCTGCGTCACTGTGGCCCTGAGCCCTTCCTTTTGAGCAGGAAGGACCAGGGGTCACGTTTGCTCCCCGGACTCCTCTCCTTATGTGTGGCACCTTCGCCACATCCTGATGCAGTGTCATGTTGTGCTATGTGCTTTGTTAAGCTGTTTCCAGATAAAATTGGAGCGTTCAGCGTTTGGCCTACCGCAGGGGGGCAAAAAGGCCTCAGCGTAGCTGCTCAACATTTCTTTTCAATTTTAGGGGACTGTGGGTTGAGCTGGCCAGATTGGGGAACTCTTTTGTGCAAATCCCATTTATTCATTGTGCGAGCAAACTTCGCAGTGGATTGCTCTCCTGGTTGGCTGGATCTTCTCCCTACTTCATAAAACACAGGTCACTTCAAATCATAGAACAGTGAGTTGGAAGAGGCATAGAAACATAGAAACAGCGCGAGTCAGAAGGGGTCTCCTGGGCCATCTAGTCTGAGCTCCAGCACCAGCCGGCTCCGCTCACAACATGCCCACCATGTGGACGTCCAGCCTATCCTTGAACACCCTCACCAATGGGGCCTCAACGACCTCTCGTGGAAGCCCATTCCACACCCTCGGGGTCCCGACTGTCAGGAAGTGCTTCCTGGCATCCAGATTGAACCTTGGCTCCCTGAGCTTGGCTCCCTTGGAGCGTGTCCTGCCTTCCTCTGCAGGGGAGAACAGGTCTCCACCCACCTCCGTGTGACACCCCCTCACCTACCTGCATGTCGACAACATATCCCCTCCGAGTCTCCTCTTCTCCAGACTGAAGAGACCGAGCTCCCTCAGTCTCGCCTCATACGGCATCCCCTGCAAAACGGCCACCAACCTTGTGGCCCTATGCTGTACTGACTCCAACCTGGCTATATCCTTCCTGTAACGTGGGGCCCAGAACTGAGCACAAGACTCCAGTTGCGGGCACACCAGAGTCGTGTAGAGTGGCAGTAATACCTCTCTCGATCTAGAAGCCACGCTTCTGGCTCTGTAACCAAGGCCTCCAATGCCAGCCAGTCCAAGCGCCTGCTCAGTGCAGGGCTCCAGGTTCAGCCATCCCTCTCAGATGGCTGTCCAGTGGCATCTTGAATCTCCCAATGCAGGAGAACCCACAACCTTCCTAGGTCATTTGTTCCATTATCTTACTGCTCTAACAGTCAGGAAAATTTTCCTGATGTTTATCTGGAATCTGGTTTCCTGGGACTTGGACCCAGTATTCCATGTCCTGCACTCCGGCGCAACTCAAAAGGAATCTTGGCCCTCCTCCGTGTGACAGTTGTTCAAGTACCTGAGAAGCCTCCCCTCAGTCTTCCCTTCTCAAGGCTAAGCCTGCCCAGCTCTTTCTGTTCTTTCAGTCTCTCCTCAACTTACCTGTTAAATTCCTGAAGCAGATTCTCTTGAGACGCAGCCAAATGTCTTTACAGGTATTCAAGTCCATGGAAGAACATGGTAGTCAGTTCATCACTGTTCAGATTTCTTACCTGGAGATCCACAACGAGAACATCTTCGATCTCTTATCTACAACACCCCCGGACACTGCCAACAACACACCTCTCTATGTCGTGGAGGACCCCCAGGGGGTCTCCGTCAAAGGCCTAACGAGGCACGCTGCCACCACCGAAGAAGTTGCTTTAAATCTCCTGTTTGAGGTACGAAGAATGAAGAATGGGTGAGGCCTCCATGTTCTCTTTGCTTTTGCCAGGAAGGGTTCTGGGCAGGGCGGCTGGAGTCAGTGGAAGCTGGAGTCCAGAATATTTGCCCGGTACTCGACTGGAGGAGGTTGGCTGTGGTGCTCCTATCTTGCCCTCCCTGTTGTCGAACATCTGCATGACCCTGCCAGCTGAGGCCGTTCAGAGTTTGGGGGTTCAGCGTCGCGCACCCCCAGATGCCATCCAACTCTGTCATGCCACGCCATTCCAGGGAGGCCGCCAAGGTCCAGAACCACTACCTGGAAATATGTGTGGGCGAGCAAATTGAAACTGGATCCCGACAAGGCAACGTCCAGGAATTGGGGTTTTCAGTCTGTTCCTACCTGTTGAATTTGAGACACACATTTATGCCGCCGCATTGCATTCGGCTGCTTTTGTGTGTTTCCGTTACACTGTAAATGGGAAGGATGTTCCTAATAGTTAAATTAGTGAATGTATGGCAAGCTGCCTTAATCTCCTTTGAGGTAAAGCAGGTATAAATGTTGTAAAATACAATGAATCCACATGTGGGGAGTGAGAGTAAGAAAGTCCATTTCACCTGGAACCACGGCTTCTGAATTTGTAGAAATTCCCCCACTTAAACCCTGGGAGTGCAGCCATTTTGGGACCGGGGGAAGGATGACACCCCTGGGCCAAGCCTGTGGGCAGGATGGCATCATCTCCCCAAAGCCCCTCAGAGGATCATAGAACAGCAGCGTTGGAAGGGGCCAAGAAGGCCAGTGGGCCCAACCCCATGCTGTTGCAGGACGCCAGTCCACGCCATCCCTCTCGGATGACCGTCTGGTTTCGCCTTGAATGCCCCTAGAGCCCATGACCCCTCCAGGCAGCTGGTCCCACTGCCATGTTGCTCTGACAATGAGGACACTTTTCCCGATATCTAGAATAGCTAGATCATTCGAACTCTCGTTACATCATCCAGCCCTCCCCAGAGGTGAGAATCCTGCCTCAGTCACCACTTGAGGCCAGCGGGGGCTTTACTGCCACGTGAATCCCCTGCAAGAAGGGATTCCTGTTTGCACTGCTCGCCCTCTGAAGGGCATCCCTCTCCCCATTTGGTGGGGCCTTGGGAAGGGTGCGCAATACTCCACAGGCTGGATTGGGCCTCAGCATGCGCTGGATGGGATCTGTGGTCCAAAGGGCGCTTCCCCTACCTCACAGTGTGAAAACTCCCGAGTTGCTTGGCTGCCAGAGAAAGGCCCCCTTGCCTTCCAAGGCCTTTTAGTCTGTGTCAGCCTGATGATCTTCCCCGCCCCTGCTCTTTATGCTCCTCTGTGCCGTGTGGGCATTTTATTGTTATGTGCCATATCATCCACGTTTGTACGCCTCCCTGAGAATTTTGCTGCAGAGCTGCCTATAGGCTGCCTTTGCTGCAGCACTGCTGCTTAAGTAAATTACATTGCGTTTGGGTAAATGGTTAGCCAGCCCTCTTGGTTGTGTGCTAGGGGTCAGTGGGACGTCCTTTACATGAGCGGCAGCTTGGTGCTTGGTCCTGCGCTCGCAATGCAGAAAATAAACCCTCCTGCACTGGGTTTATGCCTCCGTTTTCTTACTTTCTTCTCTAGGGAGACACCAATAGGTCTGTCGGCCAGCACACGCTGAATAGGCACTCCTCGCGGTCCCACTGTATCTTCACCATTTATATCGAGGTCAGTTCCTCTGGGCTTGCGTGCGGTTATACACCCCTGTGTTTAAAAAGATTCAGAGCAGTGAGCAATAAAAGATAAATAGCATAAAGCATGTTAAAGGTTCTTCGATGAACAATGGCAAGAAAGGCCACGTCTGGTCAGTCCAGGGAAGCGTGCTGAAACGACAGTGCCCGTGCAGGTGGTGCCTGCCTGACGTCTGGGGGGTGGGGGGGGTTCACAGCAGAGGGGCCACCACGCAGAAGACTCTGCTCCAGCTGAACTCCAGCTGTGCCTTAAGCCCAGGCAGACCCACCTGGAGCACTTCACCTGATAACCTTGCTGAGGGGGCAGGGCTTGAGTAGCTGGTCCCAGGTTGTTTAGGGCTTTGCCCACGGGCTGCAAACCAGACACTCGGCTCAGTCGCGAGTACACAGCCTGGGATGGCTGTGCCCCTGCTCCGCTCTGCGCGTGCTCCGGCATCCAGGCTGGCCTCCAACCCCGCGGGGAGAGCCTCGCAGAAATCCGCTCTGGAGAGTCCAGGGCTTGAGCTGCCTTGGCTGCACCGTGCTCCTTCGAGAGGTCAGTTGCTGGCAAGCCAGCCAAAGCTGGTAAAGGCACTCTAGGATGCCAGGGCTGCTTGGGCCTCCGGCACTGCTGACGGACTGGGCAGCAACCCAGGCCACAAACCAGCCCTTTCAGAGCCGCTCATCTGCCGCCATCTTGCCAGGGTTCAGCGTCAGTTGGTTGGCCCCGTCCGGCCCACCCTGAGCCTCAGCATTGACCTGGGACTCACCGTGGCCTGAAAAGTCTCGGGCTCCCACCCGTGGTGGCGCTGCTGTGTGCACTGACATTCCTGCTCCCCCCCTCAGTGCCATTCCAGAATCCTTTCAGATTCCAAGTACGTCACCTCGAAAATTAACCTGGTGGATCTGGCAGGCTCGGAGAGGCTGGCCAAGACCAAGGTGCGTTCACTGGGAGAACCGGAGAGTCGTGCCGGGTGGGAATCGCAGTCCGGCGCTGCTGGAGAGCACCAGGCTGGGGAAGGCTGGATGGAGGGCGGGCGGCAGGATTGGGCCCTCATTTACTCCTCCTGTGGTGCCCAGGTCCTGCCCACATTCTGCTGCTTGTTCCCCCGGCGTGCCTTCACTGGCCAGACAGCTCTGTCGACATCGTCTTCCGACAGCACAAGCAGGCCGTTCCCTGAGAGCATTGTCAAGGGAGGGGTGTGTCTTGCAGAGCCTAAAATGCTTAGCTGCTGAAACACAGGATCTGGGACCGTGTCCTTACTGGCTTTTTCACTTCTGCTGCTGATTGTCAAGGGCTGCCATTCGGTCGTTGTTCTTCAGGCATTATTTGAATGCCATTTTTAATGATTATTTGACTGCACTGCAAGTGCTTAATTAATACATGCACCTGTGTCCTTGTGAGGCATCCTCTTGGTTCCTCCTTTTGACAGTCAGAGGGGTACGGATTGAAAGAAGCCACCTACATCAACAAGTCCCTGTCCTTCTTTGAGCAAGTCGTCCTAGCCTTGTCGGAGCGTGGCCGGGAACACATCCCCTTCCGCCAGAGCAAGCTCACCCACACCCTGAAGGATTCCCTAGGTAAGGGCCTTGGATCGGGGGGCTGGCCAAGGCACTGGGCATGGGGGGAGCCAGGATCAGGCCCTGCGCAGCTCCGTCCTCATCCTTCCTGCGGCTTCACTGCCACGTCGAGCTTGGTTTAGCTCTATGAAATGTCATACGAACTCGAGGAGAGGCCTGCGGCTGGATCAGGCCCAGGGGCCACCTAGTCAAGCTTGCTGTCCCCACACGGCCAACCAGCGGGTCACAGGAAGCTCACGGCCAGGACGAGAGCCCAACACCTGCTGCCCATGTTCCCCAGCAACTCGGTGTGCCTCTGATACCAGCAGCAGCCTTTAGCTGTTGACATTCACATGTATCTGCTCTTCTGTCAAATGGTGCCCAGGACAGAATTCAAAATACCACAATAGAATCCCCACATTACTAAAAGCACTGCAGGACTGTCCTTAGAAGAAAATATTCGCCTCCTGCCAAGCTTAGGAGGTTTAGCAGCAGCACGTGGTATGTTAAAATACCTGCTCCCTTCCCGTATTTATTTACTTAAAATATTTATGCCCCATCTGTAGCAGCAGATTTCTCAAGACGGCTCACAACCAAGGTTACCAAGGCATATGGGATTGTAAAAGGCCTGTTACAAAAGGGCCAGGTGATCCTCTGCCGTTAAAGCCCTGAACAGTGAGAGACAGTGTGTTTACACGAGCATGACTCAAGCGTTCTAGATTATTTCATCCCCTTTCAGACCTGAAAGAGAGCAAAGCTTTTAAAGAAGCAGAAATAACGTGTTTAGCACAACTGAAGCAGAAAACTGCCCTCAAACGGCAGCCGTTTGCTCAGAAATCTGTGCATACTTTTCTGCCTTCTGGCTCAGAGGCTCCCCGTCCCATCCTGTTCCTTCCCTTCCGCCTTTCCTAGGTGGGAACTCCTATACCGTCCTCGTGGGCAACATCTGCAGTGAAGCCGTTCACGTTGTGGAGACGGTAAGTGGCTGGAGCTTTGGGCCTGGGCGAGGCCTCAGTTTGCCCAGAAGCGCTCGCGTGGGATCGTGTAAGGCCTGATCCACACGCACAGCAGGACGCGATGCCGAGCAGACCTGCAGCTGGGTGGCTTTAAAGGGAAGGAGGCAGGTGCATGGAGAGAAGGCTGCTGACGGTGGCGGTCGGTGCTGCCTCTCGTGGCTGGGCAGGCCTGTCGCTGGGAATGTGGCTTCGGCCCTCCCGCCCTGCTTGTGAGCAGCGGCTTGGCCTGGCGGGCGGGCGGGAGGGAGGCACCCCGATTCTGACCCTGCACAGCCCCTCTCCGCTTCACTCCCAGTCGCCCCCCGGGGATGCGTGGCTGCGAGGGCTCCCCCATCTGCCACAGTCACTTTGCCCTTCAAGAGCCTGATGCCGAAAGAGGAAGTGCGGAGCTGCTTGGCGGCCGTCTTCCTGCCCCACAAGAGGAAAGATGGCGGCCACCCCCTGCCTGTGCTGCTCTCAGCTGGAAGGAAGCACTGGGCGACCCCCTCACCCCGGGGGCCGGGCAACGGTTTACTCAGCCCGGGGCTCTGGAATGCATCCCCCTTGCAGGGCGTTCCTGGGCGAGGATTTTCAGCTTGGTCTGCCAAGCACCTCTTCTGCTGCTGGGGGCAGGACCCCGAGCTCACGGGTGGGCGCAGAGAGCCGAACGGCAGCGGGGCTGCTGAAGCGGGGGGTTGCGAGGCCAGAGCAAGCGCAGCGTGGTGACGCGGGCGGCCTTCGTGCCTCTGCAGCTGTCCACGCTCCGCTTCGCTGCCAGGATGAAGTGGGTGACGACGCGGCCGGTCATGAACGAGAAGATCGACTCAGAGGTGTGTGGCGCCTCGGGGCGGGGCTGCCGCCCCTTATGCGGCTGGGAGGGGGTCCTGCTGGCTGGGCCGGGGGGCTGTCCCTGGCCTAGCCCATGGGAGGAGGCGGCCCGGAACGGCCGGCTTGCACGCTTGTCCGGGGAGAGCCAGGCCGAGGGAAGCAGTCCAAGGCATCGTGGGAGATTCCCTGGGTAGGGATGTCAGCGGGCAAGCTGAGGACCCTCTCGCGTTTGTGACGGCTTGCTCACAGCCCGACCCTGCGCATGCCTGCTCGGAAGACCGTTTTGCAGGATCCAAGCGGACTTCTGCCCAGGGAAGTGTGTACCGCACCCCTGTGGAGAAGGCTCCCAGGAGGGCCAGGGCAGGGCTGGACTGGGACGGGGGGTCAGGCGCTGGTCCCCTCGTGGCCACGGAGCTCCCTCTGGCTGGCGTTTGGCTAGTCCCCGAGTCTCAGCCTGGAATACTTCCCATGAAACGGCGGGGGGGGGGGGGGGGACACCCCGTGGGAGGCTGTGGGCTCCTCAGAAGAGAGGCGGCAGGGATGGCTGGGGTGGGGAGGGCCGGAACCAGAGGGCGACCGCAGCGGGAGGGCCCGGGGCTGAGGGCAGTGCCGCTTTGGCCAGCCCGCACGCCCAGCCCAGCCCCTCCCCACCTGATGCTCCCCAGATGTGCTGGACGGCCAAGCCCCGTGATTCCCAGCCAGCACATCTGCACAGCACCTGGTTGGAGAACACAGGTGTGGGTGATCCTCTAGATCATCACTCCAGAATTTCCATTCCCCCTTGTCCGTGGGAGCACAGAATGGTATTTAAAATGACCTAGGGCACCGCAAGGGCTGGAGAAAGCTTCCCAGACTGCAGCGCTCGACATCTGTGACCCGCTCGCGCCAGGAGGGCTTTTTCCCCGCTCTTTTTCTGGGATCTCATCCTACCCTCGGGGGCATGGGGTACCCCCATCAGCAGAGAGAATTCTGGGTGCTGTGAGTGGATGCCTCATGAGTCAATCTTTATTGGTTCTGATGCACACGCTGCCTTTCTGCCAAGAGGAATGGCAGTCGCAGCAGCTTAAATAGTGTTTGAAATTCTTTGTGTGGAAAGCTCCACCCCCACTGCATTCAGGATCAGACAGGTCCGATGGAGAGTGCGGCGTTGGCTGGCTAGTCCTGCCTTGCCGCCCCTCATCTGCCTTGCTAGCCTAGCCCAGCCTTGGGGCCGCACCTCCTAGTGCCCCCATTCCAGTGCCTTGCTGCCCTGCACCCACCAGCTTTCCCTCGGCGCCGCCTGCCCCGGCCATGTGGGGTTCCCGGAGCCAGGGCCCTGCAGCTGCCCGGCAGGCAGCCCTCCCGACAGCACTGTGGGTCTGCGCAGGCAGCTTTTGCAGGAAGTGCCGGATCTGAGTCCCCACAGGCCACAGGCACGTGGCAGGTTGCCTTCTGCGGGGCCAGGCCAGTGCTGGGCTGGATGGCCCTCTGATGGGCAGCAGCGGCCGCCCAGTGCTTCCCGCAGGGTCTTCCTAGTCTGCCTGGAGGGGCTGCCGGGTGTTGAATGAGGTTCTGCTGTTGAGCTCTCATTCCTCGTTCCTCTGCCAAGAGCATAGAGCACAGAAGCTACAACACTTTCAACGGATTTCTTATTTAATGTTGTTTGTACACCATTTTATGTTGGATTACATGTGCCCTTTAAATGTAAACTGCCTAGAGATCTTAGGATACTGAGAAGCATGGAAGTCGTTTGCATGCATCAACAGAGCATGGGAGGGCCACCCCGGGGTCATTTTAGGAGGGGCAGTAAATCTGTGGCCAGCACAGCCGTCTCCTTGCTGTGGGAGGGGGCACAGCAGGCAGGAAGGAAGGTGTGAGAGGGCAGGTGGCTTGAGGGAGTGAGTGCAGCTTCAGGTCTTCCGCTCCGCCCGCCGCCCGCCTGCCCGCCTTTCCTGCGATGTGCTGACACGCTGCTCCTCTCGCTTAGCGGATGGTGAAGAATCTGGAAAAGGAGGTCCTGTACCTGAAGGAGGAGCTGGCAATGCACAACAGCCTGGTAAGGGGGGGGGTCTCTGTAGTGAGGCCTGGCACGGGGGTGGGTGTCCCCACCTGGCCTGCGCTGCCTCCTGAGCCGGGGAGGTCGAGGGTGGGGAGACCCTGACACCAGCCTGCTTTTCCTGGCAGGGCCTGTTTCTGGCCACACAGCCCCCGCAGGGGATCAAGGCCTGGAGAAGTACCCGGGAGAGGGGAACAGAGAGGCAGGGGCCAAGCAGTGCGAATGCTTGGCAATAAAATGGCAATGATGGGGCAGCCAAGACCTTCCCACGTGCTGCCCGATCCAGTGCTCGCCCTCTCGCCTTCTGCTCGGCCTGGATTCCCCCTTTTGTCTCCGCCCAGGAGCTCCTAAATCAGAAACCCCCTGGTTTGACTCTTGCCACTTTGGGAAGCGCAGTCAGTGGTGCTCCGGCAGGCCACTCTGAGCCTTGTTTCTGTCTCCTGCCGGCGTCTAAGCTTGAGGACAGTGGCTGAACGTTGTGGGACTCTTTGTGAGGTGGTCAGAAAACAGCTGGGCTTCACTCGCTCTCTGAATCCCAGTGGGACTGGAAGCATGTCCAGTGTGGCTGGTGGGAAATGCGGGGACGGCAGGACCTATTTCTGTCTCAGGCGGCGTCGTATGGTGCCCCGAACTGCAGCAGGGGAGTTTCCAGTGTGCCTGAGAACGGGGCTGACGGCCCTCCGCAGCCCCTCACTCACTGGCCTTTGTCCTCTTCTTTCGTAGCTCAATCGCCCGGCGGTGTCATACGAGCCCCTCAACGAAATCCAGGTGGCGGAGATCAACTCTCAGGTCCGTCGGTTCCTTGACGGAACGATAGACGAGCTTGATGTGAGTGGGCCGCTTGGGGAGATGGGAAGGCCCACGGTCGTGCGGCTTTGCCCGCATGTGCAAGTGACAGAACCAAGGCAGCATTATACGGCTGAGCATTCAAGGAGCCACCACGTGACTTCTGGCCACTGTGGGATTAGAGGCACAGGCAGTGACCCACAGGTGGGGGCGTGAGATGCGCCGCTGGTTCCCGTTGTCCAGCCAGAAGGGTATAAGCCCCCTGTCCTTTTGTCACCCCTTCACTGCACCCTGGCGTACGTGCGAAGCATCGGCCGGGGCACCTCAATTCATTGCCGCTCCCCTGACCAGCCTGCGCTCCCTCTGTTTCAACCTGTCCGTCCAGGTTCTGAGCCTCAGGCAACTCCACGAAGTGTTTAACCAGTTCAAAATGATTTTGAGGTAAGCCCTTGCGTGCACCGTGTGGCTGAGGTCCGTGCTTGGCAACCCTTCCTTAGCATTTTGCAGGTGGCGGATGCCTCGCGAGAAGCCCCCATACGGTGCTGCTTTCTTCTCAAATGCCAGCGTGCTTCACGGATCTTCTGGTGTGACTGTCATCCCCAGAAAGTCTCTCCCTAGAACGGGGCCAAGCTTGGCCCGGGCGGGGGCCGGGGGGGGTCCTTCCCAGGCTGTGCTCCCTCCCTGCTAGGACAGGAATCTTGGCTGTTATCTCAGAGAGAACGAACAGCAAAGGCTTCCCTGGGTGCAGAGCTGGCAAGCCTCAGCTGGGATCGTGCGTGCACAGAGAGGCAATACCCGCCTCTGCTGGTACCTCGCGGCACACCTGGGCCATGTGCTTTCTTTTTTAGCAAACTCTCTCCAAAAATGCCTTGCAGTGCCTTGTTTTTCTGCAAATTCAAACCAGAAGAGCTGCTGCTTTGTTGCCGCCCCCGCAAACTCTCGACATGCGGTATTCCCAAGGCGGAAGCCGTTAAGGGACGCTCGAGCCCCATCGAGGCCCACGGGGATGCGGCTCAGGTGAGCGGGGCCGTGTGAGCAGGAGCAGAGCCAGCGGGTGCTCGTCTCTCTCCCTTCAGCCAGCAAGAGCAGGAGACGGAGGCCAGGCTGCGGAACAAATATACCCTGATAGACAAGAGCGACTTTGCAACCCTGTCTGCTGCACAGAAGGTGGGTAGAACCTGCAGGAGAGGCTGAGGCGCAGCCCCAGAGCCGCCCAGCGTCCCAGCCACTCTCTGCTGTGATCAGGCAGGGCTTGTCGATGCAGAGGGTCACCTGGTCGGGGAAGTCGATGGACACGGGTTCGGCATCGGGGTCGCGCCATTCTCGGCGAAGCCCGGAGGGAAGAAAGTGAAAGCCAAGAGAGGCAGGGAGCTGCTCAGGTGGGTCCGTGCTCTGCGCTCGAGGCCTCTCCCGGCAGGCGTGTCTGCGCTTTCAAGGGGTGCTCTCCCTTCGGGAGTTGGAGGCGTCTTGTGTCTGCGGGTTCGGTGTGGTTTCTGCTTTGGCTGGGAGGTGGTGCCGGGAGTGCCTGAGCACGCCCAAGAAGCAGCACATTACCCACAATTCCCACACCCGCTCCGCTTTGGTCAAGGAGGCACGGCCTGGTCCTTCTGGCCTTGGACTCCAGAACATCCACATTCTGCTTCTGGTGCTTCTCTCCCTCTCCGCCTCCCATCGTGAAGCCTCCTTTTGATTACTCCTTGCTTGCTTTTTGTAATGCCAGGGTTACAGTTTGGGCGGGAGCGGAGCAAGAGGGCAACCCGTAGCCGCTCGCCCACAACGGTCCCCGGGCTTCCTCCTCAGCTCGCTGGGAGCCACACGCTTCCTTGCTCTCCTGGGCTCGCACTTCCCAGCAAGCCTTGCAGCAGGAAGCAGGGCACGCATGCTGGCCGACTGGCCCCAGAAAGCCAGCACTTCCCTGAGGAACCCGGAGCTGCCCTCGGCCACGCTGCTGGGGCACATGAGCTCTGACGCTCGGGGTCACTGTGGAGGAAGTCCTGGGGACTTCGCCATGGAAGGGGAAGTGGGGAACTAAGACCGGCCTGGCACCGCTTTTGATGGCGCTGCGGCTGTTGGCTCGTCGGTTAGTGAGTCCGGCGTACAACTCCTGGGCTGTGCACCATCCTAGCTTTCTGACCTTTTCCAGAGAGGTGGCATTTTAGCCTTGCTGCGGCAGCAAGCTTGGCGGTTGCAGTCGGCACCTGTCAGAGCAACCCATTTGCTCTGCGGCCCCGCCGGGCTCTCTGCACAGGGCGCCAGGGAAGCCACTGACACCTTCACCGCTTGCCCAGGGCAGGGGATCAGAGCCCGGCCGTGCGCACAGTGGGGTGAGCCCTCCAGGGATGGCAGCCACCCACCGTCCTCGCAGAACGTGGCCATTGTTGATCTGGGTGCAAACAGGCTGCCCAGCCCACTGTGCTAATCCCAGGACTTGCCCGTGGCCAGCTTTGGGGGAGCCTCTAAGCAGCACCCCCAGATTTCTCTGACTGGGTCCGTGGCCTAGTTTCTGACGGGCCGAGTGTCCGTTGTCACCCCTCCCCGAAGCTTGCTCTGAGCCCCAGACCCCGCCATGAGACAGCCCTCCGTTCGCTTTCCAGCCCAACCACACGGAAGGAAGGCCTGGCAAGCCCCGTGTCTGTGAAGGACCTGGACACCGTCTCGCTGTCACGCAGCCAGGTGGTGGCAGCCTCCAAGGACCAGGACGTGAAGGATCAGGACGCCCTCAGCCTCGAGACGCATCGCACCGAATCTGTGCAGAAGGAGGACTCCAGCACCAGGCCCAGGTAGCTGTTCCGTGTGTCTTTGTGGCGTTGGAGGGGGCCGAAGGTGCTGGGCCCAGTCAGGTGCCCTCGAGGGGGCATTACCTGCCATCCCCCTGGAAGTGGGCAAAGCTGCCTGTTTCTCCTGTTTAGATTTGTTTAACTTGAGATTCTTTTAATATCTGAAGTTCCCTTTCCCTCACAAACACAAAGACCTTTGCAAGCCTTGGTACCATCTTACTAAAAACAACCAAACGGAAGAAACTGCCCGGCCAAGTCCAGTGGGCACAGCTGCTCCCAGCACGGAGGTGACCGCAGTGTGTGGCCATTACAGATAAGGAGCTGCTCTCGGCCTGGATTGAGCACTCAGATAGTTGCATAAGCACTCGAAGCCCTGGGCCCAGACGTGCCCATCTGCCAGGTTCCCTGGCTCATGTGCCCGTTTATTTAATTTAATTGGACCCCCCCCCCATTTTCCAGTTCGAATAGAGCTCAGCGAATATTCATGGGATGGGTCTGCAGTGCGGATGCTGCCCTCTTTCCTCTGAGCACAGAGAGTCATTCGTCCGAATGGCTCCAAGGGAGACTCTCTGGCTGCCCCATTTGCCCCAGTGACCTGACTCCACCGCGCGTCTTTCCCGAGCAGTTCCCCACCAGCCAGGGAACAAGCCTTTGAGGACTTCAAGAACGAGCGCGGAAGCGAGATCAACCGAATCTTTAGGGAGAACAAAACCATTCTGAACGACCGCAAGAAAAAAGTGACGGAGGTGGCCCAGAGGATTAACCAGCTCAAGCAGGCGATGGATGTCACCCGGCAGGCACTGGAGGCCCAGAAGGCTGAGCGGGAGCAGCAGGGTGAGCGGGCGGCCGGGCGGGCGGGAGGGGGCGAGTGCCGGCCAGTGCGGCTTCGTCCCTCCGGGTGGCACTGCCAGTCTGCGTGCTGGGATGTGTGGCTGGCTGGCTGGCCCAGAGTGGGCCTCGCTGGCAGGGTCGCATGCCGGGCCCGAGAGGATGCCAGGGGGCCCCTCCTGGCCACCCCCGCTGCAAGCGGGCCTCGGCGCCTCGTGGAGGGTGGGGACAGGAGCAGGGAGGCAACTGCCACCAGGCTGCCATCAGCCGCGATGGGATGGGGCTGCCACGTCGTGACCAGGCCAGCAAAAGAGCCGGCTTTGCACGTCATGCTAAGCCATGATGTGGGTTGTTCAGAGCTGGCTTCCTGTGTCCAAGTTTGTCCCTGTAAACAACCCACGGTTCCGTAACCAGCTAGAAACATAAGTAGAAGTCACGGTTTGTACTCGGCTGGCAGAGCCTGGCTTATCTAAACTACAGTTTGTCACGATGTCTGAACAGCGAAGCGTGGCTTATCTTTGGCTTCTTGGCTCCGCTCTTGCCCTGAAGCATAGGTGCCCAGCAAAAGCAGCCTAGAAATGAAACTAATGGAAGATTGGGCAGGAGGGAAACCTGAGATAGGGAAAGCAGGCTGAGGTTGGTTTGCTGGCCTGCAGGGCAGGTTATGGCCGGAGCAACCAGCCATGGTTAACACGGACCACGGACCAAAAGCAGCAATGCCCATCATGAAGCCCCAGTCACCTCCAGCTGGAAATATTCTTTCATCCACGGATTTGTCCCTAAAGCACGGCTCCTCTCTTGCGCCCTGCAGGGGAGTACCTGAGCGATGAAGGACAAATCATCATAGACGAAGAAGAGTTCCTGCTGCTCATGAAGCTGAAGGATCTGAAGAAGCAGTACCGGGTGGATTACAACGGCCTGCGGGATCTCCGGGCCGAGGTCCAGTACTGCCAGCACCTGGTGGATCAGTGCCGCAACAGGCTGGTCGCAGGTACTGCCACGGCGCGCCTGTCAAGGGCCTCGCTCCGGCCCTGTCTGGGCGCAGGCCAGAGCAACCTGCCTGAGGCTGGCCCGGGCCTTGCACGCGTGCGGGAAGATGCACGCCGGGAGGGGTCGCAGGGCTGCCTCACAGCAGCACAAAGAAAGGGCACGGCCCGGACGGTAAAGCGAGCAGCGTGGGGCAGAGCTTAAATGGGCAGCCCCTTTTTGGGAGGCGGCACGGGTAGCCGAAGCAGTCAAAGTCCTCTGAGACCCCGGAGGGCAAGACTGTGGGTGGCAGCACGACCAGAATCGCAGGAGCACTGAGTTCTTTGCTGGGTACGACCAGGCAGAATGACACTGGTCGCTCAAACGCGGGCCGAACGTTCGAATAACCCCTCGCTGGAAAGAGGCACGTGTTGCAGAAGCGCCGGTGGCTGAAGGAAGCGGCTCTGTCACCGAGGGTCTCGAAGGGTCCAGCGGGGGATACGGGACCTGTTCAGTGCAGGGCTGCAGAAACAGGGAGGCGCCCGTCCCCTGCCCCCGGGCTGCATTGCGGTCCTCGGCGACTCATCTGGGGTGGCCCATTCTCCTCTGGACCCCTGAGCCCCAGATAGGGCTCGCAGGCCCCGGACACATCTTCCTCTGCCCCCTGACCCGTCCCAGACCTGCAGCAGCCTCCTTGGCCCCCGGCAGCCCCCCGTCTGCCTCCTGGGGGAGCGGAGCTGTCTTGCGGAGGCTGTGCTGTGGCCCAGCTCTCGACGAAAGGATCTGTCTGCCACCAGGTGGAGTGCTCTTGCGCCGGGTGCTCCAGCAGCCCTGCAGCGTGCCCCGTAGCTTTGGGGGTGCAAGAGCGCCCTGGACTATTTCCCCGCATCCTTGTGCTGGCACTGCAGGAAGGGGAATGGGCTCTGTGTACGGCCTACTCCTTGCAGAAGGAGGTGGGGTAGATCAGGAATGCCTCGGCCGTGGGGAAGACCAGGCAGCCTCTTCGAAGCCACGGGGTCTCCAGCAGGTCGGAATATTCGTGGGGAGGCAGGAAGGTTTTCCTGCTTTGACTCCAGGGAGACCCAAGAGCAGGGTGGCTAAGGAAGCCGCCTGCCAGTGGTCAGCATGAGCCTTTGCTTCAGAGTCGCAGGGCGTGGCCTGCTCGGGGGGGTGGGGTCTCTGTGGACGGCTGGGCTGCAGGCTTTCCCTTAGCAGGGGCAGGGGGAGGCCTAGCCCTGCAGCGCACGGAGGCCCGTCCCTCTCCTTTCGCTTTCCAGAATTTGAAATCTGGTACAACGAGTCCTTCCTCATCCCGGAGGAGGTCCAGGAGGCCCTGCGGCCCGGAGGGGCCATCCGACTTGGCATGATCCCAATCAACCGGGTCCTGACGCTGGTAAGCGAGGCCAGCAGGGCGCAGGGTTGAGTGAGTCTCAGCAGGAAGATCAGGCCGCATTCCTGGATCAGCCGATGGCACCCCGGGGGGGCCTGCCACGTGATCGCGGCCCGGGAGAATCCCCACCTGCCCTGCCGGGCTCCCCGTGGCTTTCCCTGTTCGGGGGCACAAAGGAGGGTGCCAGGACGGTGGCAGCAGCAACCAGGGAGACGAGCTCCGCTCCTCCTGCAGCGATTCTGCCTGAGGCCGTGGTGCTGGGAGCTCGAGGGCTGGGGGGGGGGTGCTGGTGCTGAGGGCACGGCTCCCGTGTGAACTCTGGGTGCACGTCCCCAGTGTTCAGTGGCGGCGGCAGAGCGTGGCGTGGAATGCCCCTTCGTTGCGTCCGGACGATCCAGCAGGCCTGCAGCCCCTGCCTGTTATGGAAGCCCCGCGTCTGCAGCGAGGGCACGGAGGGCCTCGTGGGCCCCAGGCAGAGCCTTGCCGTCCTGCACCCACCGGCTTTCCCTCGGCACCGCCTGCCCCGGCCATGTGGGGTTCCCGGAGCCAGGGCCCTGCAGCTGCCCGGCAGGCAGCCCTCCCGACAGCACTGTCTGCCTGGCCCAAGTGGCAGCCCGGCCCCCAGAGGCCTGCGGTCCCTGCCGTCACCCGGACCCTCCTGCAGAAGGGAGCTGTGCAAGGTGGAGTCGCCCCACAGCGCTCGCTCGGGCTGCCTGCAGCCTCACGCTCTGGTGGAAGAGCAGGCACGCTGGGAACGGAGACTTGTGGCTGCAGCCCCAGGTGGTTCATCCCGTCCCCGATGTTTGGCGTCTCTTGGGATTTCTGTGCACGCGCACGCACACTCACTGTGAACAGCTGTGTGGAGTATAGTGTAGCAAGGCCTCTTCCTTGCAGCCCCCTCCCTCCTCTTCTCCAGCACATCCTGGGCTGAAAATCCAGCCTCTCCCCAGCGTGTCTTGGTGGGGCCCTTTTCCAAGTCCAGCAGTGAGGACTTCTGGGTCCCTGCCCTGTCTGTACGGCGTGTTTCTGCCCCACAGCGCACCCTCAGCTGAGACCGAGGCCCCGAAGGGGCTTGGCTTGCCTGCCGCGGTTTGCTTCCCGTCATCCAGTAGGACTCGAATTGCACCGCCTGTCTCCTTTCCCTGCCCTTTCTTTCTCGGCACCCACCCGGCTCTGGTGCCCTTTTCTTCCTGCCAGGAGGAAGACGAACAGGAGAGGTTTGACCGGATGCAGCAGGAAGTCCTGCCGTTCTGCCCCGCTTCTGTCTCCTTCTACAATGCCAAAGCAAAGGTTGACCGTAAGGTAGGGCAAAGCCGCCCGCCCGTGGCTGTAGGCCGCTGCCGAGCGTTCCTCTGGCCCGGGAAGTGCCGTGCTCCGCTAACGCCATAACAGACTGAATGGTTGGTCTTCCGGGAACAGGGACACAAAGTCGATAGTGGACCCTGTCAGGGTTTCAAAGATGTGCGTGGTTTTGCAAAGCTCTTCATCAGGCCTTCAGAGCACGGAAGGCGGAATGGTCCCCTGCATATTCATTTTGATCATTACTGTCTTGTTTCTACACTGCTAAAGCTCTCAGAGTGGGCCACAACAATGTGTAAACGCAGCTAGATAATCTCAACTACTCCACCTTCTCAGCCTTCTAAACTACAGCCTGGGAGTAATAATTTTGACTCACCTTGTCAGGTGGTTGTGTAAATTGCCAAAGCAATGCATCTGGAGGACTTTGAGCACACTCCATGGCTCCATAATCTATTTTTTAAATTAATTTGTGTTTTTACAATCAATTTTAGAGGTTTGTCAGTCTTGTTTCTGCGGCCATGAGGTTACGTTGGCAGCGCGTCAGAATTCAAAGATGGGGAGTTGTTAGCTCTCAGGCGACATCACCGTGCGATGTTAAGTTAACCGTCTGGTTGTCCTTCGCTCGCCTCCATCTGTGTCAGTCCAGCCTCCTCTAGGCTTCCCGCAGGGCAGGGGAAGGGTGGCCATGCCCCACTCCTTCCCAGGGCCAGCCTGGCATGGCGAGGGCTTCTCCTCGTTTGCCCAAAAAATGGCCCATTAACGTGGCAGGTTCTTTGCATGAGAACATGCGATTCTGCCAAATGTAACTTGGCAAATTAAGGAGCAGCCATTCATTCTACCTGCAGGAAGGAGTCGAGCTTGGATCTCAGATTCACTCACAAGAGCGTATTCTGCACTGCTGTACTCCGAATACTCATTTTTTCCTGGTAGAGTCATGACGGCTAGATTTATGCAGCGGTCAGTCAAGACGCATTCCCTGGGCAGCTTACAAACCAAGGAACAGACCACAGTATTAAAATATAAGATAATAAACCTCACAAGGCACAAAACACTGTGTTGGAAAATAACCTCACATGTAGAGGAAAATACGAGCAGTTCATAAATAGAGCCGCTTACACAGTGAGAGCCCAGGCTGTGTAGGTTTAAGATGCTGTAGTTGTGGAAGGCCTGGGGTAAAGGAAAAGACCTGCCTTGGCAAAGATCTTGGAGTGGCTGGAACCATCCTGTGGCACTTCAGAGTTCACATGTCTTTAAAGGATTGGATAGCCCAGCTGCGGAAGACCTTCCTTTAAAAGGGACTCCAAAGTTAGGAATTGGGGAAAGTTCAGATTCTCAAAAACGATGGGAAGAAAATACAAGGAGCAGCCAAACCTAGCTGAGTGGGAATCTTGATTACTGAACCACACACCAGAAATGACTCTGAAGGTCGCAGTACTAACCCCACACCGTTTTAGACTCCCCCCCCACCCCCCCACCCCCCGCTTCTACGGCCACGAGGCCTCAATCTTACTGATTCAGAATTTTGAAAAGCCAGCTCTGAAAGGCACGGTTTCGCAAGGCCTTCTTTTCCCTGGGTGTCCTTCCCCAAGAACCTCAAGAAAGCGCACCCTCTTAGCAGCCTCCTGAAGAGTGAGTGGGCTTCTTAAAAAGTACACGGAATAACTTTGCTCTCCCTTTCCATTCAAAGCACAAGTACTCCCGAGCCTTGACTGCCCTGGAGCAAATGAGGAAGAAGCCCAGCTCTGTCCAAGCTGCCGTGAAGAACAAGCCCCCGTCAGTCCTGGACATCATGTAGCAGGGCCACTGCGACGGTTGCCTCGTTTTCTCCTTCCACAAGTGGCATCAAGCGAACAGACGTCAAAATACAAGTCCAAAAAGCGCCCCTTTTCAGGATAGGTAGCATCTTAACTCTCTGGAGGAGGTTGAGAATTATTACATTAAAAATCAAACCTTGTTTCACCAAAAGGGATTAAAAGCAAGTGCTGAGTAAGATAACACACAGGGTCCTGGAGGAGGAGAAAGCGCGCCTTGTGCTCTCGGTTCAGCTGGGAAGAAAGGCCAGTTTATATAAAGGGGAAGGAAAGGATCTCAGGCTTAACCAAGGAACGGGAAACCATGTGGCCCTGCAGGTATTGTTGAATTACAATGTCCATCCTCCCTGATTTGGACACTGACTGGGGTTGATGGGGATCATGGCAATCGATGGCATTTGAAGGGCCCCCTCCGCTTTTTCTCCTCCGAAAAAGCAGAGAAGATTTGTAAGGTGCGCTCGGGGGTGTGAGTGCTGATCTTTGCGGTTTTAAAGGAAGCTGATAAATGCAGGGCAGATTGGCAGCCGAGGGATGATAGCTCCGGAGAGCCGCTTGCAGCCTTTCCCGTGTGAAGTACATTACATAGAGTTCCCTGGAGTTGGAGGATGGATGGATGGAGCCAACCTGCTGCTTACTCTGTCTAGGTGCTGCCCTCAGCAGGCCCACCAGGCGCTTTGGAGGGGCTGGCTAGGGAAGAGAGGGGAAGGGGTCCTGTCGCTGGAATTCCCAGCCACGGGGCTGCTCTCGTGGTGCTTTCCCTTCCCCCAGGACGCCAATGAAAGCTTGCTTTGGAACGCATCCTCCCTTCCCCGGGACGCCTGTGCCATTTTGATGGAGGGGATTTCTGCCCCCTGCTGCCTGGGGGGTGGGGTCAGCCAGCAGGTCAGTGTCCAGCCAAGGCAGCGTCCTGGGGAGAGAGAGCGATGGACACAAGGCTTCCCCGCCGGATGCTTCTCGACAGCTTGAGCTTGTTGAGTGATGTTGGAAGCGAGGCTTGCTGGAAGGGTGGCCGTCGAGGGTGAGAGAAGACGGGTGCTGTGGCCGGCTGGCCTTGGCGGGGAGGGGGGCACTCCTTGTCCTTGCAGTGGGTGGCCTGCCAAACATTGCCGGACTGCAGCTCCTGTGCTCCTTGACCCCGGGCCGTCCTGGCTGGGGTCGCGAAGGGTGGCCGTCCAGCCCCGAGCTGCCCACTCCGGACCTGAAGGATGGCCGAGAGGAGAGGTCGGCGCAGCGTCTTGCATGGCTGCCGCTCTGTGAGGGCCGGGGTGGCTCGGTCCAGCTGCTCTCTTGCGTCCGGGTTTGATACCTGATCCTGCACGCGCTGAGGCTAGCCAGGAACCTGGAAGCCATGGCCAGCAACCTGAAGGGCTTGCTGCCGGACGGAGCTGCCACTCCTGCTGCTCGCCCCCTCAGCTTACGTCCCTGGTGGTGGCAAACTGTCCCTGCCAGAACCCCACTCATCTCACCCTTGGGGCCACCCCAGTGCCAAAGCGGCCGGGGCGTCGGTGCGGCTTTCTGTAAAGAGGGGACTCTGATCAGCAAGCGGGGAGGAAATTCCTCTCCACCAGAGAGAGGAGCCGGACCAGATTCCATGGAGCCTTCTGGCCGTTCAGTAAGGAGTTTGGAGGGCCGCGGGGAAAAGCGGGTGGGAAGTCTCAGCAGTGCCGGTCCGGACGGGAGATGGAAGCAGGACCAGCGGACGGCGATGCAGCGCTCGGTGGCTCAGGCCGGTTCCCTGAGAACAGGGTTGGTGCCCAGCGGCGGTGTAGAGCTGGGGAGCCGTGCTTTGCTGCCCGGGCTCTGCAGGCCTCCTCGTAGGCTTGGCCATGAGAACCAGACAGGGCTTTCATGCAAGCTGAAACCACTCTTGGGGTTCTTTCCCTGTCTGCTCAGATTCCCTGGAATTGGGGGATGGCAGTCTTGCAAAAGCATCAGGGACCCCACATTCCCCTACCTGTGAAGGCCCCCCCCATGCAGCTCTGCCCCACCCACCCAAAGCGTCCCTGCTTTCTTTCATGGTTCCTCTTGCTGCAGCTTCCGCCTGGAAGCCCCTCCTGGAATGCTGCTTGGGAAGAGATCAACCTTTCCCCTACGTTATTCTGGAAGGGGCCAGGTAGATGGATGACATGATTCACGGCAAGGTACAGTGAAAGACCCACCGGGGCCCTTGCAAAGGGACCCTCCATGAGCTTATTTCTCTGGGTGACGGCAAGGAAGGTGCGGAGGGGGGAACGGCGTTGAATCCCGGTGAGGCACAGCACTTTGCTCGTGCGTGACAGGACAGGACTGACTTCTTGGGGACCCGGCAAGGGATGGAGGCACCGAGCAGAGGAGAGTCTTGCTTTCCTGGCCGCTCACCTGCCTTGTTCCTGTGTACATGCCTGTGTTCTGCTCAGGCGTTCAGTCATGTCCAACTAGAAGCGATCCTGCGGGCCATATTTATTTATTTAAAACATTTCTATGCCGCCCCCATCGCAACAAAGCCTCAGGGCGGCTCATATCTGCCAAACTTTCCGACCCCGTGCCACCTTTCAGCTGAACGATGCTCCGGCCCGCATCTTCTTTGACAGAGTCCCACCACCTCGCTCTTGGGCAACCTGGTTTTCTCTCGCCACGGAGCATTCCAAGCACGCCACCTTTTTCTAACGAGCTCGATTGCGTCACGTGGCCAGAATGCGCGAGTCTCAGCTTCGTTCTCTTGCCGACCCGGGAGGCGTCTGGTTTGATACGCTCCGGCACCTGCTTGTTCGTCACCCACACTGTCCGTGGAACGCGCGGCAGCCTCCGCCAACACCGCAGCTCGAGGGAGTCCGTTTCCCTCTTGTCTAGCTTTTTCACTGTCTGACTTCCACAGCCACAGGTTGCTATAGGAAAAATGGTCACTCGTTCCAATCTACACTTCGCTGCCGAGCTCATGTCCGTGTTTTCCCGCACACGATGCATGCTTGTCATTGCCTTACGGCCTAGAATCATACCATCAGGGAAGAGTCGAGTTGGGGGGGCCATGAAGGCCATCCCGTCCACCCCCTGCTGTTGCAGGACACCAAGTTATACCATCCCTCCCAGAGGGCTGCCCAGTTCCTTTCGAATGTCCCCAGTGTGGGAGAGCCACCACCTCTGCGGGCAGCCGGTTCCACTGTCGTCTTGCTCTGACAGTGAGGAAGCTGCGAAACTAGTGAGATTGGTCACTTTATTTCTGAACTGCATCACTGCTGCCAATAATCAGTGATCCCAGGAAAGTGAATCTACACATTCAAAGTATGTGACTAGAAGCCTAGAAAACACTCTGTATATGCTCGAAAAGCTTGTGGCTGGTTTGTGCACCTCTGCCCAGCCACTCTGTTGTAGGTTTGTCCCTGCAGCGGGGTTTACTGGGTGTTCTCACCAATAAAACCGCTAAGGTTTTTAACATAGACGTCTCCCTGTGGATCTGAGCATACATTTTCGTGGGCTGCTAATCCGGGATGTCCTGACAGCCATCATCTCACGCGTCAAAGGGAAGGGATATCCTGAGCAAACCAGCACTCCCCATCCTGAAAAGCACGCGGGAAGAGATGCTCTTTCAATTATCTTGGACCACTTTAACACAGGATTGGGAAACTCGTGACCTTCCAGATGCTGTCGAAATGCAGTTTCTACCACCCTAAGCAGAATAATGGGAATTCCAGTCTAGGAACAACAGGACAGCCCTATATTCCCTGTCCTTCCTCTAAACGCTGATGGCTTAAAGCATCCTTCTGCAACGTGGTGCCCCCAGATGCCTTGGGGTGTCACGCATCACGACTCCACCATTAGCCGAGCCACTGACCTCATTTTCCCCATCCCCAGAATTTCCTTTCCCAAGGAAAAATATTGTTCCTTGTCTATCGCGAAACATTTTGCGATCACTTGGCCTGGAGAGGACAACAGGGACCGAAGAACTGCAGAGAGACTCGCTCCCAGTGGAGCTGAATGTTGCTGGAACTGCCTTGCTGATGCAGCCTTTTGGACTCTCCTAAGAGGTACGGCTGTGGGGACTGTCAGGGCAAGCACCCATGTGTCCAAATTCACCCCAAATTCACCCTCACCACTGGGAGAGAACCAAGTTGGTGGAAGATGCTTTAAGGGATGTAAGAGAAGGAAGGGAAGAAGAGGAGAAAGGTGCAAAGGAGGGCAAACAACATTTGGTACCGGTCTCAAACTGTAACCATGGTTCTTGAGGAACAGAGAAACCCCCTTGCTGAATTTGCAGGATGTCTGGAGCGGATGCTTGCTTCGAGGGATGCAGCAGGCGCAGAGACTGCACTGTCGCTCTGGCTGTTTCTCATCAAGAGGAAATTCTTCCTTAACGTAATAAAGGATGGTTCTTGATGGTCACAGCCCACAAAATACGGGTTGGATGGCTTAGCGGCTCTTCACCATCTCTGGTTTCTATAAACTGATTGCTCCTTAGAATTGCCCAAGGGGTATTTCCGTGCAAGGGGATGCTAAATTACATTTCTGCCCCTGCCCCTCTGCATCACAATTTTTATTTGAAATTAAATCCAGAGTTTCGTATTTGTTTCTCCTGCTCAGTTCCAGACACACGGCAGTGGGCGGAAAGCGGGAGGAGGAAGGCTTGTGTCAGGGAAAGGCTCTGATGAGACGCGTCTGTGCCTTCACCCTGACTTCCCAGGCCCGCGGTTGTACACGCACCTGCAGGTTTTAACCTGAACACCTTTCTTCAACAGGCTGCATCTCCCATCATTCCAGGCAGCACAGGTAAATTATACACAAGATCGTAGGTAGGTTTACTTGGAAGTTAGCTGTAAACTAGCAGTGTTTGGATGGAAAACAGTCCCACCGTGTTCCCCATTCCCCACCGGTGTTTCAGACTGTGGCCAGCTGGCCTACACAAGCAGGAGCCGGCCAGCTTTCACGGAGCAGCGCTTGACCAAGAGGGACAGTGCAAAGCGGCGATCCCCTGGGCCTCCGGGTGACCGTTCTGTCCGTGCACAGGGGTGAGGAGGAAGAGCCCCGTGGGTGACTTTCTCCGCTATTGTGGCTGGTGAGGGTCCGGCGCCATTCCTGCCCAGCCTGGCTGCCTGGTTGCCCAGCCGGCAGCCAAACAGTGGAGATGGATCCTAGAAAGGGACTCTCCTGGAAAACGCAGGGGCGGGGGCTCTTCTGCCTTTTGGGGGGGCTTGGGCAAAGCCTCTGCCATGGGTCCCCTCCCTCAGCGACTGCTCCTTACCGCCACCCTCCAGGGCCTCTTCTGCCCCTCCTCGCCCACTTTCTCATCACCGCCGCCATGCCGTGGGCTGGGCTGGAGCGAGGGGCAGGTGAGCAGGCACACCGTGGGAGGAGAAGCAACTTCTTTTGCTTTGGCAGATGCCCCTCCCGCAGTGCGGGCTCCTGGCAAGTGCCCCCCACCCCCACGCCTGTCTTCAGGGCCAACTGTGCTGGGGTGGAACACAGAACAGAGGAGGATACTGACAGGAGTGGAAAAGCCGCCCAAAGAGTCTGCAGGGCTGTGGAATCGAAAGAACACATGCAGTTGATTCAGACGTACAGGAAGTACATGCGGCAAGACGGAGCTTGTACAGGATGCTTCTGTGGCCTCTCAGTTCCATCCAGCCTGCAGGAGGGGTGGGGGATCCCAAGGCAGCTTGCACAGGTTTGTTGTTTCTAGTCGCAAAGTCGTGCCTGACCCATCGCGACCCCATGGACAACATTCCTCCAGGCCCCCCTGTCCTCCACCATCCCCCGGAGTCCACTCAAGCTCACGCCCACTGCTTCAGTGACCCCATCCAGCCACCTCATCCTCTGCCGTCCCCTCCTTCTTTTGCCATCTATTGTTCTCAGCATCAGGCTCTTCTCCAGGGAGTCCTTCCTTCTCATTAGGTGGCCAAAGTATTTGAGTTGCATCCTCAGGATCTGGCCTTCTAAAGAGCAGCCAGGGTTGATCTCCTCTAAGACTGACCGGTTTGATCGCCTTGCGGTCCAAGGGACTTGCAGGAGTCTCCTCCAGCACCACAATTCAAAGGCCTCAATCCTTCGGCGCTCAGCCTTCCTTATGGTCCAACTCTCATAGCAACTGGGAAACCCATAGCCTTGACTTTTGCACGTTAGAATAAAACAGAAGGGATCGACGGGGTTAAGAAAACATAATTCAGGAAGAAGCTGCAGGACAGGTGTGCTTTAGCATCTCTAAGGTGTAGGTGGGGAGCAAGAATTGCAACCTGGATTTCTGTTGCTTATCAGATCAGGAATCCCCTCTTGAGCTTCAAGATGTTCTTCTGTGTTTTAGCAGCCACATTCAGGCAAAGTTTTGGCTCATTTTATCCTGACAATATAAATGCAACACATAAAAAACAGTTTCTGGACATTAGCATTTGAAGATTTCATGGGCCATTTTGTTTGGAAGCTGGTATTATTGTGAATAGCAATGTCCATTTAGAAGCAAATTCAAGCTTCTAGCCCTTCTGTTTGTCCAGATGGAACTTTAAACGTCTCTGGAAAAGTAACTAGCGCTTATGATGACAGAAACCGCTGTGGGTCATGTCACCTATTAAATCTGATCCATCAAATACCTGGAAAAAGCCAGATCTGCTCATTTTGATATAAAATACGTTATCTGAACCCCTGCACAAAGTTGTAAGATCCAGATCCTTTTGGAGTGCAACTCCCATCACCCTGACCACTGGTTGTGCTAGCTGGGGATGATGTGAATTTTAGTCTGTCCACACAGGGGAAACTGTAAGGGTGGAGAAATTTCTCAGTCTCTGGGGGAATTCGAAAGAAGACTCATCTGGCCTATTCATAAGGCGCATTGGGGTGGCTTAAATGCCCAATTTCCTTCCTGCTTTTGTGGGAAGGGCTTCTGGGGTCCCAGTCATAACAAAACATAAAGGATCCAGTTGCAATTGTGCCTTTGGCTGCATTTCCCATCCAGCAGGAACCGCTTCTCCTTTGCATTACAAAGGGCGCTATATAAACAGGCACCTTTCTTTTGTATTCATTGTGCCATCAGAAGGATCCATCCTAATAGTTATCTGCCCCCCCCCCCCCCCAGTCATCCAGGGGGCCTTTCCCCAGACAGGTGCCCTCCAGAAAGGTTGAACTGCAATGGCCACGCTGGCTGGGAGTGATGGGTGTTCCAGTCCAATTCATCTGGAGGGCACATGGTTGAAAGGGAACACAGATGCAGTGAATGGGGAAATCTTTTTGCTCCAAGTCAGATGACTGGCTCATCCACCCCAAATTATCTATTCTGCCCGGCAGAAATTTTGCAGGAAGATTTCACCCTCTGTTGCTGCAATGTGCCATCAACTCTTCTCTGACTCAGGAGTCAATCCATCTCTTTTTGGTCTTCTGCCTTCGACTTGCTCTAGCACCACGATCTTCTCCAACAGATCTTGCCTTCTCATGATGTCCCCAAAGTACGACAGCCTCAGTTTTGTCGTTGTTGCTTCCAGAGAAAGCTCTGGTTTGATTTGCGGTAGGATCCACTTCTCCATCTTTCTGCTGGTCCAGGGTATTTGCCAAGCTCTCCTCCAACTCCATGTTTCGAACCCATCCATTTTGCCCCTGCCCGTTTTCTTACCTGCCCAGGTCCCTACCCATCCAGAGTGACGGGGAGCACGTGTTGGGAAAATTTGGATAAATCCTGTCTGAAAAGCATTACTCCTGTGTGCCTTTGCATTGTGGGATCAAATCCTGTCTTCCTTCTCAAAACCAAGCTGTCACTGTTTAAAATGGCCTTCATCCCCCGCTCCTTTCTCTCACCTTTAGCTGTGGGCTACAGCAGACAGGCCATTGTAGCCCAAATATACATTCTAAATAGTCATCGTTGGAATTCAGTTTACAATAATCTTTTGATAGCCCAGAGGGCTTCATGTGCCCTGATCATGCAGAATGTCTAGAGGCGAGATGGGGGTCTGAGCTTATCACGAACAGTTTCTAGTAGCCTGAATTTGCATGTCTGAGCAGACCTGGAGATGGGTTCAAGTTACGCAACTCAAGTGTCAAACAGGCAATTAGGAATATTGTAATCTCATTGTTAGATCATGATTGACTGACATGTCTTGATCAGTTCTGTCTGTGATGACCTCAGAACCTTATTGTAACCTCTGCATTCTGTCATCAGTTGCCCTGTACCTGTGTACCTATAAATGCCCTGTAATGGTATTGAAGCTTGGCAGCGAGTTCATCTCTGCTAGGCCAGTAATGCGTTATCGTGAGTCAACCGCGGGCACCTGGGATAGACAATAAAGACGCGGAGGTTCATAACGATTGATCTTTCCTATGACCCCGAGTTTTATTCCCTCTTCTCAAATTGAGATTCCGGGATTCTGACACACGATAGCAGGGATGATCCCGGCCTTGGTCTCCAGTGAAACCTCTCAGCTGTCCTTCTCGAACCAGAGACTTGAATGTGGGATTGTCCACATGCAACGCGTGTGCACTTCTGTTGTGTCCTGGCCAACCTCACTGGTGCGCATGCGCCAAATCTGAAGCTGGGGGCTCAGAACCAGAGCACACGGGGGCCCACCTGCAGGCGTCTCATGCATTGCCTTGAATGGAGGACTCGGCAGCAGTGACGAGAAAGCGAAAGGGAGGCCTGCTTCTGTGCACGCACGCAAGCCTTCCTGCTCTCATGCACACAGGCTGCAAACCCTCCAAGTCTGTGCCCCCTGGGGATGGCCAGCCACCTACCCCACACGGATGTTGTACACGGGTGCCACGTCCCCACATCAGGCCTTCAATCCGCTGCGCCATCAACATCCGCTCCTTGTGCTGAAATTCCAGACACCGAGAAAGACCTGCAGCTGCCCCGGGCAAGACCTGGAGACTGCTCACCCCTACAGGAAGTAGTGATTGACCCCCGCAGTAGATGGGGAGGCTCCACTCGCTGCAGCAACGCGCCTCGCCGAGTGTCGTGACGGACTAATTCGCTTTGGCACGTGCTTTTGAGGACTACAGTCCACCAGCTGCAAGCTGCACAGCCAAGATGGTTCGCAAAAGCACCTGCCAAAACATGTCTGTTTGCCTTTAAGGCGCAGCAAGACTCTCGGTTGCCGTTGGGGCAGAAATAAACCATCCCCAGCTGACCTGAGAGTTGGAGCAGTCCAACTCATCCGGAGAGCACCAGGTTGGGGAAGGCTGCCCTAGGGACCATTTCAGATCTGAAAGCTGACACTAGCCCCTGAAGCCAAACGGAGACGCAGGGACGCCATTCACCCGGATGGACCAGGGCCAGAGTTGTATGTTCTAATCGTCAGGCCAAGCCAGTTAACTGGCAGCTGCCCACAGAGCGAGGCAGCTTTGGAGCCAAGATGTGTGTAGATTTATTTTTAGAGTGGATTGGTGGGGAAGAGATGCAAGTCGAAAGACGATGAAGTCAAACGTTACAGGGAAAAAGCATGCATTTCTGCTGTTTGGGAAAGGCCAAATGTTCACAGGCTGACGTCCCGTTGATCCCCACCGTCTCCAAATGGGCCAGGAAAGAATTCTGCATGAAATCCAGGACAGCCGTCACTGACAGCCAGTGGTCGCCACGGCGGGCCAGGTGCAGCAGGGTGGGGACTGGTAGAATTCTCCTTCGGAGGGGCTCCCTGAAACATCTACCCATTCCAGAGATGCTGCTAGGTCCTTGGAAGGGCCCACAGGAAGACAAATCTACATAAAATGTGCATGCATGCAAACCTAGAAATAATTACCATATTTATTTCAATTTCACAGAAGGCAAAGGTGGCCAATTAATTTCCCATCCAAGTAATTGTTAAAATATATGATCTGGCCAGGGCAACTTCTTCTTCCTTCTCTTTTCTCCTCCTATATTCTTTATTTACTTATTTTATACTGTTAATTTTAATTTTATATTATTTTGTTTGTATCTCAGTGTATTTTTTGTATTTAGTGGTAATTTATTAGGTTCAATTGTATTTCAATGTATTTTATTGTGTTGTAAGCCGCCTCGAGGCTTTGGCAAGAGGCGGCATAGAAATGTTAATAATAATAATAATAATAATAATAATAATAATAATAATACTGAGCAAAATAATCTATTCTATCAATTTGTCCCCCACCAGATCCTTCTCTTCAATTGGAGTCGATTTGCAATCTCTCTTGTTCCTGGAAAAAGTGCTCTCCACTCCAGGCAGTTAAACTTAGAAGAAAAGCTTCTATTGACCTCACTGCAAGGTTTTTCCCCTAATCTCAACTGCCTTGGGGTAGATTGTGCAGAATGAGATCCAACATGTGGGACAGGGAAGGTTAACCCTTTCCTCCCTGGCTGTAATCCTCTTTGAAAATTGCCTCCTGTGTAGCGGATGAATTTTACATTCCCATCTGTGGATATTCAGGGTGGTAGCTAATAAATCCAGGAAGGAGACCCAGGCCTATCAGATGCATCGCAAGCATGTTGTAAATTGCAAAGCATGCATTTTTTGGGGCAAGATATGTTACAAAAGCTGAACGCTGCGACCATCACTTAACTGAGAAATAGCTAAGGCAAGATAAAGAAAAGGTCATTCAACGCAAGATGCATGGCAGAGAATGAAAAAACTCAGGTGCCTTGGGAATCTGTGGGATTCTTTCATCGTTGCACATGGGTATTGTGTTCTGCAGTAATGGACGCCTGCCACATTTGTGGAGGTCTTTCGTGGTTTCAAATGGCTCTGGTGCTTTACTGCTATTTTAAAAGTCTTGCATGATGCTGTCCTCTCGTGTGTGTGTGTGTGTGTGTGTGTGTGTGTGTGTGTGTGTGTGAGAGAGAGAGAGAGAGAGAGAGAGAGAGAGAGGGGGAGAGAGAGAGAGACAGACAGACAGACAGACAGACATGCATGCATTTTCCTATTCCACCCCTTTCCAGTTCAGGGGCCAGTCCGTATTCTCAGTCCTCCACCCCAACAAGTTCAGTCCCATTGTGGGAGAAAGGAGTCCCCGCTCCCCAAGACTTTCTGCACTGTGTCAGCAGTGAAAATAATTCACCCAAAGAGAGTCCGCCAGGAGCGTACAATCAAGAGAACATCTGCAGTTTATTCAGACGTAATGGAAGCACAAGCGCATGTAGGCAGCCCTGGAAGGAAATACCAAGATGGAGTCTGTACAAGAAGCTTTTATAACCTCCCCACCCCTCATCCAGGTTGGGCGAGGAGTGGGTCATCCCTATGCTAGAGGCACATTAGGATGAAACAGAAGGGGTGGATTGGGGCTGGGACAAGACAATGCAGAGGTGACCTTCAGGACAGGTAACTCTTAGCATCTCTGTGGTGCAGCTGGGGGCAAGACTTGCCACATGGATTCCCGATTTGATCCGGAATCCCATCTTAAGTCTAAAGCTGTTCTTACAATGTCAGGCTGTTAGCAGCCATATTGTGGCAAAGTTTTGGCTTCTGTCAACTGCAAACTGTTTTTTTTTTCTCTCTCTCTCTCACCTGTTGATCTGCGTGTATTTTAGGATATATCTCCTGCTCCTTCCATCTGACCCTCTCCCTGCCATGGTGGCCCTGAAAACTCCCTTCTGGCCTTGGAGCTCAGCAAAGATAGAAAGAACCACAGCGGCTGCAAGGATTTTTCTAGACTGAGACTGGGATTCTGATTCAAAATGGCTGCCGGGGGGGGGGGGGGCGACATGGAAAAGGACAGAAAGCCAGGTCAAAATGAATAAAAATGCTGAAATAAAATCTGTGAGATCTATTGGCTTTAGGTTGTGTTCTGTGATTTGATGGATCTTTAAAGAAACTGTATGTGAAACAACCAGACTAAACAACTCTGTTGAAACCTCAGCTTTCGGCACCAACAGAAACCAGCAATTTCAGTAAGAATACGCTTTTGTTGGTTTGTGTTTTTTAAAGAAGAGAAAACAGGTACGAAGAAAGAAAGGTGCCAAGGGCCCCTACTCTGGTCTGCAATAAATTGTCTTGAATGCACAGCTTCTGGTACCTGAGGGAAAGAAAAATGATAAAAATAATTATATTTATTTGTAGAATGTCTCAATGTCCTTGATACACACGATATCCGTAAGCCTTACAATAATTCAGTAACGCAAACCATCATTACCTCCATACTGCAGCTATGGAGAAGGTCTGAAAAAGAGTGGATTATGGTAGCTGGGTTCAGACAGCAAGGTTTGAATATGGATCGAGTGTGGGTTGTTGCCGATTTAACGAACCACAGTGAACAAGCCCCTGTTCATAACCCAGCAACAAACCACGCATTCTCTTCATGGGCTGTCTGTGGTTAACAAGCCATGGCTTGTCAGTGCAGCTGCGTTCAGAAGACACAGTCATCTGTTTCAACAACCACCCATGGGGGTTTTTTTGGCAATCCACATTTAATCCACACACAACCTTTGAGTGTGGGCGACTGGTGCCTGAACCCAGTCTGTGTGCATTAGAACCACCCAGCAGTGGTTTGGTCAGCACTTCTGACCACCCGGCAGTGTTTCGTCCAAGCATCAGAGATAAGAGTCTCCGTTTTGCACCTCGTGTGGCTACAGTGCTCCACAAGGTTAGAAGTCAGACTTGGCAGGTGGTGGACTCCATTCTGGGAAAAGAGCAAGAGAATCAGCTTGCAGAAATGTAAATAAAGCCCTACAGTGCCTTTTCTCTTTGGCAAGACTAATCATAGGATCTTAAAAGTGTATACTGTTAATTTATATTAATTTAAGGAAGTTTATTTATGGATGTGAGCCACCCCGAAGCTTCGGCGAATGGGGCGGCATAGAAGTCTCCTCAATAAAATAAAAATAAATAAAAGGCGTTTGTCCCAAAATGTGACCTCTTGGCTTCCGTGAGGCTTAAGCCCCAGAGCAGACAGCCTGCTCCCAATGCGCCATTCTCCTAATCATCAGGGACCACAACTCCCTGCCTTTGAGACCCATTGGACTGGCTGGGGCTGATGGGAGTTGGCGTGCTCAGCATCTACAAGGCGCCAGGTTGGGGGAAACGAGGGTGCCCTACCAAGCGCGTTTGGCATTGCGCCCAAGAGTGGCGCAAGTGCGAAAAGTGTGTGTGTGTGTGTAGGGGGGTGGCCCTGCCTAGCGGGCACAGGATCGCACCTGCCTAGCGGGCACAGGATCGCAAGGCGGCGGGAGGACGGCGCAGCCGTTCCCCGGGGCGCTCCATCCCGGGCAGCGGGGCGCCGCGGGGGTCCTCAGTGCCCCGTGGCTCGCAACGGCGCCCGCTCCGGGTCTCTGCGCCCGGGGGCCGGGCCTGCGGAGGGGGGGGGCGCCTACCTGTCTCCCTGCGCGGCGCGGCGCGGCGCAAAGTCCGGGCCGCGCGGCTTCCTGCGCGCCGCTCTCGCGCTTCCCCTCGCTCGGCCGTAGGAAGTAGACGAGCTGCCGCTTCCGTTCGTGCGTTTCAGGGCATCAGGAGGAGGAGAGGAGGAGGAGGAGGAGGGAGCGAGGAAGGCGGCGGCGGCGGCGGCTCCTCTTCCTCGCAGCCCAGTGGCCGCCGCGCGGAAGGACGCGACCGGGAGCCGCGGCCGGAGGGGCAGCGCAGCGGCGGGGTCGCGGAGCCGCTCTCCCGCCTCGCCCGGGCCGCGCCGCCGCCGCCGCCGCCCGCCCGCCGGGCG